>NC_082666.1:15169000-15500500 GCF_025265405.1 Mesoplodon densirostris | reverse complement strand
AGTCCCCATAGGCTCTTCCTTTTTCCTCAGTGTCTCCCTTACCCTCTAATCAGGTACCAAGTCCTGTGGATTCTGGCCTTCATTGTATCTCCCGTGGTGATAGTCTTCTCTTTGATAACTGGGGGCAAAAAAATAACAATAGGGATTTTATCAATATGGCAGCTATCTCTAAGGGCTTAAGCTGAAGAATCAATGGATATGAGGCTCAGGAAGACAAGATGGGCCTCAGGGGGCGAGATACCAAAAGGGAAGGCTGATTAAAAAGCAAGATAAGTGATCACTTTGACAACTAAAGATGTCCCACTTCCCCGGGTTTAACAGGCTAAGCAAGAAAAGAGGATTCTCTATCTGCAGAGGTCTTTGCAGAATCTAAGCCAAGTCTGTTCTGCTAGCTTATCCAGATTAATGGAGAGCAATCGAGCTACTTAGGCTGAGCCTCTGAATGTAGGAGCCACAAGGAACATATTTTCAAAGAGGTGGTAAAACAATTACACCATTAAAAATTATGAAAATACTGGCTCTGTGATTTTGGAATATGTAACTTCACCCCTCTGAGACTTGTTTCCCTCCCTGGTAGTTAAAGATCATAACGTTTATCTCATGGGACTTTTATGAAGATGAAATATATATAATCAATCTGGCACATAGGAGGGAATCAATAAATGGTAGCTATTATCATTACTATCGTGGGTGATAAAACGGGGAAGATACAGCTGTTTTTTTCTGGTAAGGAAGCGAGAAGCAAATGGACATTTATTGAAAAGTATCTAATGAATTACACTATATGTCATATAGTGTGAGTGTATATATACACATATAATCGATGCTTATTGTTAATAATTAACAGTTGTTGAAAGTTAACGATTGTTAATTGGTAATGGTTGTTAATAATATCTTAGCTTTGACAGTAGTATCTCATATTAAGAGGATAAAATTAAATACCAATAAAAACTCTGGACACAAAGTACAGGGGGCTTTCTCATTGGTGAACACATTGACATGCCTAAAAGGGTGATGTGCTCTGATTCCCAAGACAGGGCACAGAAGCTCTGTTCAGGACTTGACCTCATCCTATGTGCCTTTTCACTTGGATGTTCCTGAGTTGTATTATTTATAATAAAACTGTAATCATAGGTATAGATCTTTCCTAAGTTCTGTGAGTCATGCTATCAAATTATTGAACTTGAAGAGGTCATGGGAAGCCTGGAATTGGTAGCCAGTCAGTCAGAAGCATGAGTGGCTTGGGGGCCCCATGAACATGTGGCTGGCATTCAAAGTGAAGTCAGCCTTGTGAATCCTTGTGGGGGGTTGTGATAACTCTTGGGAGCTAGTGCCAAAATTAAATTATAGTACATCAGTTAGTGTTAGAATAGTTAGGGTTGAAACCGAGCAGTGGATCTCCAAATAGCAATCCACCATTTAACAAGCTAAAGAGAAAATTGCAGGGTCATATCAACCAGTGCATAAAAGAAGATTCACAAAATTTAACATTCATGATAAAAACTCTCAGAAAATGGGAACAGAGAACTTTCTTAGCTCTATAAGGAGTATTTATTAAACCAAACCAAAACAAGACAAAACAAAAACACTATAGCCAACATTACACTTAATAGTGTAAGACTGAGTGTGTTTGCCCTAAGGTTGGTAACAAGGTAAGGATATCTCACCACTCTTACTCAACATAGTACTGGAAGTTCTAGCCAGTGCAGTAAGGTAAGAAAATGAAATAAAAGGCATGCAAATTAGAAAAGAATAAATAATATTTTCCTTATTTGAAGATGGTATGACTGTCTACGTAGAAAATCCCGGGAAATTAAGGGGAAAAAAAAAAGAAAGAAAAAACTGTAGAGCTAATAAATGAACTCAACACAGTCACAGAATGTAAGATAAATGTAAGAAAATAAATTTATTTCTTTATACTAACAATGAACATTGTGGACACCAAAATTAATAATATAATACCGTTTCCAATTTTTTTTTTTTTTTTTTTTTTTTTTTTGCGGTATGCGGGCCTCTCACTGTTGTGGCCTCCCCCGTTGCGGAACACAGGCTCCGGACGCGCAGGCTCAGCGGCCATGGCTCACGGGCCCAGCCGCTCCGCGGCATATGGGATCCTCCCAGACCGGGGCACGAACCCGTATCCCCTGCATCGGCAGGCAGACTCTCAACCACTTGCGCCACCAGGGAGGCCCTCCAATTTTTTTAAAAATAAAAAAACACTGAAAAAAAAATGTAAATCTAGTGGAACAAGTGTAAGACTTGTTTGCTGAACAGTACGTAATACAGAAGAAAGAAAGAAAAGAAGATCTAACTAAATGGAAAGACATATTCTCACGAACTGAAAGACTCAACATAGTAAAAATGTCAATTCTTCTGAACTGGTATAAAGATTTAACTCCATTTCTATCAAAATCCCACCAAGATTATTTTGTAGATATAGACAAGATTACTCTAAAATTCAGAAAAAGAAGAATAAAATGGTAGAATGAATCTGCTTAATCTCCAGACTGATTATAATAAGCCACATCAATTAAGATGGTGTGGTATTGCCATAGAGATAGACGCATTGATCAATGGAACAGAATAGAGAACTCAGAAATAGAATTACACAGATGTGCCCAACTGATTTTTGGCAAAGGTTTTGCTTTAGGCCAGTAAGTATTTGGTAATTTGTTATGGCCAAAATTGAAAACTAATACAGGGTCTTCACTAGTCAGAATATGAATGAGTCCCGAGACCAAAAATTTGAGGACCACTTTACTAAGAATTTAGGCAAATATTTTAACCTTTATGAGCCTCAGTTTCTATGTCTGTAAAATAAGGATAACAATTTTTCTAAAATAATAGGGCTGTTTTGAGTATCAAATGAGGTAATTCATTTAAAGTAGAATTGATTAGTGCTAGCTAACGTGTTAGCTATTATTATTGCAGAACTATAGTTGGTTAGATCAAAGTCACAGAGGAAAGAGGATGGTAAAGAAAAGTACTAAAAATGAATAAACACTGTGAATAAAAGTCCTAAAAGTATCTTTCTCTTTAATGAACCAGATGTGACTGGAGTAAAAATGCACTCCGTTGGGTGCCCCTTCTCCTGAATCACTTTTTATTGTTCTGAAAATATTGATCTTTTGAGGTAGATTCTTCCCAAAGTTTTATAAAGTACTATAATTCTCAAACAACAACAACAGCAAAACTCACGCTAGCTCTCACTGATTTGAAATACAAAGGCTGTACTTAACGTTTGTAATTTTATTTTGTTTCTGCATACTTCAGCAAATTGCTTGTGCAAGAAAGGCCTGGCATTTTCACAAATTATCTTGGTGTTCACGAGCACATTTTTCTGAGCCTGGGCTTCTATTCATATGTCTTAGGAAGGATGGGCATAAAAAGATCTCCTTTCTTTGAACCACTGGCTAGATCAACTGCCGTCATAGGCAGGGGTGGGGTACCTACTGAGAGCATGTTATTGTTTAGAGACCAGACTGAACTTCACAACCCCCCCCCCAAAAAAAAAACTAACAAAAACCAGAATTAACATTTTTAGCCTTCAAACTATGTCTTTTAATCTTAAAAACAAGGTTCATAAATGGTTGCTCTTCCTTTATTTATGTGACCAACAATTAAATATATATTGAGCAGGTACTAGAAGCAAGACAGGGTCCTAGGCCCTGGGAATATGTCTCTTGTTTGCATAGGGATTAGAGTCTAATGTTCACTACAGTCTCTAGCTTATCACACACCAGAAATTCACACAACAGAAATATTTCATATAGCACTTTCCACCACCTAGGTCCTAACATGGTTTATATTTGGTTGTTACGATAATGAAAAGTAGATGAATGCGTTCTTCTCATTCAGATTTTTGTTCTGTGATGCTTCCTTTATAATTTGATCTAATCCATTCCTCTCCTCTCTCTGGGTTACTCACTATCATATCAACCTGTTGTGGTTTTTTTTCCTTCTTCATACTCTTTATTATGAAATTATTTTGCCTATTTATTCCTCTACTTGCTTATTGTCTGTCACTCCTATTTGATTATAAATTCCAGGAGAACATAGATGTCAAATGGCTTTTATCTCTGTAGCCTGGTGCCCAGAACTACATGTGCCATAGCCAGTGGTCAAAACACATTTGAATGAATGGATAAGGGAATCGTTAGTTTCACTTGTACTGGTCTGGAACTGCACTGTCCAATGTGGTGGTCACACATGGTTATGAACTACTTGAAATGTGGCCAGTCCAGAGTAAAAGATGCTTTAAGTATAACGTACACTTTGGATTTCAATGACCAGGTCCCCCAAAAAGGTACAATATCACATTAATAAATTTTTACATCAATTTTATGTTGAAATGATAATATTTTGAATATATTGGGTTAAATAAAATATATTATAAAATATTTTAAAAGGTAATTTCACTTTTTTTTTTTTTTTTATGCGGCACGCGGGCCTCTCACTGCTGTGGCCTCTCCCGTTTCGGAGCACAGGCTCCGGACGCGCAGGCTCAGCGGCCATGGCTCACGGGGCCAGCTGCTCCGTGGCATGTGGGATCCTCCCAGACCGGGGCACGAACCCCCGTCCCCCGCATCGGCAGGTGGACTCTCAACCACTGCGCCACCAGGGAAGCCCTCACTTGTTTGTTTTTTTTTACTTTTTAAAATGTGGCTACTAGAAAATTTAGAGTTTTATATGTAGTTCACCTCTGTGGCTCACATTATGTTTCCATTGGACGGTGCTGGTCTACAATGATAGCCATGAAAAACAAAACTGCAAGAAATACACAGATGTGGATAGGTTAATTAATACGAGGACCCAGGCAGAAGCAGGAAACACTTGGAATAAATTTAGATTCTGGCCCTAGGCAGCTTGGAAAGTGAACATTCCAACTTAAAAGCAGTGAAGCCAGCATTTCAGGGAGTTGTCTGACAGAAGCTAGATGCCACACCCACACTGAGAATCCGGGAAAACATGGACAAGGATTAAGGCTGCCACAACCTCATACTAGACTCTCTCAGAAACTGCATCTCTCCCTTTGATGTGTGACCCAAATGCTATCAGGATGGTGGGCAACGATTAATGGTGACAGCTTTACAAGCACAGTGGTGCGCAGGGATACAGACAAGGAGCTCCCCAGCAGCTCAGGAGGGACTTTTAAAGACCATTAAATCAATGCTGTGATATTTTATGTTTCACTCCAACAGTCCTGGCTTCAGATGGGCAACTCAGAGAGGCATCTGTGTATGCGTCCTGAAGCTTCTCTGGAATTACAGTGGAAGGCTGGGATAACAGGTCTGGTTCTGCTTTGCCTTAGATATGGGGCTTGGAGACTTACACAGGTGGGGAGCTTCATCTTAGGAGGTTTGCCCAGTGAGGAGGGGCCACTTTTTGTCTGAGCCTCCTGACCTCTAATTTTTTCTTTGGATACCTTGCTTCAGGTGTGTGAATGTAAAGAAAGCCAAGGATGTTAGTGTTGGTGTGGCTCTGAAATTTTTCTTGACTGCTGCTTTTTTTCTTTTTAGTGGGTATGAAATTCCCCACAGAGGAAACATCTGACAGTGCAGCTATTCTGCTTCTGTCTGAGGTCTGGGGCTCAGGAATCTGTGTCTTCAAACCCAAGTGATGCTGACACTGATGGTCTGTGTGGCAAATCTGGGACATTTGCCTCAAAGGACAGATGAGGAAACTGAAGTCCTCATAAGAAAAGGAACTTGGCCAAATGTCCACTGAATCCTGATTTCTGGAGTTGCAGCCATGATGTTTTTAATGGCTCACTGAGCCAAACCAGGACCAGGCTTTGGCAAAACTGTCAAGCAAAATATTTGGCGACAGTGGAAGTTGGGGTTGCTTTATGATCTTTAATGCATTTCCTCATTTGGGTGCCAATTGCACTGGTCTATGCTCAGTTGTCTGCCAAAATAGAAGTTCTTTTTATGACCTTGCATCCCTCAAAACACACGAAATGAAACGTTAAGTGGTGCTTCTCGGAGACTGAGTTCAAGGGTAAAATTAGATTTTTTTTATTAGTTTCTGCTTTATAACAAAGTGAATCAGTTATACATACACATCTGTTCCCATATCCCTTCCCTCTTGCGTCTCCCTCCCTCCCACCCTCCCTTTCCCACCCCTCCAGGCGGTCACAAAGCACTGAGCTGATCACCCTGTGCTATGCGGCTGCTTCCCACTAGCTATCTACCTTACGTTTGGTAGTGTATGTATGTCCATGCCTCTCTCTCGCTATGTCACAGCTTACCCTTCCCCCTCCCCATATCCTCAAGTCCATTCTCAAGTAGGTCTGTGTCTTTATTCCTGTTTTACCCCTAGGATATTCATGACTTTTTTTTTTTTCTTAAATTCCATATACATGTGTTAGCATACGGTATTTGTCTTTCTCTTTCTGACTTACTTCACTCTGTATGACAGACTCTAGGTCTATCCACCTCATTACAAATAGCTCAATTTCATTTCTTTTTATGGCTGAGTAATATTGCATTGTATATATGTTTGAAACTACTAGGTTTCAAAGCTAAATGAGGTTTTTGTCTCTTTATATTTACTTTGTGTTTATTTACAACAGGGCTCATCAGGGCCTTTAATATGTTAATGTCATACAATTTATTTGACCCCAGAAATCTCACAAAACTCTAGATCAGAAAACAACAGGGACTCCAGTGTATTAAATATTACAGTATTTTACTATCCATTATTTCCTGCAATTACAACCACTATGTCTGAGGGAAGGGCTGTTATAACCTTCCCAGGTTATTGGATGAAGCCACCAAGGGGCAGGTGGTTTAAATGAATTATCCGAAAGCACAGAACTAGTAAGTGATAAAGTCCTTTCTCAAACCCAAGTCTTCAGCCACCAAATCTGAGGCTCTTTCCCACTATTCTATAGGTTGAATTAATGGGAAATTAACAAAGGAGTCTTATTCAGGAAAGGGACAGTTTCCATTTTGTACCTTTCCTCAAATTACTTTGCACATTTTTTCCCCCAGACCCAACTTGAAGCCTGCAAACAAAGGCATGACAGTATTAACACCTCAGATGGAGAATCTGTGAATAATTTGATTTGCCACCTGCATTCTCTCTAACCCTTCACCACTGACTATGGATCCTGTGCTCTCTCTATTGCTAATTATTATTTAACTAAAAAAAAAAACCAAGAACGTGGAAAATGCATGTTGGATTTTAATGTCCACATGCTGGTAACCATTGTGGAATCCAAGAACAAAGTAAAATCAGGAATGAAAGGGCCCTTCTCTGTGACCCACATGAGCCCTAGGCCTTTCCATCCCTGTGAGGCCGGCAGGCTCCCCTCATCTCCAAATCCGGTTCCATGAGAGCTGGATATGACCAGGAAAGAAAGTCCTTCTGGAGCTTACTAATTTAGTGGCACCCAGAATCAAGCATGAGTTTCTGAAAGTAGATTGACAAACACCAGCTCCTTTGGGATAATATGTGATGATGGAATATCACCTCCCCTAGTCTCTAACCCAGCTGGCCTCCACATTTCTGGCCACCATATCACACAGTGGGGTTCCCAATCGTCTGTCTCCTTTGCATGCCCCTGGATGGTGGGCCTGAGCATTGTGAGGATCGTAACTTGGCAGTCTCTCTGAATCTAGAGTCTGTTTTTCCTTTTAATAGTTTCTACTTATCGTTATTCCTGTATTTACTCCAAGAGGGCTATGAGTCTCAGGCACATTTTAATAAACAAGATGAAAGAATGGCCTCCTTGAGCACTTGTGTGAGCATTGCACACGTGCATGCATGCCTGTGTGCCCCACTGAGTGCATTTACAGGAAGGAAAGGCATTCATTAGTTCCTTAGAGCCACATCGGAAGTGCGTGTTCTCTATACAAACACACCTCTGCAAATGACAAACACAATCATGAGTTGTGCAAGACCACAGCTATCCTGGCATTCAGCACTGTGGGAGCTCTTGCAGAAGAAAGTGACAGGATTTGCACAGGTGAAGCAGGACCCAGGGATATTCCCAAACTCTCTCCACAATTGCATCTTTCATTTTTACATCAAAGCAAGCCACCCAGTGCTAGAATACAGAGTAGTGGTTAATGCACCATGGCTTGGACACCTCTTGTGATGAAGAGCTTACTGCCTCAGGGGAACTGCCTCTGCCATTTCAGGGTTGAAATGTTTCCTTGTAACATATTCTGCTGGTCTTAAGTGTCTCTGTAGAGCTTCAAGGAACTTACCTGTCCCTTCTTCCACCTAGTGGTATTTTCTATCTTTCCTCAGGTCTTTGTAGGAAAAAGAAAATGAGTTTTAGACGATTAATAAACAACATTCCCTTTCCTTTACAATATTCAGAACTTATTGAGAAATAAGATTCAAGAAACACACCAATGAAAATCAAACATGCCAGATCTGTTACCAACAAAAGCTTATTTGGAGGATAAATCAGGTCAGCCACCATCAAGGGCTTCCTTTCACTTCACCCTTGAAGTAAATGTACCCACCCATCCCAGGCAGCACTGAGCCACTGCACAGCCCACCCTGCCACCATCTGGGCTGAGACTGCCTCTGTAAGCACACGACTGAAAAACATGGAGATGTGTGGGTTCTGGGGACAGGCTGCCTCTAAAAATGGTAGCTCAGAAGGTCTGAGATGTGCACACCTAGATCCTTCTCTCAAACTCACCCACTGTGTAAGTGAATAGTCATCCTCTGGGGAAGAGAAAGAGTGAAACCAGAAAGAAACAGAAAGTCTCTCCTCTTGGGCATTAGAACAGGAATTTCCCTCCCTTCGTGGATACTTGAGTTGGGGGGAAGAGGATCATCGTTGCCCCCCCCCCCACCGGCAATTGCTATCTCTTTTTCAGCTGTCCTCGTTAACTCATAATCTTGGGTGGCCTTCCCTGAAAGTCATTGGTGGTTCAAATTACCCTCTTACTTGTGAGCCTGAGCATAGGTAAAACTATGATGTCTAGGCAGAGGGGAGAAAACAGGTCCAAAGAGGTTAAGTGGCTCCTTCGAGATCACACCCGGACATCAAACGCAGGCTTCCTCCCCATCTGTCTTTGCTACGTCACCCTTGGCTGCCATGCTGGCTCCCCAGGTGAGGACCATTAGCAGTGCAGGCTATTGTTACAGTAGTATCTGTCAAATGAAATGACGATTCTGAGATCCTGGCGGCCTGACCCAGATGGAAACTGGCAGCCCCAGGAGGAGAGAGAGCGTTTGACTCAGCACAGTCCCTTAATCCGTCCTGCCTTCTTGCAGGGCACAGGGAGAGTCGCCATGCATCCCTATTGCCTTAGCAGTAAGCAGCTGTTGAAAGCACACCGAGAGCAGCCCACCAGAAAAACAACATGGAGGATTCTGTTTTCTAAAGGAAGCGGTAGATCAAAGGGGAGAAAAACGAGAACAAAGGGATAAAGATGAGACAAAATAGTTAAGGGGGAAAAAAAACCATTTCACTGTGCTAGAGCCTGAGACGGTGAGAAAAGGAAGAGGGAGCCAGCCTTCATTAATGGAACCCCACACCCTGCACACCCTTGGTGGCTGACATCCAGGAGAATCCTGCTCAATTGCCTGGTTTCACAGCCAACTGAAAGTATGGCACTAAACGTGATCTGTTTTAAATGTATTGCAGTTGAATTATTTAATTTGAAATTTAGCTGGTGCCACAGGCGCTGGAGCGGGAGCAAGAAGAATGAACGAAATAATTTCATTGGAAAACGGTTTAATTTTTAATTATAAGATGGGGCACTTTGAGGGAATGAGGTGATTGGTCCACGAAGCTCTGTCTCCTGGATCCATGTGGAGTCATGACAGGCACTTGAGCATATTTAATTATCCCGTCCCGATGTCTGTCCACTGACTCTGAGAACTGACAGGGAGCAGAGGCACAGACAGCGTAATTATAATAATAACAATGATCACTGCAGCTCGTGTTTGTGTCAAGGAAATTTCCACTGATTTTCTTCATTGTTACAGATACCATAAGGTAACCTTGAAGCCTTTTTGTCTTTTTGTATAAAAGAAAAGATACGAAGCCCTTAGGGCTGTAGAAGAGAGACTTGGACTGGGAATGAGGAGAAGGGGATGCTACTTCTGTTGTTGCTATGGTAACAATAATTCTGTCACCTTGAGCAAGTCACTTTACCTCCCTAGGCCTTAACTTCCTTAATATATCATAAGGCCATTTGGGTCTGAAGACCTTTTTGATCCCTTCCAACTTTAAAATCTACCTCTCCTCTGTGATCCTAAACCAGATTCTGTTCCCTGCAGATGAGGCTCTTTTGGGAATCCAAATGAACACTTCATTCTACTAAATATCATTCTATTTATTAATGGTCATTCAATAACTCTATTGAGCAGTATTGCACTGTGATCGCGTATGATCACTGGGAATCAGGAAGACTTGGATAACTCAAGTGATGCTAACTCCTAGCCTGATAGCATTGGATGGGTTAATTGATTTCTCTAAGCCATATCTCCCTAAAATGGGGAGAATGGTAGTAGTTACCTAAGGTTTGTGGTGAAATTTCAGTGAAGTAATCCATGATGAGCATTACCCTTTTCTTGTCATAACTCAATTTGGAATCTATAACAAATGGTGCAAAAAAATACACATTTATTTATGCATATGTGTATATTCATGTGAATGTTTAAGCACGGATGTGCAGAAATGTGTGCATCTATAAGCACATGTGGCCACATAGAGGGAGACACACTTGGTCCGTATGCACACGCATTAGTGTATGCTTAAGCACATGGGCATGCACATAACCACGTGCACATCCATATGTGGCCATGCATATATTTATCCACAGGCATGCATGTGTTCAAACACACATCCGCACAGATACATATGCACAGAGGGTATTTTGACAACACTGTGAACAGCTCCAGCAGCAAACACTGTGGTAGTTCCTATAATTTAATTCAGCAGTTGTCACGAAACTTCAGTCCTGGTTTGGGAGGAGCTGGGATCTCCAGCTGCACTGGGCTTTAGCTCTTAATCATTGTAAGTCAATTAAAACAATGCTTTAAAACATCAGTTTTCTGCATCATCTGTACAATTTGAAATATAGAGTATGTACTTCATTCCAAGTGAATCAGAGGATGCTAAATCAAGAGCAGAACTTGACAATGGTTCTCCAACTTCAGGACCATAGCAACTCCCAGAGCATGCTTCAGATGCCAGTCATTCATCCTCAGCCCCAGAGATGCTTAGGCTGGCATGAGGCCTGGGAACCTGCATTTAACAAGCCCCATCAATAATATAGATGCTGATAGTTCATGGAATACCTTTTGAGAAGCACTAAATTAGAGACTATCTGAGCCTCCTTATTTTGCAACAGAATAAGTAGAGGTCCCAAATGGTGAAGTGAGTTTCCAAAGTTCCACTGTTGCTAATAGCAGGATAGGATTTGAAGCACAGAGCTCGTCCCTCTTTCTTAACAAGGTGGAATATGGAGTTATTATTTTGCCTGTGTAGGTCTCTCAACTTCCAACAGGATTTTTAAGCTTCCCAGAGTCATTCTTCTCCCTCTCTCTCTGTCTCTGTCTCTCTGTCTCTGTCTCTGTCTCTCCAATTTTGCCCCCTTTCTTTCTCTCTTCTCTTTCTGTGTCCAGTATTTGAATAAGCATAATCAGCTAAATAAAGAGGGTCAAAAGTGGATAAATGTATCAGAAAAATATCTTGGTGGAAAGGGGATTGACTGAATTGGGAAGAGTGTAAATACATCTTGTGTTCCTATTTTGTGCTAGGTACTGTCTTGGAGTTTTGTACCAATTAGAGCTGTGATTGGCTGCCAAAAAAAAATACAGAACAACTGACTAGAGTGGCTAAAACTAATAAAAGTCCATGATTTATTTATTTATTTATGGTTAAATAAGGATCCAGGGTGAGGGATTGTTTTGACTGCTTAACAATATTGAGACTGATGTCTGTATATTAATAGTTCTTTTTGTCATTCCCTCACGTTTGTCAACACACCGTCACAAGTCACTTGCTACAGCTCCAGGCATTGCATTAGAATTGAATTGAAGGTGAGAAGAAAGTTGGCCATACATAAGAGCTTCATCTGTCCCTTTTATTAAGGAACAAAAGCTTTCTTAGGAAATTGCAGCAGGCTTTGGCTTATGTATCATTGGGGAAGTATTTAGCTAGAAATTTACTCTCAGAAATAAAATGGATTATGTCAGCAAAGAGGAAGAGGGGATGGCTTTGGAATATTTTGCACCTTCACATTTGTTTCATAATGGAGAATAATCCATGTAGTATAAAGACAAAAGAATAGGTGCTTCTTTGCTAATATTTTGTAGGTGATGGTGGGAAGGTCATCTTTTCATGTAGCAAGCAGTGTTCAAGCTTATATACCAAGAACTGGACTAAAAGCTGTAAACATAAAGTACAAATAGTAACGGTTCAAGTACTCATTTTTACAGTTAAGGTTACAGCCAGGAAAGCAATAGTGCAATTCAACGTAATGTGTGCTACAATGGAGACACAGCGTTCTATTTTTGCCTGTCGTTTCCATGCTCCTTAAAGTGTTTATTCGCTCTCTGTGGGTCTTCCAATAAAGAACTAAGACCCACAAAGTTTGATATGAGCAAAACCACCTTACTAGACTCATCTTGTATTACTTTCTCCCTCATTCTGTGCACACATCCATGATAACCTTCTTTCCTTCCTATAACTGGCCTACGCTACCTTAGGGCCTTTGCACACGCTCTTCCCTCTGTCTAGAATATGTTTTACCTACCTTTTCAACATACTTCATCCATCAATCCCTATTCATCATTTGGATTTCAGCTCACAAATGATATCTAGCCCCCCGATGAGATCATATCCCTTGTTGTCAACCTCATAACGCTCATACTGCCTATCATATCCTGCTGGGAGATAATTGTGGCACAATTTCATTCATATATGTCTCTCACTCTATACTTTAGACACCAGGAGGGAAGGGGCTGTGTGTACTTGGATAACCATTTTTTTCTTCAGCACCTAGCGCATAGTAGGTAGTAAATAAACACCTATTAGATAGTACATGAGTGGATAGAATGAAGCCACAGGTTCTACTTAGGGGTTCCAGCCTCCACAAAGGATTTAGCATTTGAACTTGCCCTCTTTGATGCTCAGTTTTCCCATCTTTTAAATGGGATACAGCACAATGATTGCTAGGGGTTTTTCCAGCCTTATTTTTCGCTAAGATCTACTCTTAAGCCCTGACTCCATCTCTGTCTTTCTGTGTGCCCCTGGGCAATATGCTTAACTGCCCTCAGCCTCAGTCTCCTTCTCAATAAAAACAAGTAGAGATGATCTCTAAGGCTCCTTCCAAGGCTGAAGCATCAGTGAGTTTTTGAAACTCCAGAAGGAGCATGAAAACCACAGGATGGGAGCCAGAGGGATTCTGCTGAGTTGTGGGTTTGCAGGTGTATCTCAGCAGGTTCCCAGAAGCTGTTCTTGAAGGGACTCAGCATGTTACCTGGACTAATTTGTAAAGGAAATGAAAAGGAAATGGACTCGTTATAATGAGCACCATTAATTCACCACTCCAGACTTCACTGTTTGAACAGCAAGTATCAAGTGATGCAATTGTCATTTGTCGATTGAATTCTGCTATTTTGCCTGTTGGAAATGACCAGCCAACACCACAGCGTGCAGACAACGACATGACTACTAATTAGCATATATATTGTTTGTCCTGGTATAAATTTATGGCAAACAGCAATATTTTACACTCCAGTAAAGTTAATAAATGAAGCTTTGGGCTATAAAAATTTCATGTTCCTTTGTGCAAAGGTCAATTATAAATAGTTAAGCACATATTCATTCAAAAGCTGGAGGCCTTGCAGCCAGGAGAATGAAATATATTCTGGTCAATTTACACTCTGGCTGGACTTGCCTTTCATTTTATAGCCTTCATGACATCCTTCTTTTCTGGTCTGCACAGTCTGGTTCCCAAAGAACTTCTCTGGCTGGAGGGACTGAATGAAATGAGTATGTAAATGTTCCCAGGTCTACAGTTTGGTACCCAGAATGTGTTCAATACATGTCCATTTAAACTCATGGGGGTAGCCCATGTGAGGGAAGGGGACACAGGGATTCAGAGCAACTCCTGAATCTCTTTGCTCATGGAAAGAATACTGGACTAGAGTCAGATGATGTGGGTTCGAGTCTTAGGTCTGCTGTGAACTAGTAAGAGAACTCAGGCAAGTGACACTCTTCTCTCCAGGCCTTAGTTTTCTCATTGGAAAAAATGAAGAGCATGTATTACATTAGTATTCCAGTTACCTATTGCTGAATAACAAAATATCCAGGACATAGACTGGTTCAAGGTGTTTCAAAAATTCAGTCATTTTATTACATAGCATAAGTGGGTCAGGAAATTGGGCAGAGCTTGGTGGCAGATCTTCTGTTCCATGTGATGTCGTTGGTTATCATTCAGTGGTATTTGGCTGGTGGATAGCTGGTCTACAGAATGCAAGGTACCCTCTCCCACATAGCTGGTGCTTTGGGGGGGATGGCTGGAAGGCTGGGCTCTGCTGAGACTGTTGACTGGATTTTCTATGTGTGGCCTCTCCAGCATGGCATTGTCAGGATAACTGGACTTGTATATGGCAGCTAAGGGCTCCAGAGAGGGTTTTTCAAGGGACAGGAGGTAGATGCCACCACTTTCTTAAGGCCTGGGCCCAGAAACTGGCAAAACACCATTTCCGCCACACTTTATTGTACAAAGTAGTCACAGGAACCATCTGAATTAAAATGAGGCAACATAGGTCTTGCCTCTTGACATGAGCACAAGATCAAAGATTTTTCAGCCATTTTTAATCTGCCCCTACCCATGTGTTCTGACTTTGTTGCATATTAAAACATGTTGCATGGAAAAGGATTTGGTGGGCGAGTAAGTGAGAACTAGTGGGCCAGAAGGTTGAGCAATGTTTTTTTAAACAACAACACTCCTAGAGTCTTTGACTAATTCCTTCATTCTCTTTATACTTAAATGTTTACTTTATACCAGAATCCTGCCAGGCTACAAAAATGAAACAGTGTACAAAATGGAACTTACATTCTAGTGAGGGAGAGATTTAAACAATAATAAAATAAATGCATAAAGTCAGATGCCAATATGCATTATGAAAACAAGTTGCAGTGATAGAGAATGACAAGATTTACTCTTTCAGATGGGACAATTAGATGGATTGAGAAAGCATGTGTCACACGTAGCTCAATAGTGAGAATGGAAGCTTATGGAGGGTTTACACAGTAGCATGAACAGGGTGCAAGGCCCCCAGGGTAGGAGCATTTTTGGCCAAAATGGCTGGGATGGAGTGAGGAAGCACCTAAGTGGCAGAGTTGAGATCAGAGAATTAGGCAGGGCCTTGGGAACCATAGCAGGGTTTGGAATTTGTTGACAGCATAATGGAAAGCCACTCATGAACAAAGATGGGATGGAATCTCACTTTTAAAAGATCTCTCTCGGGCTTCCCTGGTGGCGCGGTGGTTGAGAGTTCGCCTGCCGAGGCAGGGGACACGGGTTTGTGCCCCGGTCCGGGAAGATCCCACATGCCGTGGAGCGGCTGGGCCCGTGAGCCATGGCCGTTGAGCCTGCGCGTCCGGAGCCTGTGCTCCGCAACGGGAGAGGCCACAGCAGTGAGAGGCCCGCGTACCACACACACACACAAAAGATCTCTCTCTCTCTCTGCCTGCTCTAATAAACAATAAGAGGCGAGTAAGTGGGGAACCAGTTAGGAAGCCATTGCAATACTCCAAGTGAGTGAAGATGATGATGACGTTACCCCTGCAGAGGTGAAAGTGGAGAAAGGAGTCTAGGATTGGGAGATATGGTAGTAGAGATGACAGATTTTGCTGATGGATGGAATATGGGATGTGAAGAAAGAGTGAGAAATGCCTTTGAGAGTTTGGATCTATGGAAACTGTGGGGAAGTAGTCTTAAATAAGTTAGTGCATGTTATGGCTATCAAGGTGAACACCTGCAGACAAAGTCTGAGGACCAAAATTCTAAGGGACACATTTAGGGGAATGCCAAGCAACTCCTCTTGTCAAAGAAAAATTACACAATACAGAGTTAAACAGGCAAGGAAGGCTTTATTGAGGACTACTGCAAGAGGGGAGAGAGACTTCATTAAACTCTGCTGAAACAAAAGACAGGAGGTTAAGAGCTGCGTGGGCTACTGGAAAGGGGCTGGAGGATGATTTGGAGAGGAGGGCGTTGGTCAGTGGGATTAAGTCATCTGCATTTGCTAATTGGCCTCCATTGAAGTTAGGCTCCTACCCTCCCACAGAATCTAGGAGGTAGGGGTACTTACCTAGATGATTACATTTTAAAGGAATGGCTCCCAGGTCCTTGAGAAAGGCACTCCTGAGTTGTTGAAGTTGCAAGAGTCTGGGAGAAGATTTATAATACATCTCAAAGAGGCAGAGGAAAAATGTAAGGCTGTACATTTTCTGAAATAAATGCTCTAAGGTAAGGGAGATCAGGGGCCTATAGTCAGGAAGAAACCTGTCCAAAGTTTAGTCAAGCTGAGGGGATGCTAATACCATTCTGGTCACTCTATCATCTGATGCTTCCAGGTCTGAAAATTTAGTCACACTTGATGGAATCCTAGCAACCTGGGTCTGTTCTGCCACAGACCATCTGCTTGACCCTGGGCAATAATATTAAATTATCTTAGTCTCTACTTCCTAATTCTTCTGCCTCAAAGCCTTTTCATTTTCTATTCCTTCTTCCTGGAAGGATCTTCTCTCAAATATCTGCTTGACTGACTTCCTCATCTCCTTCTAGTCTTTGGTTTCAGTGGGGCTGCCCTTACCACCATATAGAAAGGGGCAAATGTCACTCTGTTGCTTCTTATCCCCTTTATCCCTAATGTACTACATCATTTGTTTATTATGTTTCTTATTGATGACCTGTTGCCTCCGCTGGAATGGCAGATTTATGGGCAAAGTAGCTCATCACAAAATTACTTACGATAAGAAGAGATTTTAAAGAAAAAAACCTAAGTGTACAACATTAGAGGAATAGTTAAGAAAGTCAACTCCTCTACTCGGGAATAGTATGCAGCCATTTAAATTATGTTTATGGAGAGAGTCTAATAATGAAAACATGTGTGTGGAAAGGATAATTTAAAAGAATCTGAATATAAGATTACAAATAAGTATATTATGAAAACAAAAATTTTAAAAATAAAGAGAAAAAATATTAGAAGAAAATATGCCATGGCACTCATAATGATGACCTATACATGTTATTATATCTATATCTGTATTTATATCTAGATAGATGTCCATTTATATATGTATATGTAATGTTTTATTCTTTTTCTTAATTTCAATATTTTTCTATTTTTAAATAATGATCAGGTTTAAGAGTGGAAAAACAGAATCTTTTAAAAAATAAAGACTCTATGAGACTCCAAGATTATAAAGTTGCTAGACCCCAATTTGTGACACATCCATGGAGTTCAAACTGCTTTGGCGCTTACAAGGGGACATGTGTAAAGTGAGTACCAAGAGCAGAGAAAGCTAGAGCCTATCTTTTAGAAAAACTCCCATGGAATTTTGAAGGGGAGTGGAGAAATAGAAGCCTGGGCAGAAGGAACTAGAGGAAGGCAAACCACAGCGAGTGTTTTGGGGCAGAAGCATGCCCATGGAGAGCTCTGGGGATCCTCCATGCTGCAGAGTAGAGCTGGGGAAGCAGTGCAGCAGGTATTATCAATACCAGCCCAGTAACTAGGCAACTAAAAGATCTGTAAAGAAAGCACAGCTTCATGAGAAATGCGGGGATGCGTTTTAAGAAGACGAGGTGGGGATTAACAGCCCTGTGATTCATGGAAACGGCAATTTGTCATCGGTGCTATCTGCCGAGTGTAGGGGACAGAAGTATAGAGACAACACAGGAGAAATGTGGCAATGAACTGAGCGATGAGCACAGATGGGCGAAGCACCAGAATCACTTCACTTTAATTATTTTGAGCTCTGCTTTCACCTAGGCAATGTCCGGGGGCATTGTTCTCCCATTTTTTGTTTTGTTTTGTTTTACTCTGGTTTGTTTTTTAAATGCTGAAATCAGTTTCTTTAGGATATCTCCTTGGACCAGAGGGAAGGCTCTGTTTTACTGAATACCTACTAGGTGTCAATCATTACCAGCTGTGGTATCTTTTAAACCTCTCCATGACCAACAGTGTAGGCATTACTATTATTCTCATTTCAGAGAGCGGTAAATTAAGACTTAAAAGAGGTGGTGCAATTTTGTTACAAAATCACAAATCAGTTACTGTAGAATCCTTGCATAGAATCCGTGCCTGGCTAGCTTTTCTTACCATCCCTTTCTACATTGCCAATCAAATTATATGTATGTGAATTTTTCCCCTTGGGCTGACTTCAGAGAATCCGTAAAACCTGTTGCTCAGAATTCAGGGTATTAAGGCTGATTGCAAAACGAGGCTTTAGTGTTGAGTCTGTTGATTTTCCAGGCTGTGCACTAACTTGACAACTTCACATGCTTCTCAGCATTCAATTTTCTAGCAAAATGGAAAATGCAATTACAGTTTTCAGCAAAATATTGTTGTTGGTTCAAAAATAATTAAGCATCTTATTAAATTGCTATTTTACCAAGTGGGATGCAATGGCTCTACAGGGCTTCGTCAGGGAAAAGCAAGGGCTTTTCAGAAATGGTGTGTATGTGTCTGTCGGGGGAATGCATCTCCAGTTAGTTAATAACCTGAGTTCTTAGGAGAAAGGGTGGCAAGGCGGCTCCTTTATAGGGCGCACTCTCTTATTAGGAGTTTAATGCTAAGGTTGACTGAAGCTCTTTCCATTGCAGTAGCTTTGGAATTTATTTCTCCAGGATCCATTTTCACTGCTTGACCTTAAGGGAGTTGGCTGCGGGAGAAATCCTAGGAGGTGAAACACCAGTTCTGAAAGTACTTAGTCTGTCAAAAAGAATAAAAGACACCTTTATTAGAAAGCACAAAAAGGACTGAGCATTGATTGTGCACCTACTATGCTCCAGGCATTGGATAAAGATATTCTCTCTTTTATTTAGAGAGAAAGAGAATGCTTCATTAATATCAAAGACAAACTCACAGTTTACTAAGCATCTATGCTGTGCCAGGCGCTGTGCAAAAGTACTTAACATGCAGTTTCTCACTGATTGCCATAACTACCTGAATAGGCATTTAGCAGAGATGAGGAGCTATAAGCACAAAGAGATTAATAAATTGCCTAAGCCACAGAGCGAGTAAATAGGAGAGGTGGCTTGATTTCTAGAATCTTCATCTTGGCCACTTTTTTAATCGGTAGCTTAAAAAACTAATACTCGGATACTAAAGAATTTATTCTATGTGGATAAAAACCTTGTATAACATTACATGTTTAAAGGAAGACAAGCCTCATTTCAGAGCCTAGCTCTGTTTTGGGAATGTGGGCAACTTACTTTGTGTTTCTGAGGCTCTATCTCTTCACCAATGTTACTGAAACCAGAGTAGACATTAGAATCACCCAGAGGTGCTTTGTGACCACCTAGAGGTGTGGGATAGGGAGGGTGGGAGGGAGACACAAGAGGGAGGAGATATGGGGATATATGTATATGCATAGCTGATTCACTTTGTTATAAAGCAGAAACTAACACACCATTGTAAAGTAATTATAGTCCAATAAAGATGTTAAAAAATAATAAAATTTAAAAAGTAATTTAAAAAAAAAGAATCACCTGGAGGGCTTGCTAAAATCCAGATTGCTGGGTCCTGCCCCCAGGGTTATTGACTCAGGTTGTCTGGAGTGGGCCTGAGGATTTGCATTTCTCCCAGGTGATGCTGATGCCACAGATTTAGGACATCACCTGGACAAACTCTATTATCCATACTCTAAATCCAAACTCTGGTTTTCCCTGGACTGAAAGAGAGAGTTTGCTCTCTATAGAGCATTAGCTTTGGGGACTTGGTCTGATTCTTCCCTCTTTATTTGCTAGCTATGTGGTCTTAGATAAGTTGATTAATCCTTTTGAGCCTCAATATCTTCATCTGTAAAATAGGGCTATTGTTTTCTTTGTCACCACCCTGTTGGGGAGAATTATAGAAGTCTCTTATGGATGGCATCTAGCCTATTTTCTGGCTCAAATACTCAACAGATGTTGATTCTCAACATTGGAAAGTTATCAAGATTATTTTCATGATGCCTGGCTTCATGTTCATTTATTTTTTTTATTCACTGAATCTACCAAGCACTGCAGCATTTTCTTGGGAGTATTTTTATTTCTTAGGTCTTTGCAGTTTCCATTATAAAAATATGCTGTATATACTGTAGAACTCCCAGATTAGAGCAAGGGCTGCACCCACACTACACATCATTATTTTTGGAAAATATTACGTGTATAGTTTTAGTTCAGAAGTCAGATTCACGGAATTCCCCAGAAGAAAGAATTCTGAGTGGTTTTGGATTTAAGGCTTCTATAACCTTCAAGGACCAGGAATCACCAGGGAAGAACCCCAGGGAGGTAAAGATCAAGTTGAAGAATGGTTAACCCCTTGATGCCAGAGGGACTGTGTCTCAAATTGAGAAATTTCCTACCCTATCCTATCAAGAAGGCATCGCTAGTGAATTTATATTAATAACTATCCATCAAACTAGTTAGAAACTTAAATGAATTAAATATGTTTTATTATTTTAAATAAAACCTTACATCTCCCACCCCCTTCAACTCCAAGCAGAAGTCCCTGAATACTATTTTCCCTCTCATCTTTGTCCAGGTTGAAAATCAATGCATCTGGTTCACCTTGAATCTCAAGCTGCATATTTTTAGCAGCAGAAAAGCCTATGTTGCCAGCATCCCTGGGAAAAAGGCAGATAACCCCCCAGTGTCCTCCAGCCAAGGAGGAGGCAGAGGGTTCAGAGGAGCAGAGTGCCTGCAGCTTGGATAATTCACCAGCCTCCATTGTTAACTAAGGAGCTTGCTGGGTGGTGCCAGGGACTAAAGGACCATGGATCAGGAGTTAGAATTTTCAGAAAAGGTCTCTGATCTCAGGCCACCAGTTCCTTTAACTATTGAGATCAAGGTGGGAAGAAGGTTTAGAGTAATTTTTAAAAAGCTCTCATGCATTATTATTGTTATGGATACCAAGCAGTATCTATTAAGGAATGGATGTAATAGGCAGTAGGAATTATAATAGTTAAAGCTCCTATATGCTTACTATGTGCTTGCTACTTACTGTTCTGTGTTTACCTTTGTTGACTCATTTTATTATAACATTTTATAGATGAGAGAAAAAAAACAAAAACAAGGAACTGAGAGGTTGATGAACTACCAGGTGCTATGTCATTAATTATACTATGATTTTGAGGGAAGGGTTTTCTTAAAACCTTAATTTAGCAGATGAAAAAAAATGAAGGTGACTTCCCTGAGATTCCAAAGCTTGCTTGAGAAAGAGCTATAGACTCTGAGCCCACAGGGTAGAAATCTTTGCTAGATTAATCTGAAGCCTTCCTGGAGGTGATGAGACTTGATCAAGCTTTGCGGTATAGAACAAACCATATTGAGGAGTGCATCTCGTTAAGATTCAGGAAGACCAGGTTCTCACCATACTTCCCCTAAAGATTTTCATTATGACCCACAACCTCTGCCCTGTTTATATGCCCAGAGTGATTGGAAAGGTCAAATGTTAAAATGGATATAAACTCTGCCTGGGCTGCCATGTGATAGATCCACATGGCAAACTCCTATTCATCCGTCCAACCCTCATATCAAGGTTCAGCAGAGCGAGAGCGAGAGCGAGAGCGAGAGCGAGAGCGCCCAGAAATTCATCTGCACGTGGAACAACTACAGAACACCTGCTGAACGCTGGCAGAAGACCTCAGACCCCTCAAAAGGCAAGAAACTCCACACGTACCTGGGTAGGGCAAAAGAAAAAAGAATAAAGAGAGACAAGAGGATAGGGACGGGACCTGCAGAAGTGGGAGGGAGCCGTGAGGGAGGAAAGGTTTCCACACACTAGGAAGCCCCTTCGCGGGCGGAGACTGCGGGTGGCGGAGGGGGAAAGCTTCGGAGTAGCGGAGGAGAGCACAGCAACAGGGGTGCAGAGGGCAAAGTGGAGAGATATCCGCACAGAGGATCGGTGCCGACCGGCACTCACCAGCCCGAGAGGCTTGTTTGCTCGGCCGCGGGGCGGGTGGGGCTGGGAGCTGAGGCTCGGGTTTCGGGTTTCGGTCGGAGCGCAGGGAGAGGACTGGGTTTGGCGGTATGAACACAGCCTGAAGGGGTTAGTGCGCCACGGCTAGCCGGGAGGGAGTCCGGGAAAAAGTCTGGACCTGCCGAAGAGGCAAGAGACTTTTTCTTGCCTCTTTGTTTCCTGGTGCTCAAGGAGAGGAGATTAAGAGCGCTGCTTAAAGGAGCCCCAGAGACAGGCGCGAGCCGCGGCTAAAAGCGCGGACCACAGAGACGGGCGTGGGACGCTGGGGCTGCTGGTGCCGACACCAAGAGGCCTGTGTGCGAGCGCAGGTCACTGTCCACGCCCCCTGGTCACTGTACACGCTCCCTTTCCGGGGAGCCTGTGCAGCCCGCCACTGCCGGGTCCCGGGACCCAGGACGGCTTCCCCGGGAGAGCGCACTGCGCGCCTTGGTCTGGTGCAACGTCACGCCGGCCTCTACCGCCTCAGGCTCGCCCCGCACTCCGTACCCCTCCCTCCCCCCGGGCCTGAGTGAGCCAAAGTCCCCGAATCAGCTGCTCCTTTAACCCTGTCCTGTCTGAGCAAAGAACAGACGCCCTCCAGCGATCTACACGCAGAGGCGGGGCCAAATCCAAAGCTGAGACCCGGGAGCTGTGAGAATAAAGAAGAGAAGGGGAAATCTCTCCCAGCAGTCTCAGGAGCAGCGGATTAAACCTCCACAATCAACTTGATATATCCTGCATCTGTGGAACATATGCATAGACAACGAATCATCCCAAATTGAGGAGCCGTGTGGATGAAAGGCTCTTGGTACTGCAGCCAGGAGTCAGTGCTGTGCCTCTGAGGTGGGAGAGCCAACTTCACGACACTGGTCCACAAGAGACCTCCCAGCTCCACATAATATCAAATGGCGAAAATCTCCCAGAGATCTCCATCTCAACGCCAGCACGCAGCTTCACTCAATGACCAGCAAGCTACAGTGCTGGACACCCTATGCCAAACAACTAGCAAGACAGGAACACAACCCCACGCATTAGCAGAGAGGCTGCCTAAAATCATAATAAGGCCACAGACACCCCAAAACACACCACCAGACATGGACCTGTCCACCAGAAAGACAAGATCCAGCCTCATCCACCAGAACACAGGCACCAGTCCCCTCCACCAGGAAGCCTACACAACCCACTGAACCAACCTTAGCCACTGGGGACAGACACCAAAAACAACATGAACTACGAACCTGCAGCCTGCAAAAAGGAGACCCCAAACACAGTAAGATAAGCAAAATGAGAAGACACGAAAACACACAGCAGGTGAAGGGGCAAGATAAAAACCCACCAGACCTAACTAATGAAGAGGAAATAGGCAGTCTACCTGAAAACAAATTCAGAATAATGATAGTACAGATGATCCAAAATCTTGGAAATAGAATAGACAAAATGCAAGAAACAGTTAACAAGGACCTAGAAGAACTAAAGATGAATCAAGCAACGATGAGCAACACAATAAATGAAATTAAATATACTCTAGATGGGATCAATAGCAGAATAACTGAGGCAGAAGAATGGATAAGTGACATGGAATATAAAATAGTGGAAATAACTACTGCAGAGCAGAAGAAAGAAAAAAGAATGAAAAGAACTGAGGACAGTCTCAGAGACCTCTGGGACAACATAAAATGCACCAACATTCAAATTATAGGGGTTCCAGAAGAAGAAGAGAAAAAGAAAGGGACTGAGAAAATATTTGAAAAGATTATAGTTGTAAATTTCCCTAATATGGGAAAAGAAATAGTTAATCAAGTCCAGGAGGCACAGAGAGTCCCATACAGAATAAATCCAAGGAGAAATACGCCAAGACACATATTAATCAAACTTTCAAAAATTAGAAAGAAAACATATTAAAAGCAGCAAGGGAAAAATAACACACAAGGGAATCCCCATAAGGTGAACAGCTGATCTTTCAGCAGAAACTCTACAAGCCAGAAGGGACTGGCAGGATATATTTAAAGTGATGAAGGAGAAAAACCTGCAACCAAGATTACTCTACCCAGCAAGGATCTCATTCAGATTTGATGGAGAAATTAAAATTTTTTCAGACAAGCAGAAGCTGAGAGAGTTCAGCACCACCAAACCAGCTTTACAACAAATGCTAAAGAAACTTCTCTAGGCAAGAAACACAACAGAAGGAAAAGACCTACAATAGCGATCCCAAAACAATTAAGAAAATGGGAATAGGAACATACATATCGATAATTACCTTAAATGTAAATGGACTAAATGCTCCCGCCAAAAGACACAGGTTGGCTGAATGGATACAAAAACAAGACTCATATATATGCTGTCTACAAGAGACCCACTTCAGACCTAGAGACACATACAGACTGAAAGTAAGGGGACGGAAAAAGATATTCCATGCAAATGGAAACCAAAAGAAAGCTGGAGTAGCAATTCTCATATCAGACAAAATAGACTTTAAAGACTACTAGAAGAGACAAAGAAGGACACTACATAATGATCAAGGGATCGATCCAAGAAGAAGATATAACTATTGTAAATATTTATGCACCCAACATAGGAGCAGCTCAATACGTAAGGCAAATACTAACAGCCATAAAAGGGGAAATTGACAGTAACACATTCATAGTAGGGGACTTCAACACCCCACTTTCACCAATGGGCAGATCATCCAAAATGAAAATAAATAAGGAAACACAAGGTTTAAGTGATACATTAAACAAGATGGACTTAACTGATATTTATAGGACATTCCATCCAAAAACAACAGAATACACATTTTTCTCAAGCGCTCATGGAACATTCTCCAGGATAGATCATATCTTGGGTCACAAATCAAGCCTTGGTAAATTTAAGAAAATTGAAATTGTATCAAGTATCTTTTCCGACCACAACGCTATGAGACTAGATATCAATTACAGGAAAAGATCTGTGAAAAATACAAACACATGGAGGCTAAACAATACACTACTTAATAACGAAGTGATCACTGAAGAAATCAAAGAGGAAATTTAAAAATGCCTAGAAACAAATGACAATGGAGACACGATGACCCAAAACCTATGGGATGCAGCAAAAGCAGTTCTAAGAGGGAAGTTTATAGCAATACAGTCCCACCTTAAGAAACAGGAAACATCTCGAGTAAACAACCTGACCTTGCACCTAAAGCAATTAGAGAAGAACAAAAACACCCCAAAGTTAGCAGAAGGAAAGAAATCATAAAAATCAGATCAGAAATAAATGAAAAAGAAATGAAGGAAACGATAGCAAAGATCAATAAAACTAAAAGCTGGTTCTTTGAGAAGATAAACAAAATTGATAAACCATTAGCCAGACTCATCAAGAAAAAAAGGGAGAAGACTGAAATCAATAGAATTAGAAATGAAAAAGGAGAAGTAACAACTGACACTGCAGAAATACAAAAGATCATGAGAGATTACTACAAGCAACTCTATGCCAATAAAATGGACAACCTGGAAGAAATGGACAAATTCTTAGAAATGCACACCCTGCTGAGACTGAATCAGGAAGAAATAGAAAATATGAGCAGACCAATCACAAGCACTGAAATTGAAACTGTGATTAAATTCTTCCAACAAACAAAAGCCCAGGACCAGGTGGCTTCACAGGCGAATTCTATCAGTTAGAGAAGAGCTAAGACCTATCCTTCTCAAACTCTTCCAAAATATAGCAGAGGGAGGAACACTCCCAAACTCATTCTACGAGGCCACCATCACCTTGATACCAAAACCAGACAAGGATGTCACAAAGAAAGAAATTGAGCTATTTGTAATGAGGTGGATAGACCTAGAGTCTGTCATGCAGAGTGAAATAAGTCAGAAACAGAAAAACAAATACAGTATGCTAACACTTATATATGGAATTTAAGGAAAAAAATGTCATGAAGAACCTAGGGGTAAGACAGGAATAAAGACACAGACCTACTTGAGAATGGACTTGAGGATATGGGGAGGGGGAAGGGTAAGCTGTGACAAAGTGAGAGAGAGGCATGGACATACATACACTACCAAACGTAAGATAGGTAGCTAGTGGGAAGCAGCCGCATAGCACAGGGTGATCAGCTTGGTGCTTTGTGACCGCCTGGAGGGGTGGGATAGGGAGGGTGGGAGGGAGGGAGACGCAAGAGGGAAGGGATATGGGAACAGATGTATATATATAACTGGTTCACTTTGTTATAAAGCAGAAACTAATACACCATTGTGAAGCAATTATACTCCAATAAATTTGTAAAAAAAAAAAAAAAAAAAAGGTTCACCACTCCAAGCAGTCATCTTTTCCTCTCCCTCTCTTTTCTGGGGAAGATTTCCTCTCTTTTTTATTTGCCCTCATGATATCTTCACTCACAGGGCACTTGAGATCCTCTGTGGGAAGGAGAATAGCAGAGTCTTGCCTTATTGGTGTCCTCATTACAGTCACAGTGGACAACACTCAGGAAGTGTTTAATTAGTTATCTGAGTGGTCTTTTCTCAATTCTACAGCATTTTCCTCTCCCTGTGTAAAAGAAGGCTAGATCATTAATTGCACAAATAATTATTAGGGAACTCTGAGCAGGGCACTGTTGTAAATGCAGGTGATACAGTTGTAAATATGATGGAATATATATTATTTAATAGAGGATGCAGCCAACGGACAGGAACATACGAGAGTGTGGGAAGAGAGAGAGAGAAAGGCAGAGGGATGAAGAAAGCAACTTAGGTAGTTTATTCACTTGTGTCTCCTTAAAATTTGTATGTTGAGGTCCTAACCCTCAGTGTGATGGTGTTAGGAGACAGATCCTTTGGGTGGTAATTAGGATGTGAGGGCAGAGCCCTTATGAGTGAGATTAGTGCCTTTATAGAATTGGCCCAAGAGAACTCCCTTGCCCCTTCCACCATGTGAACGTACAGTGAAAAAAGATGGCTGTCTGTTAAGTGGGCTCTTGTTGGACATGAAATCTGCCAGAGCCATAATCTTGGATTTCCCAGTTGTCAGAACTGTGAGACATAAATGTGTGTTGTTTATAAGTCCTCCAGTTTATGGCATTTTTGTTACAGCAGCTCACGTGGACTAAGACATACATATACCCATCCAATCATTCATGAAAAATCAGAAGCATATATTATATGCCATGGGCTGTGCTAAGTACTGAAATATAACCATGAACAAGATCTAATACTTGCCATTAAAATACTTACACCCTAGCCAAATCCCCAGTTCTAATCATAATCATTGCCCTGGGATTTGGTCCATAAATATAGAATGGAAGCAAATAATCTTGCCTGTTATGGGCACAGCCTGGCTTGCAAGATTTCCTCATGGCTCCGGGTGTTCTCCTGGGAAAGGGAGCCATGGTTCCAGGGGCCCCATGCAGCAGTGACATTTCCTCTGGCTATTAATCAGCACCTTTACAGGTGCAGCAGCACTGTGGGGACAGGAGGATAGAGGATGTCTCAGATGCTATTTACTATCTCTCTAGAGAAAGTCTCTGACCTCAATTTCATTTATTGACCCATTTCACACTAGTGGAGTGAATTTTCAAGGCCCTTTAGGGACAAATCAGCTCCTCTTGTCTTTGTTAAATGGACATACTCCATGTAGTCATGGATGGACACAACCTTATCATTGGGAAGATAAGGTCTGAAGTGCATGATTTGGCTGCAGTGACCCACACTGCACCTAAGTCTTTAGAAATCAGGCTCTAGTGGCAGCATTTCATGAGCAGGACTTAGGATTGGTTCCACATTCTTATCCTAATTTGAAACAGAAGGAGGGCAGACAGAGTGACTTTGCCCCTAACTTAAATTATACTTAGGCTTCCCCAGGGAGACACCACTGCCACACGCCCCCCACGTCATGGAGGACTGCAGAAAGGAATTGTATAGGACAGAAAGAAAGAATTGAAGTAGAAAGAGAGAGAAAGTAAAAGAGGAGGAGAAAACAGGCATAGGGGATTGAGAGATGATCAAACAGGGAAGATTTCCAGAGAGAAAAAGTAAAAGATTAAAATTAACTAATAGGATGGATGCATCGGTCAGGATGGACTAAGTTATGCTGTAGTAACAAATATCTCTAAAATTTCAGCAACTTAAATCAATAAGAGTTTATTTCTCATTTAAGCTGCATGTCTATTGTGAGTCAGAAGGATTATTGTGATCATTGCAGTCACTCCAGAATTCAGGTAGTGGAACAGGCAGCCTCTCATCTGTTTCTGGTCATCACGTCAAAGGGAAACTGAGTTCAGAAGGATCTCTAGCAATTAAATGCTCTGAACCCAATAGTAACACATATAATTTTTGCCTGTACTGTATTGGATGACCAAGTCACATGGCCCCACTCCCCCAGGAGGTACCAGAGCTATGCACTCAGGAATCAGAGAGTGCTGGTGTCTACCTCAAGGGGCCTGGGAATCGAAGGAGATTCCTCAGAGGTGCTCCTGCCAGTATATTGTTTGCAGAAGTGGTCAGGTCTCCAAACTCTCTCTGATGAAGATCCTGGTCCTGGTAGGAGTGTGACTACACTTCCTGAGAGTTGAAAAGGAAACTGATAACAAAGCATAGGAAGGAACAGTAAAGTTAGATAAGACCATGTTTAATGAGATAATATTCTACTTTTTCTTTCCATTTCTGCCTTTCTGTGCAAGTTTGAATTCTGGCTCCATCTTTTATGAACTCTGTGACTTGGAGGAAGTTCCCACTCTGTGACACAGATTCCTCACTTTATAAAAATGAGCATAGCAACATTATAAAAAAATATTAGACTTTTGTGGATATTTATTGAGTTAATACAGGTGAAGGGCTTAGGACAGTTTCTGACACACACTAATAAGTATTCCATGGTATTTAGCATCCTTCTTCTTAACAACTCGGTGAGGTAGGCTATGAGTCATGTTGAACGGGCTGGGAAGTGAGACCTGGGAGGCTAAGAATAATCAATATCATGTATATGGTCACTAGTGGAGCCAAGGTTCACTCACATTTAGGGACTTTGATTCCAGAGACTGAAGTTTACATTTCACATCAATATCATCATTCCAGTTGATCCCTTCAGTAGCCCTGTGGGCTAGAGTCAACAACATTTTGGCTATTACTGTCATCACTACAACTTCCAGGTATCATTCATAAAATACCTGTGTCTGCTTTACATAAAATATAGCTAAGCCTCCTAACAGTACCCTGGGGTTAAGTATTTTCACCTCTCTTTTTTAAATTGAAGTATAGTTGATTTATAATATTGTGTTAATTTCAGGCATATGGCAAAATGATTCAATTATGTCTTTTTTTTCAGATTATAATCTGTTACAGGTTATTACAAGATACTGAATATAATTCCCTCAAAGAAATTAAATAGTGCATTAGTCTGCCAGGGCTGCAATAACAAAGTAACACAGACGGCGTGGGTTAAACAACATGAATGTATCTTCTCACAGTTTTGGAGGCTAGAAGTCCAAGATCAAGGTCTTGGCAGGGTTGGTTTCTTCTGAGCCCTCTCTCCTTGGCTTGTAGATGGCCATCTTCTCCCTGTGTCTTCACATCATCTTCCCTCTGTGTGTCTGTGTCCTAGTCTCCTCTTTTTATAAGGACACTAGTCATATTGGATTAAGGTCCAGCTATGCGATCTCATTTTACCTTACTTCTTTAAAAGCCATGTCTCCAAATACAGTCACGTACTGGGGTACTGGAGCTAAAACTTCAAGATGTGGATTGGGGGGAACACAATTCAGCCTGTAACAAGCAGCCTGCACCCAGATGGAGCCAGGATTTAAACATAGACTATTCTGATTCCAAGTCCACATG
Source organism: Mesoplodon densirostris (assembly GCF_025265405.1). Classification (NCBI taxonomy): domain Eukaryota; kingdom Metazoa; phylum Chordata; class Mammalia; order Artiodactyla; family Ziphiidae; genus Mesoplodon; species Mesoplodon densirostris. Next base: position 15,470,528 of record NC_082666.1, on the reverse strand, counting down.
ATGCCTCCACCTTCGAGCCATTAGTAAATCCCTCCTGTATGCTTAGCACAGTGCTTGGTGTTTTCCCTTCCTTTTTTTTACATATAGTTCTCAGAGGAAATGTTGGACCCTTTGGGTAGATGAGAAAATTAGGGACTCATAGTAGGGAGAGGAATTTCTTCCAGTTTGGTCACTGTTGGTCACCTTGGGGTGCATTCAGATCTTCTTACTCTTGACTAAGAAGAAACTTTCTCCCTCCTTTAGTTTGCTCCTTTGGAAATGAGGCAACCCTTTTAAAATAATGCCATATCCATTACATCACCAATAGTTAACATTTTTTACAGTACCCACTATGTGCAAACATGAGGAAAGGCACTTAACACATAGAAAGTGAAGACACAATGCCAGATTTTTTAGGAAATTGCAACCCAGCAGAAAAGGCAAGTAATAGGGAGTAAAATAAAAATACCACTTGATGTTCAATGGGAAGTACTGTCAATAAATCATGTAAAAAACATCAGAGGAAGACAAAACAACTATAGACTATGTATTCAGGGAAGACATTTTGCCAGGGCGTAAGGAATGCACTGGGGGTAGGGGTGGCTAGAATGCCAGCAATGACAGAGACAGAGGTTCTCAAGAGGTGTTTGGGGGACAATTTCTGGTCATACTCTTGCTTATCTATTAATGGTTCACCGTTGTCTGCAAAGTAAAATCCAAGTTTCGTAGGTTGCACTTTGCATCAACTAGCTGATGCTTCAGCCCTATCATCCACCCCCACACCCATTGTGTAATGATGGACTAAAAGCCAGTCCCTAAAATGTCTTTCATTTCTGGCTCTGGTCCTTCACTCGTGGACAGGAATAGTGGCAGAAAGGAAGATGCAGGGGGCTCAGTCATGCAGGTCCAAATTCTGGCTCTGCTACTTACTAACTAGTGGGACATTTGGCAAGTTATTCAAGCTCTCATTTTGTTGGCCCATAAAATAAGAATAGTAATAACTACCTGGCAAGGGATAGGGGGAGATGTAATGAAATGAAGTAAATAAAGTACCTAACTTACCACCTACTCTATTATATATGCTCAGGAAATGGTAGTTATCAGTATAATAATGATGTCTTCCTTGTGCCAGCAACTCGCTTCTACTGCTTCTTAGCCTAAACAATTCCCACAGCACTTTTTCATGTTTACACCTGAGCGTTGTATAACTGTATCCTATTACTTACAGAGAGAAGCAATGCCATGTGGTGTTTAGGAGCTCAGTCCTGCAGTCAGTCTGCTTACCATTTATTAACTGTGTGACTTTGGGAAAGTTATTTGGTCTCTCTGTGTCTCAGCTTTTTTACGTATATGATGGAGAATAGAGCATTATCTCATTCACAGAGACAATTTGAAGATTAAATGAGTTTACACTATAGTGCCTGGAATATAGTAGCTACTCAGTAAATGGTGGTTCTTGTTATCTCCACTTCATAGAGGAAGAAAGACGTTATGTAATTTGACCGACGTTGAATGACTAGTGGGACAACAAATTTCAGCATCAGAATTTTGTGTTAGATGACTGTGCTCTTAATCACCAGGCATTTGGCTTCCCGCATAAATAAGAAACACTTCCATCTCCAAGTCCTTCCTCACTGTCATTATCTGATACGCATACTTGACAACTCTGCAGGCCAGGCAACAATCAGCCTATCAGACTAGAGATAGGAAGATCTGCCTCGACTTCCGTTCCCCTTATAAAGAAATCTGCCTGGGTACCACCCATTTCCTCCCTCTACCCTCAACACAGATGCATTTTGCATATGGAAACAGAAGGCTCACTGGTAAAGTACCATGTGCAGGGTCAAATGATCAAGACCAAAATCCGGCTCACATTTAGATGACTGCTGATTTTTTGAGTTCCTGCTGATTACCATATCCTGTTAGGCACTGGTGAGGGAGACTGGAAAATGTGTGTGTTTGATTATTTTAGGAATTGGATCATGGTTCTCTCTGGCACATGGTAGGTACTCACTGAATATTTGCTGAATGAATGAATTCACAATTAACACACTTATCTACTCGTCTCTCTCCCTCTCCCTCTCCATCCATCCATCCATCCATCCTTCCATCCGTCCACCCACCTAACAGGGCCCCTGCCTCATCTTCATAATGCTCCCTCAAATGGGGGAGAAATTGATGAAAGCAACTACTTACTGTATGGTGTGTCAAGAGCTGTGATAGAAGGGGGTGCTGTAGGCAACAAGGAAAGTTCTCATGACTTGCAAAATTGTTCATTCTGTGCCACTCAAGGTGCCATCCTGCCCACACCTATATTTTCCATACTAGCACAAAAAAGTCACAATTTCAGTGAAAGCTTATCTAATGCTATAGTTATGCTATTAGCAAGCAGCAACAATCATGAAAAGAACTTTAATACAAATGGAACAAAGAATGGAAGAAATCAGGTTGCATTCTCCAATAAGAAAAAGCAATATATATATATATATATATATATATATATATATTTGGGGCGGTGGGGAAAGGTGGTTCTACATGAAGAACATAATCTATATCACACAAACACTGCCCTTTCTTAATACTCTGAATCATAGATTCACCAATATTTTTCTCTTGACCAAAAGGTCTTGTTACCTAAACAAGCTTGAACTATTTTTAAAAATTTTTCTTTGTTAATTTTGCATTTCTTAGTTCTTCTCATTTCTCGCTCTATTTGCCTTAAGTATTTTTTGTTATTTTGGTTTGGTTTCGTTAAAGACACATCAACGTTTTTAATTAACTGTGTGTTAATTAAATACATATATATTTTTTCATATCTATTTAATAAGTAGAAAGCATATAGGCAAAATAAAGCAAAATGGCTTCATCTATACACCTTTGTGTCATACGTTCAAAATAACACATTAGGGGTTCCTTGATGTTTTTCTTACTTTCACTTTACACATCTTGATAGTCACCAAGGCCTGTTAATTTTACGCCCTAAATTTCTCCCAAACTCACCTCCCTTTGACTACCCTTAGTCGCTGCAGTATTTCCAGTCCTCACCGGTGCCTGAACCATTGCAATGGCATCTTAAGTATCTGATCTCCATTTGCTGTCCAGCAGTGCCATGCATCCCCTACAATGTTGCCAGAGGGACGATTCTAACACCCAGATCTGATCTTGCTCTCTACTAATTCAGTGGTTCTCCATCTGTTACAGGTTTAAGTCTGAGCTCCTTAGTATGATGTGATGGACTGACCTAGCATGATCTGACTTCTGCTTATGGCTCCAACTTCACCTACCACCAGACCAACTAATAGGTAGGGATCTAACAACTCTCCATATTTAATTTTTGTCCATTGTCTGCAAAATGGCTTAAAACTCCTTCTCCTTTTAATATGCTGTTTCCCTTGTCTGCTGTTTAGAGTCTTCACGATTTTTGTATGCCTCTTGTTTTTTTTCTTAACTGCCAAAACTCAAAGATAACTTTTATCCTTGCAAAGAGCCTTTATGACTCCCTTTTTACTACTAGGGCACCTTATGGGTACTGTTATCTTTATATATTGATAGATTGCATTGAAATATTTTAACTTCCTTTTTTCCTTGTAAAGTAATATATACACCTTGTAAAACCTTTAGAAAACATCTGAAAAAGCAGAATGGAAAAAAAATAAAATTATCCATAATTTTGGCACTCCAATGCAGCTATCGTTGACACTTTGGCAGACTCTACCTATAGTCTTTTCTCTAAATGTATATGTGTTTATTTTGCAAAAATATATTCATGCTCTCCATATTGTTTTGAAATTGGCTTTTTGAAATGGAAGAGTATATTGCAAAAATTATCTCCTGCCTTTAAAATTATTTCCTAATATCATTGCCAATGCTGAAACATATTTCCTTGGATGAATGAGATAATTTCCTATTATTCGAACTACAGTTATGTCCCAAAGTTTCACATTACAAACAAGAAGGCAATTATTCTCTTTATAACTAAATCTTTGAGTATGATCACCATTACTTCTGTTTGATAAATTTCAACGGGAGGAATTTCTGGATCAATGAGGACACTCAAGTTTAAGCCTTTTGATACGCCTTTCCAAATGGCTTTCCAAAAAGGTCCTATTCATTTGCACTCCCAAAAAACTTATAGGGGTTTGCACTCCCTATAATTATATAGGATATTTGATATGCAATTAAATAAGCAAAAAGTATCTTGTTGATTTAGCATAATTCTTTCTGATGTATATTTTCCTTTACATATTAGACTTATATATATATGTATATTAATTTTATTAATTGGGTTCTCGATTCACTTTCCAGTTCAGTATTTATCGTTTGTTTCTCATTGGTTCATAAAAGGTTCTTTATATTGCCCTTTGTCTGTCATGTATGCCTCATAAAAATTTCATTTCTTTTTGCTGTCTGCCTTTGAATCTGAAAATGGTTTATGATGCAATCCCAATTGATTTGAAATGCTACCAGTACTATATATTGATTCATATATACACTCAGATCAGTTTAAGAACATTTAAAAATAATTCGTCAGCCTGCTCCTCTACCACTACTCTATTTTTAAATTATTTTGGTTCATATCAATATTACTCTTTCTTTTTGTTTTTTTGTTTTGTTTCGTTTTTTGGCTGCATTGGGTCTTCGTTGCTGTGCATCAGCTTTCTCTAGTTGTGGTGAGCAGGGGCTACTCTTGGTTGTGGTGCACGGGCTTCTCATTGCAGCGCCCGGGCTTCAGTAGTTGTGATGCATGGGCCTAGTTGCTCCGCGGCATGTGGGATCTTCCCGGACCAGGGAACAAACCTGTGTCCCCTGCATTGGCAGGTGGATTCTTAATCAATGTGCCACCAGGGAAGTCCCTCAATATTATTCTTATTGTTATTATTAAAATTAAAACTATATTATTGTAAAGTGGTGCTAGGAAAACTGGACAGCTACATGTAAAAGAATGCAATTAGAACACTTCCTAACACCATACACAAAAATAAACTCAAAATGGATTAAAGACCTAAATGTAAGGCCAGATACTATAAAACTCTTCAAGGAAAACATAGGCAGAACACTCTATGACATATATCACAGCAATATCCTTTTTGACCCACCTCCTAGAGAAATGGAAATAAAAACAAAAATAAACAAATGGGACCTAATGAAACTTAAAAGCTTTTGCACAGCAAAGGAAAACATAAACAAGATGAAAAGACAACCCCCAGAATGGGAGAAATGAAGCAACTGACAAAGGATTAATCTCCAAAATTTACAAGCAGTTCATGCAGCTCAATATCAAACAAACAAACAAATCCAAAAATGGGCAGAAGACCTAAATTGACATTTCTGCAAAGATATACAGAGTGCCAACAAACACATGAAAAGATGCTCAACATCACTAATCATTCGAGAAATGCAAATCAAAACTACAATGAGCTATCACCTCTCACCAGTCAGAATGGCCATCATCAAAAAATCTACAAACAATAAATGCTGGAGAGGGTGTGGAGAAAAGGGAACCCTCTTGCACTGTTGGTAGGAATGTAAATTGGAATATTTACATTCCAGTTGGAATGGAATATTACCTCAGCCATAAAAAGAAACGAAATTGAGTTATTTGTAGTGAGGTGGATGGACCTAGAGTCTGTCATACAAAGTGAAGTAAGTCCGAAAGAGAAAAACAAATACCGTATGCTAACACATACATATAGAATCTAAAAAAAGAAATGGTTCTGAAGAACCTAGGGACAGGACAGGAATAAAGACACAGACGTAGAGAATGGACTTGAGGACACAGGGAGGGGGAAGGGTAAGCTGGGACGAAGTGAGAGAGTGGCGTGGACATATATACACTACCAAATGTAAAATAGATGGCTAGTGGGAAGCAGCCGCATAGCACAGGGAGATCAGCTCGGTGCTTTGTGACCACCTAGAGGGGTGGGATAGGGAGGGTGAGAGGGAGATGCAAGAGAGAGGAGATATGGGGATATATGTATATGTATAACTGATTCACTTTGTTATAAAGCAGAAACTAACACCCATTGTAAAGCAATTATACTTCAATAAAGATGATAAAAAATACAATTAAACAAAAAACTATTATTATTGTAATAGACAGCACTTACTGATCATGACCAACATAATATTTCAACATAAAATGCTTCAGAAAATATATCTGATTTATTCTTTCAAACAACTTTGTGAAATAGGTACAATTATTATATATTTTTCAGTTAAGAAAACTGAGACATGTATTATTTACTGTCCAGTAGAACTGATATTAAAACTCAAGTTGGCCTAACACCAAACCTACAAACTCAAATCTGTACAAATAATTTCTCTTTATTAATCTTCAAAATGTTTTTTGTGTCTGTTCTCAGACGGTTTACTGTTGGAGATAAACTTTAAAATAACTTTATTAACTTTATAAAACCAGCCTTTGAATTTTTTAATAAACTTTTGATTGTGGTGTACTATACATATGTACATAAACCATAAATGAACCTGTGTGTAACCTATACACAGACCAAGAAATTTTCCCTCTTCCACTCATCACTATTCCCCAGTTAAACACCATCCTGACTTCTACACCATAAATTAGTTTTACTTGGTTTTGAATCTTAAAGAAACACATACATTTACATTTATGTTATTGATTGTCTTTTCATGTGCTTTTTGGCTACTTGTATATCTTCTATTATGAAATGTCCATTTGTTACTTTGTTTTTAAATTCTTTATTTGTCTTACTATTGGAATAAAGAGTATTTTATATATTCTTGACATTCGTCCTTTCTCAGAATACATATATATGTGTGTGTGTGTGTGTGTGTGTGTGTGTGTGTGTGTGCATTTTTCCTGTGCTTCCTATTTTTCAACCCTTTTTTTCTGAAAAGAATACCATATGCTTAATCCATTTTTCCCATTATGGTAAATACTTACTCCACAATTGTAATCTTTTAAATGTTTCTTCTCAAACTTTTATTTTTTAGCTTTTTTGTTTAGGTATATATGATCCATTTCGATCACATAATTTTGTGACTATTATGGTCAAGGTTTATGTTTTCTAGAGATAGACAGTTGTTCAGAGCATCATTTATTGAAAATACTGTCTCCAGTAAATTACTTTGAAAATTTTCTCTAAATTCAATTGAACATATATAAGTGTGGGTCTATTTCTTAACCCTTTCTCCTATTGTCTGATCTATAAATCTATTCTTTTGCTAATCGCACACTGCCTTAATTATTTGAAGCTACATAGTAAGGCTTGGAATCAGGTAAAGTATACGTTTTTAACTTCTTCTTTGCTTTCAAAATTGTTGTAACTACTCTAGGTCTTTCGGATTGCCACATACATTTAGAATTAATTTGCCAATTTCTATTTAAAAAGACTGCTGGGATTTTGATTGGGATTGCAATGAACCTATAGATCAATATGAGAAGAATATTGAATCCTATTGTTCGTGAATATGGTATATATCTCTGTATTTAGGTTTCATTCAACTTCTCTCAGTAGTACAGAAATCTTAGGTATCTAGTTTACTAAACTTTTATATCTGAATAAAACCCAAAGACTTCTCAAAAAGTAGCTCTTTTTAATTCTATTTCTGATACCTCTAAATATGAGTCAGTAATAGGTTTCTTCCTTTTGTATGTTTTCTTTCGCTTCCCTCTCTTAGCATACCAGGCAACTTTTAGTTGAATGCTACCGTGTCCTTTTCTTTCAGACTTCCACCATATCCTTTGGTAGAACATAGACTGGTGGTAAAGCACTTTAATCTGACCAGAAACTGGGCTGACATGAAGTAGAGTTGCAGTTCTTACAAAGTTTCATCTACCTGGTTTGCACACTCCTTGACTACAGCTCTTCCAGGGGTTCCCAGCTGAGATCCCTGGGTGTTTATTAGGGCCCCTCCCTGTTGTGGTTTCTGATCACCAATTTTTGTCTGGTCAGCTCTGAGAGACTTGGAATACTCTGTTCTACACTTAAAAAGGCTGCTGCCTTGCTGGCTATTCTCCTGACCTCTACAGTTCAAGAATTCAGCACATATTTCAAGAAGAAACCAGCAATAGTGCTCGCTTCTGTGAACTCTCCTTTTTATGAGAATCTTGGCTTCCTAGGTCTTGGTTACCTTGACAGTCATAAAATATTTTTTTCTCCTCAGATTTGTGAGTTCACCAAAAATTCTGCTGTTTTCTTTACCTCTTAGCAATGGCCATCTGCCTCCTTCTTCCAATAATAATAATAATAGGCAAATGCCCTGAGGAATAATGTGGGTAGATGCTGTATGGTACCTAAACTTTCTATGATTCTCTTCACTCTGGATTCCTGGAATCTCAAGACACATTTCCCTCAATAGTTATGTCTTTTAAACAATTATTTAAAACTTTTTTGTCTTCTTTTTTTCTTTTTGTTCTCAGTGAGAGACTGGTCTTACACAACTACTACATCATGGCCTGAGAATTGTCCTTTTTGTATGTGATTTATCTTTCAGGACATTTGCCCATTTCATTTATATCATCAAATTTATTGGCTTTAAGTAGTTCATATTATTCACTTATTTTTTTCAATATCTGTAGCATCTAAATGATGCCCTTCTTTCATTCCTGATATTGGTAATTAGAACGTTCTCTCTTTTTCTTGATCAGTCAAGATAGAAGTTTGTCAGTTTTAGTAGTCTTTCCAAAAAACCAACTTTTGATTTCAGTGATTTCCTATATTTTGTTCATTTAAAAAATATTACCACTCTTTATTATTCTTTATTTTTACTTTCCTTGGATTTATTTTTCCTCTCTTCCTCTAGTTTCCTAACGCAGAAGATTAGATAATATTTTTAGAACTATATTTAAAACTATAAATTTCCCATATAAGCACTGATTTCTCATATGTCATATCTTCACAACTTTTGATATTTTGTATTTTCATGTATATTTGAATTCAAAATATTTTCAAATTTTCTGTGTAATTTCCTCTGTCATCCGTTGTTTTTTAGAAGTGTGTTATTTAAATTTCAAGTGTTTGGAGAGCTTTCAAATTTTTCTCTTATTGATCTCAGGTTTTATTATCAGAAAACATACTTTGTATAAATTGATTTATTTTAAACTTATTGAGACCTTTTATGGTCTAGAAAATGATCTATCTTGGTGAATGTTCCATGTGTGCTTGAATAGATTGTAATCTCTTGTTTTGGGACTGAATACTCTAGAAACATCAAGTAAGTTCAAATGATTAGTAATGTTCAATTCTTCTATATCCTGGGCAAATTTCTTTCTGATTGTTCTGTCAGTTAATGAGAGACAGGTATTGAAATCTCAAGTATATTTTTTTTCTCTATTTTTTTTTATTAGTTTCTGCTTTATAACAAAGTGAATAAGTCATACATATACATCTGTTCCCACATCCCCTCCCTCATGCATCTCCCTCCCTCCCACCTTCCCCATCCCTCCCACCCTCCCCATCCCTCCCCTCCAGGCAGTCACAAAGCACCGAGCTGATCTCCCTGTGCTCTGCGGCTGCTTCCCACTATCTATCTACCCTACGTTTGGTAGTGTATATATGTCCATGCCTCTCTTTCGCTTTGTCACAGCTTACCCTTCCCCCTCCCCATATCCTCAAGTCCATTCTCAAGTAGGTCTGTGTCTTTATTCCCGTTTTACCCCTAGGTTCTTCATGACATTTTTTTTTCTTATATTCCATATATATGTGTTAGCATACGGTATTTGTCTTTCTCTTTCTGACTTACTTCACTCTGTATGACAGACTCTAGGTCTATCCACCTCATTACAAATAGCTCAGTTTCGTTTCTTTTTATGGCTGAGTAATATTCCATTGTATATATGTGCCACATCTTCTTTATCCATTCATCCGATGATGGACACTTAGGTTGTTTCCAGCTCCGGGCTATTGTGAATAGAGCTGCAATGAACATTTTGGTACATGTCTCTTTTTGAATTATGGTTTTCTCAGGGTATATGCCTAGTAGTGGGATTGCTGGATCATATGGTAGTTCTATTTTTAGTTTTTTAAGGAACCTCCATACTGTTCTCCATAGTGGCTGTACCAATTCACATTCCCACCAGCAGTGTAAGAGTGTTCCCTTTTCTCCACACCCTCTCCAGAATTTATTGTTTCTAGATTTCTTGATGATGGCCATTCTGACTGGTGTGAGATGATATCTCATTGTAGTTTTGATTTGCATTTCTCTAATGATTAATGATGTTGAGCATTCTTTCATGTGTTTGTTGGCAGTCTGTATATCTTCTTTGGAGAAATACCTGTTTAAGTCTTCTGCCCATTTTTGGATTGGGTTGTTTGTTTTTTTGCTATTGAGCTGCATGAGCTGTTTATAAATTTTGGAGATTAATCCTTTGTCAGTTGCTTCATTTGCAAATATTTTCTCCCATTCTGAGGGTTGTCTTTTGGTCTTGTTTATGGTTTCCTTTGCTGTGCAAAAGCTTTGAAGTTTCATTAGGTCCCATGTGTTTATCTTTGTTTTTATTTCCATTTCTCTAGGAGGTGGGTCCAAAAGGATCTTGCTGTGATTTATGTCATAGAGTGTTCTACCTATGTTTTCCTCTAAGAGTTTGATAGTGTCTGGCCTTACATTTAAGTCTTTAATCCATTTTGAGCTTATTTTTGTGTATGGTGTTAGGGAATGATCTAATCTCATACTTTTACATGTCCCTGTCCAGTTTTCCCAGCACCACTTATTGAAGAGGCTGTCCTTTCTCCACTGTACATTCCTGCCTCCTTTATCAAAGATAAGTTGGCCATATGTGTGTGGGTTTATCTCTGGGCTTTCTATCCTGATCCACTGATCTATCTTTCTGTTTTTATGCCAGTACCACACTGTCTTAATTACTGTAGCTTTGTAGTATAGTCTGAAGTCAGGGAGCCTGATTCCTCCAGTTCCTTTTTTCGTTCTCAAGATTGCTTTGGCTATTCGGGGTCTTTTGTTTTTCCAAACAAATTTTGAAATTTTTTGTTCTAGTTCTGTGAAAAATGCCAGTGGTAGTTTGATAGGGATTGCATTGAATCTGTAGATTGCTTTGGGTAGTAGAGTCATTTTCACAATATTGATTCTTCCAATCCAGGAGCATGGTATATCTCTCCATCTGTTTGTATCATCTTTAATTTCTTTCATCAGTGTCTTATAATTTTCTGCATACAGGTCTTTTGTCTCCTTAGGTAGGTTTATTCCTAGATATTTTATTCTTTTTTGTTGCAATGGTAAATGGGAGTGTTTTCTTGACTTCATTTTCAGATTTTTCATCATTAGTGTACAGGAATGCCAGAGATTTCTGTACATTAATTTTGTAACCTGCTACTTTACCAAATTCATTGATTAGCTCTAGTAGTTTTTCGGTAGCATCTTTAGGATTCACTATGTATAGTATCATGTCATCTGCAAACAATGACAGCTTTACTTCTTCTTTTCCGATTTGGATTCCTTTTATTTCCTTTTCTTCTCTGATTGCTGTGGCTAAAACTTCCAAAACTAGGTTGAATAAGAGTGGTGAGAGTGGGCAGCCTTGTCTTGTTCCTGATCTTAGTGGAAATGGTTTCAGTTTCTCACCATTGAGGACAATGTTGGCTGTGGGTTTGTCATATATGGCCTTTATTATGTTGAGGAAAGATCCCTCTATGCCTACTTTCTGCAGGGTTTTTATCATAAATGGGTGTTGAATTTTGTCGAAAGCTTTCTCTGCATCTATTGAGATGATCATATGGTTTTTCTCCTTCAACTTGTTAATATGGTGTATCACATTGATTGATTTGCGTATATTGAAGAATCCTTGCATTCCTGGAATAAACCCCACTTGATCATGGTGTATGATCCTTTTAATGTGCTGTTGGATTCTGTTTGCTAGTATTTTGTTGAGGATTTTTGCATCTATGTTCATCAGTGATATTGGCCTGTAGTTTTCTTTCTTTGTGACATCCTTGCCTGGTTTTGGTATCAAGGTGATGGTGGCCTCGTAGAATGAGTTTGGGAGTGTTCCTTCCTCTGAAATTGTTTGGAAGAGTTTGAGAAGGATGGGTGTTAGCTCTTCTCTAAATGTTTGGTAGAATTCGCCTGTGAAGCCATCTGGTCCTGGGCTTTTGTTTGATGGAAGATTTTTAATCACAGTTTCAATTTCAGTGCTTGTGATTGGTCTATTCATATTTTCTATTTCTTCCTGAGTCAGTCTTGGCAGGTTGTGCATTTCTAAGAATTTGTCCATTTCTTCCAGGTTGTCCATTTTATTGGCATAGAGTTGCTTGTAGTAATCTCTCATGATCTTTTGTATTTCTGCAGTGTCAGTTGTTACTTCTCCTTTTTCATTTCTAATTCTATTGATTTGAGTCTTCTCCCTTCTTTTCTTGATGAGTCTGGCTAATGGTTTGTCAATTTTGTTTATCTTCTCAAAGAACCAGCTTTTAGTTTGGTTGATCTTTGCTATCGTTTCCTTCATTTCTTTTTCATTTATTTCTGATCTGAACTTTATCATTTCTTTCCTTCTGCTAACTTTGGGGGTTTTTTGTTCTTCTTTCTCTAATTGCTTTAGGTGCAGGGTCAGGTTGTTTACTCGAAATGTTTCCTGTTTCTTAAGGTGGGATTGTATTGCTATAAACGTCCCCCTTAGAACTGCTTTTGCTGCATCCCATAGGTTTTGGGTTGTCGTGTCTCCATTGTCATTTGTTTCTAGGTATTTTTTAATTTCCTCTTTGATTTCTTCAGTAATCACTTCGTTATTGAGTAGTGTATTGTTTAGCCTCCATGTGTTTGTATTTTTTACAGATCTTTTCCTGTAATTGATGTCTAGTCTCATAGCATTGTGGTCGGAAAAGATACTTGATACAATTTCAATTTTCTTAAATTTACCAAGGCTTGATTTGTGACCCAAGATATGATCTATCCTGGAGAATGTTCCATGAGCACTTGAGAAAAATGTGTATTCTGTTGTTTTTGGATGAAATGTCCTATAAATATCAACTAAGTCCATCTTGTTTAATGTATCATTTAAGGCTTGTGTTTCCTTATTTATTTTCATTTTGGATGATCTGTCCATTGGTGAAAGTGGGGTGTTAAAGTCCCCTACTATGATTGTGTTACTGTCGATTTCCCCTTTTATGGCTGTTAGTATTTGCCTTATGTATTGAGGTGCTCCTATGTTGGGTGCATAAATATTTACAATTGTTATATCTTCTTCTTGGATCGATCCCTTGATCATTATGTAGTGTCCTTCTTTGTCTCTTCTAATAGTCTTTATTTTAAAGTCTATTTTGTCTGATATAAGAATTGCTACTCCAGCTTTCTTTTGATTTCCATTTGCATGGAATATCTTTTTCCATCCTCTTACTTTCAATCTGTATGTGTCTCTAGGTCTGAAGTGGGTCTCTTGTAGACAGCATATATATGGGTCTTGTTTTTGTATCCATTCAGCCACTCTGTGTCTTTTGGTGGGAGCATTTAGTCCATTTACATTTAAGGTAATTATCGATATGTATGTTCCTATTCCCATTTCCTTAATTGCTTTGGGTTCGTTATTGTAGGTATATTCCTTCTGTTGTGTTTCTTGCCTAGAGAAGTTCCTTTAGCATTTGTTGTAAAGCTGGTTTGGTGGTGCTGAACTCTCTCAGCTTTTGCTTGTCTGTAAAGGTTTTAATTTCTCCATCAAATCTGAATGAGATCCTTGCTGGGTAGAGTAATCTTGGCTGCAGGTTTCTCTCCTTCATCACTTTAATTATGTCCTGCCACTCCCTTCTGGCTTGTAGAGTTTCTGCTGAGAGATCAGCTGTTAACCTGATGGGGATTCCCTTGTGTGTTATTTGTTGTTTTTCCCTTGCTGCTTTTAATATGATTTCTTTGTGTTTAATTTTTGACAGTTTGATTAATATGTGTCTTGGTGTATTTCTCCTTGGATTTATTCTGTATGGGACTCTCTGTGCCTCCTGGACTTGATTAACTATTTCCTTTCCCATATTGGGGAAGTTTTCAACTATAATCTCTTCAAATATTTTCTCAGTCCCTTTCTTTTTCTCTTCTTCTTCTGGAACCCCTATAATTCGAATGTTGGTGCGTTTAATGTTTTCCCAGAGGTCTCTGAGACTGTCCTCTGTTCTTTTCATTCTTTTTTCTTTATTTTGCTCTGCATCAGTTATTTCCACTATTTTATCTTCCACCTCACTTATCCTTTCTTCTGCCTCAGTTATTCTGCTATTGATCCCATCTAGAGTATTTTTTATTTCATGTATTGTGTTTTTAATTGATGCTTGATTCATCTTTAGTTCTTCTAGGTCCTTGTTAACTGTTTCTTGCATTTTGTCTATTCTATTTCCAAGATTTTGGATCATCTTTACCATCATTATTCTGAATTCTTTTTCAGGTAGACTGCCTATTACCTCTTCATTTGTTAGGTCTGGTAGGTTTTTATCTTGCTCCTTCACCTGCTGTGTGTTTTTCTGTCTTCTCATTTTGCTTATGTTACTGTGTTTGGGGTCTCCTTTTTGCAGGCTGCAGGTTCGTAGTTCCCGTTGTTTTTCGTGTCTGACCCCAGTGGCTAAGGTTGTTTCAGTAGGTTGTGTAGGCTTCCTGGTGGGGGGGACTAATGCCTGTGTTCTGGTGGTTGAGGCTCGATCTTGTCTTTCTGGTGGACAGGTCCACGTCTGGTGGTGTGTTTTGGGGTGCCTATGGCCTTATTATGTTTTTAGGTAGCTTCTCTGCTAATGGGTGGGGTTGTGTTCCTGCCTTGCTAGTTGCTTGGCATAGGGTGACCAGCACTGTAGCTTGCTGGTCATTGACTGAAGCTGGGTGCTGGTGTTGGGATGGAGATCTCTGGGAGATTTTCGCTGCTTGATATTATGTGGAGCTGGGAGGTCTCTTGTGGACCCGTGTCCTGAAGTTGGCTCTCCCACTTCAGAGGCACAGCACTGGCTCCTGGCTGCAGCACCAAGAGCCTTTCATCCACCCAGCTCAGAATAACAGGGAGAAAAAGCAGAAAGAAAGAATTAGTAGAAGAAAGAACGAGAGAGGGAAAGAAAGGAAGAAGGGAAGAAAGGAAGGAAGGAAGGAAGAAAGAAAGAAAGGGAGGGAGTGAGGAAGGATGGAAAGAAAGAAGGAAAGAAAGGAGGGAGGGAGGGAGCAATGAAAGCAAAAGGAAGAGTGAATGGAAGAAGGGAGGGAGGGAGTGAGGAAGGAAAGAAAGAAAGACAGGAGGGAGGGAGGGAGGAAGGAAAGAAAAAGAAAGTGGAAAGAAGAAGGGTGGGAGGGAGGGAGGAAAGAAAAAAAAGGAAAGGAAGAGCGGAGGGAGGGAGGGAGGAAGGGAAGGTAGGAAAAAAAGAAAGAGCAGGTAAAGTAAAATAGAATAAAGTATGAAATATAGTAGCGTTATTAAAATTAGAAAGTAATTATTGAAAAAAAAAAAAAAAAACGGACCGATAGAACCCTGGGACATATGGTGGAAGCAAAGCTATACAGAGAGAATCTTACACAGAAGAGTACACATACACATTCACAAAAAGAGAGCAGGGGGAAAAATCAAAAATCTTGCTCTCCAAGCCCACCTCCTCAATTTGGGATAATTCGTTGTAAAAAGAGGAAAAGGGCAAGAAGTCTGAAATCTTGCTCTCTAAGTCCACCTCCTTACTTTGGAATAATTCGTTGTAAAAAGAGGAAAAGGGGGGAAAGTCTTAAATCTTGTCCTCAAAGTCCACTTCCTCAATTTGGGATGATTCGCTGTCCATTCATGCACTCCACAGACGCAGGGCACATCAAATGGACCGTGGAGCTTTAATCCGCTGCCTCCGAGGCTGCACAGAGAGATTTCCCTGACTCTGCTCTCACAGCTCCCGGGTCTCAGCCTTGGACCGGGCCCCGCCTCTGTGCGTAGGTCGCCGGAGGGCATCCGTTCTTCGCTCAGACAGGACGGGTTTAAAGGAGCCGCTGATTCGGGGGCTCTGGCTCACTCATGCACAGGGGAGGGAGGGGCGCGCAGTGTGGGGCGGGCCTGCGGCGGCAGAGGCCGGCGTGACGTTGCAGCAGCCCGTGGCGCTCCGTGCGCTTTCCCGGGAAAGCCGTCCCCGGGTCTCGGGACCCCGGCAGTGGCGGGGTGCACAGGTCCCCCGGAAGGCGGGGCGGACAGTGACCCGCGCTCGCACACAGGCCCCGCGGCTGCGGCGGCGGCGGGCGGCGGCAGGCGGCGGCGGCGGCGGGCCGCGGGGGCGGCGGCGGCAGCGGGCCGCGGCGGCGGCGGCGGCAGGCGGCGGCGGGCGGCGGCGGCGGCGGGCGG
This sequence comes from Mesoplodon densirostris, assembly GCF_025265405.1. Lineage (NCBI taxonomy): Eukaryota > Metazoa > Chordata > Mammalia > Artiodactyla > Ziphiidae > Mesoplodon > Mesoplodon densirostris. The sequence goes on along the minus strand of NC_082666.1, from coordinate 15,454,297 downwards.
CGGCGGCGGCGGGCCGCGGCGGCGGCGGCGGCGGGCCGCGGCGGCGGCGGGCGGCGTCGGGCGGTGGGCGGCGGCGGGCCGCGGTGGCGGCGGCGGCCCACGCCCGTCTCCGAGGTCCACGCCTTACCCGCGGCTCGCGCCTGTCTCCGGCGCTTCCCTAAGCAGCCCTTTTAATGCCCTCTCCTCGCACACCAGGAAACAAAAGTGAAAGTGAAAAAAGACTTTTGCCTCTTCAGCACCTCCAGACCCTTTCCCCGGACTCCCTCCGGGCTAGCCGTGGTGCACTAACCCCTTCAGGCTCTCTTCCTGCCGCCAGCCCCAGTCCTCTCCCTGCGCTCCGACTGAAAGCCGATACCCAAGCCTCAGCTCCCAGCCCCGCCCGCCACAGCGGCCGAGCAGACAAGCCACTCGGGTCGGTGTGTGCCTGAGGGCACCGATCCTCTGTGCCGGAATCTCTCCGCTTTGCCCTCCACACCCCTGTTGCTGTGCTCTCCTCCGCTACTCCGAAGCTTTCCCCCTCCGCCACCTGCAGTCTCCGCCCGCGAAGGGGCTTGTAGTGTGTAGAAACCTTCCCTCCTTCACGGCTCCCTCCCACTGGTGCAGGTCCCGTCCCTATCCTATTGTCTCTGTTTATTCTTTTTTTCTTTTGCCCTACCCAGGTATGTGGGGAGTTTCTTGCCTTTTAGGGGGTCTGAGGTCTTCTGTCAGCGTTCAGTAGGTGTTCTGTAGGAGTTGTTCCACGTGTAGATGAATTTCTGATGTATCTGTGGGGAGGAAGGTGATCTCCGCGTCTTACTCTTCCGCCATCTTCCTCCGGGCTCCCCTCAAGTATATTTTTTGTCTATTTCTCCTTTCAATTCTGTCAGTTTTTGCTTTGTAAATTTTGTGCTTTGCTTTGTTGTTAAACATATGTAAATGATGATTTTATATTTTCCTATTATAGTCACCCTTTTATTATTATGAAATTTCCCTCTTTTCTCTAGAAATACACTTGTTTTAATGTCTGTTTTGTCTGATATTAATACAATCACTATAGGTTTCTTATACTTACTGTATGCATGATTCCTGTTTCCAGAAACTTAATTTCCACCTATATGTTTCTTTGTATTTAAAGTATGTCTCCTGTAGGCAGCATATAGTTGAATGTCACTTTTGTATTGAGTTTGAGAATCTCTGCCTTTTGATTGGAGTATTTAATTCATTTACATTTAAGGTAATTATTAAATAAATTTAGATCTAACAATCTAATTGTTTTCCAATTTCCCATTTTTTTTGTTTTATTATTTATTATTTGTACTGTTTTATTCCTTTTGTGTTAAGCAAACTTTTTTTAGTATGTCATTTGAATTCCACAGCTGAATTTTCGGCTACATTTTCTTGCATTGTTATTTTTGTTTGATCTGGGAATTACAGTATGCATATTTAAATTATTACCTTCTATTTAAAATCAGTCCTGAATTTCTTCTGGTTAAAACAAAAATAGATGATTCTGGCTGCAGTAAATTTCCAATTACTCCACTTCCATCCTTTGTAATATTTTGCCATATATATTATCTTATACATAGATAGATAAATAGATCACTTGATAGATAGATAGAGATAGGTACTATAGGTATAGATAGGTACTATCTATCTATCCATAGATATCTACATAAGTATATCTATCTATACCTATATCTACATCTATATCTGTATATTACACAGATATGTTATACACAGCACTTGTTGCATAATTTTTGCTTTAAATAGCCATATATTTTTAAAGAATCAAGCACGATGACTGTGGAGATGCACTGATTGGATCTCCTTTAACGTACATGCTGAGGGTAGCGTAGTTAACTGACACTTCCAGGTGCTGTTCCCATAAACAATGAGGTCATGCTTCCCCCAGACTACTTATAGCCAATGACTGAGCAAGCTGGAGATACTACATTCCTCCTCAATGTGGGATTACTCTGACAGGCCCTCTGGCTGAGATTTTCTTAGACATGTCCTATGGGCTGAAGACTTTCCTACTCAATCCATCTTTTGTTCTCTCTATTCACCAGCGTTGGACCTGCACTTTAGTCTGAATGCTCTCTGCCTGCTCAAATTCTCTCCCCAGTAATTCTTCACATACATTTCCTTAAAGTAATCTATCACATTTAAACCCATCTAAGTTGTCTCATTCTTGGATGACTTAAACTGACTTAAAAAAAACTTATATACATATAGTTGACCCTTTAACAACATGGGTTTGAACTGAGTGGGTCAACTTGTATGTGGAATTTTTTTTTTTTTTCTTTGCAGTACGCGGGCCTCTCACTGTTGTGGCCTCTCCTGTTGTGGAGCACAGGCTCCGGATGCGCAGGCTCAGCGGCCATGGCTCACGGGCCCAGCCGCTCCATGGCATGTGGGATCCTCCCAGACCGGGGCATGAACCTGTGTCCCCTGCATCGGCAGGCGGACTCTCAGCCACTGCGCCACCAGGGAAGCCCTGTATGTGGAATTTTTATAAAAATATTTTAAAGTAAATATGTACAGTACTATATGGTCCGTGTCTGAATCCAGGGCTGGTTGAATCTGTGTCTGTGGAACAACAGATACGGAGGGCCAACCATGGGACTTGAGTATCTGCAGATTTTGGTATTTATGGGGGTTCCTGGAACAAATCCCCTGCTGATACCAAGGGACCAGATGACTGTGTATATGATTTACAGTGTTCTTTATCCCTTCCTGTATATACAAGTCACTATCTGATTTTACTTCTTTTCAGCCTAAAAGATCTCCTTTAACATTTCTTTAAATTGTGTCTAGTAGCAATGGATTCTGTCAGTTTTGTTTCTCTGAAAATGTCTTTATGACACCTTTAGTTTTTTCTTTTTTAATTCTTTCAGTACTTTAAATATCTAAATCCAATATCTGGCTTTCATTCAGATGTTAATTATATTATTGTGCTCCTCCTTGTAGTGTGTTGTTTTATGTTGATGCTTTTAATTTGTTTGTATTATTTTTGGCTCTCAGCAGGTTTACGAGCTTATGTGGTTTTTTGTTTGTTTTTGGTTTTTAAATTTTTTACAGTTTTATTGAGATTTTTTTGGTTTTCATCCATATCCTCCTTGGGGGTTGTTGAGCTTCTTGAATCTGTAAATCAACAAATTTAGGGGAAATTTGACAATTATATCTTTAAATATTTTTTGCTCCATTCTATCTTCTCATTCTGGGAATCCAACTATTGGACTACTTGACCTTGACCATGGGTCTCTGTGGCCCTTTATGTATTTTTTCAACATCTCTCCTTTCTGTTATTTGACTAGAAAATTTCTAGAAATCTTTCTTCAAATTCACCAATTATTTCTTCTGCCATCTCAAATCTATTGTTGAACCCATCTAGTAATTTTTTTTTCATCTCAGTTGTTACGCTTTTCAAACCTAGAATTTTAAAAATTCCTTTTCAAAGCTTCTGTTTCTGTTAACATTTCATTTCTATTCACTCATGTATACCATCTTAATTTTTCAAATTTATTTTCCTTTAAATCTTTGGAAACATTTGTGTTAGCTGCTTTGATATCTTTGCCTGCTAAATCCAATAGCTAGACATACTCAGAGTCAGTTTTTATTTTATTTTATTTTTTATTTTTTTTATTTTTTATTTTTTTCCTTTTTGCGGTATGCGGGCCTCTCACTGTTGTGGCCTCTCCCGTTGCGGAGCACAGGCTCCGGACGCGCAGGCCCAGCGGCCATGGCTCACGGGCCCAGCCGCTCTGCGGCATATGGGATCCTTCCAGACCGGGGCACGAACCCGTATCCCCTGCATCGGCAGGCGGACTCTCAACCACTGCGCCACCAGGGAGGCCCGAGTCAGTTTTTATTGACTGGGCTTTTCTAGCTTGTTTTCTTGCATAAGGGTCATACTTTCTTGTTCTTTGTATGTTTGGTAATTTGGGGTTAAAAACTGAACATTGCAGATAATATGTTATAGGCTTCTGGAATCTGTTGTGTCAGTTCTAATAGGTGGTTAACTTGGCTGTACTCACACTGAATTCCCTCTCGCTGTGGTGTACAGCAGCTGATATTTCTTTGTTCAGTTTTTTGGCTTCAAGCTGTTGCTTTTTGAGACATGTGTTCTGGATATCTCCATATCTGCATAATTTAGTGGTCAGCCAAAGTTTGGTGCAGACTTTATACTTAGATTTTATTTGAGGGTCACTCTCTGTGATTCCCATGGATTAAGCTTTCTTCCTTAATCTTCTGGTTCTTTTAATAGCTCTCATGCCTGCCCTCTTAATACCTTGAGAGGCTTCCACTTCTCTGCCATCAGAGATCTGTGTGGGGTGGGCAGCTCTCTTAGGTAAGAAAGTCCCAACATCACAGTTCTTTTTGGTGCGGTTGCAGTCTTTGAAATATAGCCTCTTCTCCAGTTTTGACCTGCCTGCTCTTTGTTATTTTGCAGTGTCTTCAAATGTTTTTAAAATAATTTTGTCCAGTTTTTATCATTGTTATCTGTATAAGAAATCACCTGTTCTCATCATGTGGCCATTACCAGAAGTCATGGTCCTGATTTAATAGTATTTTCTCATGCTAGTTTCCATTTATGTGTAGGTAAAATTATATGCTATATTTGTCACATTTTGGAATATAGTGTTCATTACAAATTAGACAAATAAATTAAAAAGCATCCCTTCTTTTTATGTGCTTAAGAACTATTAAAGTTACTTAGAAACTGTTTCTTAAAGATTTAAAAATCTCTCCATGTCCTGGCTATTGTAAATAGTGCTGCAGTGAATATTGGGGTACATGTGTCTTTTTGAATTATGGTTTTCTCAGGGTATATGCCCAGTAGTGGGATTGCTGGATCATATGTTAGTTCTATTTTTAGTTTTTTAAGGAACCTCCATACTGTTCTCCACAGTGGCTGTATCAATTTACATTCCTACCAACAGTGCAAGAGGGTTCCCTTTTGTGTTTGGAGGTTGTACCTCACTGCATAGCCTCCAGGTTTTACTCTTTCCTCCTCAACAGAGTTTGTGAGCTTACAGTTACTTTTAAAATATAAATTCCTTTTTTCTATTTAAAAAAAATCTTTCCATTAAACATTCTGGGCTCTGTATTATTTCTGTATTATTATATAATAGTTGGATGATTTTCACATCACATTCATGATCACTGTGCATTTTAGACTTTCAACATATGCTTATATCAATCTTCATAATTTATATTTATTTAGAAAGTAATTTTCTACATATTTTAAAGTTTATTGGCAAAAGTGTACATCATATTCTTTCATCTGTTTAAATGACTCCTCTCAGAAAATGAAACTCTCATGCACTGTTGAATGAATGTAAATGGGTGAATGAATGTAAATGGGTGCAGCCACTATGGGAAGCAGGATGGAAGTTCCTCAGAAAACTAAAAATAGAACTACCATATGAACCAGCAATTCCACCCTTGGGTATATTTCCAAAGAAAACAAAATCACTAATTTGAGAAGATACATGCACCCCAGTGTTCATGGCAGCATTATTTACAATTGTCAAGATGTGGAAGCAACCCAAGTGCCCATGGACAGGTGAATGAAGAAGACATTACACACACACACACACACACACACACACACACACACACACATTACTTAACCATAAAAAAAGAATGAAATTTTGCCATTTGCAACAATATGGATGGAACTGGAGGGTATTATTCTTAGTGAAATAAGTCAGACAGAGAAAGAAAAATACTGCATGTTTTCACTTTTATGTGGAATCTGAAAAATAAAACAAATGAATGAATATAATGAAATGGAAACAGACTCACAGATACAGAGAGCAAACAACTGGTTACCAGTGGGGAGAGGGAAGAGGAGAGGGGCAAAATATGGGTATGGGATTAAGAGGTACAAACTATTGATACTGTGTATAAAATAGATAAGCTGCAGGGATATACTGTACAGCAGAGGGAATATCACCTATTTTATAAAAAATTTAAATGGATTATAATCTGTAAAATATAAATCACTATGTTGTACACCTGAAACTAATACATTGTAAATCAACTATACATCAGTAAAAAATTAATTAATTAAAATAAATAAATTAAAAAATAAATGACTCCTCTCTGTCCATAGTCGTAAGTTCTTTTTCTTTTCTAATGTGGCTTATTTGGGTTTTCCCTAGTTTTCTGTTACACTCACTTAAGTTGGCTCTTTATGTATCAACCCTGCTCTTTAGGCTCTGACCACCTTGAAGTCAAGAATCCTGCTTTGCTCACCTTTGTGTTTAAAACACCTAGTATACCTTGTAGGTCTTTTCTGATTGTGTACTTAAATGAACTGCAAAGACTCTACATTATTTATGAAGAAACTACCGATTAAACCGATCTAAGAGTTTCATTTTCACCAATGGTGAAGCTAAGAGGAAAGTGGACTTGCCCAAGGTTACATAGCAAGTTTGTGGTAGAGCAGAAATTTCTTCTTCCCAACAGACGATGCTGTCTTGCTAAAATGGATTAAACCGAAGACAGCTTCAATTACCACCTCTTCCACACACATATATTCAAGTAAAATATGTACTTATTCCAAAGTAATTTAAGCTCTAAAATTGTGAAAGTCTTTCCATTAATATTCTGCTTTGTAAAATCATTTTTGGTTATTAATGACACCTAAATTCGGGGCTTCTTGTTCTTGGTGTTGTGTCATCCCAGGAACATGTCAGTGTGTGATGGATGTTGCTAATTTAGTGATTCTTTGCAACTTTGTAGAGAATCACCCTGCCAGTTTTTGGCAAGAAGATTTGGTTTATTAAACTTGGAATGCACCATCCAGAGTAAATAATGTCTAGGTCTGTCCCACTTTAGGAATGTGTTCCAACTGAGAAAAATAAATAAGCTTTCTCTTTTCTCTCAGCTATATCTATTCATTTTCATATGACGATAAACATAGAATATTGAAGGAAGGATTAAGCTGGCAGTCAGGGGACCTGGGTTCTTTTTTTTTTTTTTTTTTTTTTTTTTTGCGGTACGCAGGCCTCTCACTGCTGTGGCCTCTCCCGTTGTGGAGCACAGGCTCCGGACGTGCAGGCTCAGTGGCCATGGCTCACGGGCCCAGCCGCGGCATGTGGGATCTTCCCGGACTGGGGCACGAACCTGTGTCCCCTGCATCAGCAGGCGGACTCAACCACTGCACCACCAGGGAAACCCGAGACCTGCGTTCTTAACCAAACTCTACCATTAACTTTCTGATGACTTATTTCCTTTCTAGGGATCACAGATCCCTTATCTTTAAAATTGAAGCACTTAAATGTGTACACAGAGTCTGAGCATACCTCAGAGATGCCTTAGAGATCTCTTTTTAATGCATAAGGACAGAAAAGCTTTCAGAAGCCAAATCTTTGTCTAACCCCTGAATATAAAAAGAAAGCCCAGTTTTTTTAGAGAAGCATTTCCTTTATTTTCTGCCATTAATCAGGAATTCAAAAACTTGCACCCTTATTGCGATGGAAGCCAGCCTCTAAAACTTTCACAAGGGAGATACAGAAACTATGTTCTAAATAGTCAAAAGACTGAGAAATCACTTTCAGCACTTTTGTTTTAAAGTTGTGGGTTAAAGGAAGCAGAAGACAAAGACTTTATAGGGGCGGTGGCATTAGAGATGAACCTCGAGGAATGAATAAGATTTTCACATTCATTCATTAATCCTTTTATTCCTCTAGTACTCTGTTTATTCAGTGTGTAATTCTTGGGATCCTACTGTGGACCAGGCACTGTGCTAGTCATTGAGGAGACAATGGTGAGCATTAGGGGGGTTATTGTCTAGGGAGGAGGTAGACATTAACCTGATGATAATCGCATGAATGTATCATTACAACTTACTGTAGTTGTTATGCAATAAGAAAGTACAGTGTGACTTGATATAATTCAGTGAGGGTAGTGAAGGATGTCCAGAAAAGGCCTGCTTCTTGGATGCAGTGACCCTTGGGCTGATATCTGCATTATAACTGGGTTAAGGGGAGGTGTGGGAGGGGTAGAGGAAAGGTTCTGAAGAGGGAGGGAGACTGGTGTCCTTATAGAATGGAAACGAGGTCGGTGAGGCTGGTGCTGAGAGTCAGGAGGGGACGTAGGGGAAGGATATTCTGGGCTAAGAGCAGATATGGGAAAAAGCACAGCCTGTCCTGAGAATTACAGGTAATTGCATTTGGTACGAGCTTTCCATACCTGAGGAAAGGAAGTGGAAGTTTTTGAGGGAAAAGTAGGTTGAGTTTGTATTATAGAGAGGTTTAGTTGACAGGTTAAATAATCCCTGCTTAGGTACAATGTGTTAAAGAAAGTCAGAAAAGTTATTGTCCTTGGAGCATGCTTTTACAAATGTATATTTTTTGCTAGGTGAGGAGATTTAAAAAAAAAAAAAAAAAAACTCACTCTAAGAAAGTGGGGGGTCTGTGAGGGACACCATGTGTGTAGACAACGGGATGAGTGTCTGCACTGATATTACCACACATCTTGCGGGCCCTTTTATGTGACTAGCTGCAAAAATGTGTGAGGAATGGAAGCCGCGCCTCTCCCTTTTCATCACCGATGCCGTTTGTTGTTGCTTTCTGCCTTTTTTCTTCCTTGAGGTGTCACCCAAACTGTACATAATGACATGGGGAAAAATAAAAGCATTTCTTTTTCATAGTTGGGTTATAGTAACAGATGGTCATGTTCACTCTGCAAAGACAAATAGCTCAAGTGAAAATCACAACAGGGTTGAGAGGTGCAGGAGGAAGATTTTTGCCAGGATCCCCATTCACAGCTGACTCTGGAAAGAGGACAATGTGCTTTGACAGCTTTTTAGCCCCCGCAAGGAAGAAACACTTAAATACCTGCACTGGAAGACATAGAGGGCTGAGGAGCAGGCTAGGATACAGGAGTCATCACACCGTGGGGGGGCAGCACCCACTCACACCCCCTCAGCTTCTACACCAAACTCTCACCAAGTCCTGTCAAGTTTGTTTCTTTCTTTCTTTTTTTTTTTTTGCGGTACTCAGGCCTCTCACCATTGTGGCCTCTCCCAGTGCGGAGCACAGGCTCCGGACACGCAGGCTCAGCAGCCATGGCTCACGGGCCCAGCCGCTCTGCGGCATGTGGGATACTCCCGGACTGGGGCACGAACCCGTGTCCCCTGCATAGGCAGGCGGACTCTCAGCCACTGCACCACCAGGGAAGCCCCAAGTTTGTTTCTTAAATTGCTGTCTGTTTCTCCCATCTTCTACCAGTTTATTCAGGTCTCTATTATCTCTTGTCTGTGCTATTTATTTTTTAAATTTTGAATCTATTGTTTATTATCTTCTTTTAAAAAATGTATTTATCTATATAGCAGGTTCTTATTAGTTATCTATTTTATACATATTAGTGTATATATGTCAATCCCAATCTCCCAATTCATCCCACCCCCACCCCCTTCGCTTTTCCCCCTTGATGTCCATACGTTTGTTCTCTACATCTGTGTCTCTATTTCTGCCTTGCAAACCAGTTCATCTATACCATTTTTCTAGATTCCACATACATGCGTTAATATATGGTACTTGATTTTCTCTTTCTGACTTACTTCACTCTGTATGACAGACTCTAGGTCCATCCACGTCTCTGCAAATGACCCAATTTTACTCCTTTTTATGGCTGAGTAATATTCCACTGTATATATGTGCCACATCTTCTTTACCCATTCATCTGTCGATGGACACTTAGGTTGCTTCCATGACCTGGCTATTGTAAATAGTGCTGCAATGAACACTGGGGTGCATGTGTCTTTTTGAATTATGGTTTTCTCTGGGTATATGCCTGGTAGTGGGATTGCTGGGTCATATGGTAGTTCTATTTTTAGCTTTTTAAGGAACCTCCATACTGTTCTTCATAGTGGCTGCATCAATGGGCATTCCCACCAACAGTGCAAGAGGGTTCCCTTTTCTCCACGCCCTCTCCAGCATTTGTTGTTTGTAGATTTTCTGATGATGCCCATTCTAACTGGTGTGAGGTGATACTTCACTGTAGTTTTGATTTGCATTTCTCTAATAATTAGTGGTGTTGAGCAACTTTTCATGTGCTTCCTGGCCATCTGTATGTCTTCTTTGGAGAAATATCCATTTAGGTCTTCTGCCCTTTTTTTTTTTTTTTTTTTTTTTTTGCGGTACGCGGGCCTCTCTCACTGTTGTGGCCTCTCCCATTGTGGAGCACAGGCTCCGGACACGCAGGCTCAGCGGCCATGGCTCACAGGCCCAGCTGCTCTGCAGCATGTGGGATCTTCCCAGACCAGGGCACAAACCCGTGTCCCCTGCATCGGCAGGCGGACTCTCAACCACTGTGCCACCAGGGAAGCCCCTTCTGCCCATTTTTTGATTGGGTGGTTTGTTTTTTTTAATATTGAGTTCCATGAGCTGTTTATATACTTTGGAGATTAATCCTTTGTCCATTGATTCATTTGTAAATATTTTCTCCCATTCTGAGGGTTGTCTTTTCATCTTGTTTAGAGTTTCCTTTGATGTGCAAAAGCTTTTAAGTTTCATTAGGTCCCATTTGTTTATTTTTGTTTTTATTTCCATTACTCTAGGAGGTGGGTCAAAAAAGATGTTGCTGTGATTTATGTGAAAGACTGTTCTTCATATGATTTCCTCTAAGAGTTTTATAGTATCCGGTCTTATATGTAGGTCTTTAATCCATTTTGAGTTTATTTTTGTGTATGGTGTTAGGGAGTGTTCTAATTTCATTCTTTTACATGTAGCTGTCCTTTGATTTCTTTCATCAGTGTCTTATAGTTCTCTGAGTACAGGTGTTTTACCTCCTTAGGTAGGTTTATTCCTAGATATTTTATTCTTTTTGTTGCAATGGTGAATGAGATTGTTTCCTTAATTTCTCTTTCTGATCTTTCATTGTTAGTGTATAGGAATTCAAGAGATTTCTATGCATTACTTTTCTATCCTGCAACTTTACCAAATTCATTGATTAGCTCTAGTAGTTTTCTGGTGGCATCTTTAGGATTTTCTATGTATAGTATCATGTCATCTGCACACAGTGACAGTTTTACTTCTTCTTTTCCAATTTTTATTCATTTTATTTCTTTTCCATCTCTGACTGCCATGGCTAGTACTTCCAAAACTACATTGAATAAGAGTGGCGAGAGTGGACATCCTTGTCTTGTTCCTGATCTTAGAGGAAATGCTTTCAGTTTTTCACCATTGAGAATGATGTTTGCTGTGGGTTTGTTGTATATGGTCTTTATTATGTTGATTTGTGACCCAAGATGTGATCTATCCTGGAGAATGTTCCGTGTGCACTTGAGAAGAAAGTGTAATCTGCTTTTTCCAGATGGAATGTCCTATAAATATCAATTAAATCTATCTGGTCTATTGTGTCATTTAAAGCTTGTGTTTCCTTATTAACTTTCTGTCTGGATGATCTGTCCATTGGTCTAAGTGAGGTGTTAAAGTCCCCCACTATTATTGTGTTACTCTCAATTTCCCCTTTTATGGCTGTTAGCATTTGCCTTATGTATTGAGGTGCTCCTTTGTTGGATGCATATATATTTATAATTGTTATATCTTCTTCTTGGATTGATCCCTTCATCATTATGTAGTGTCCTTCCTTGTCTCTTGTAATATTCTTTTTTTAAAGTATATTTTATCTGATATGAGTATTGCCACTCCAGCTTTCTTTTGATTTCCATTTGCATGGAATATCTTTTTCCATCCCCTCACTTTCAGTCTGTATGTGTCCCTCGGTCTGAAGTGTGTATCTTGTAGACAGCATATATATGCGTCTTGTTTTTGTATCCATTCAGCAAACCTGTGTTTTTTGGTTGGAGCATTTAATCCTTTCACATTTAAGGTAATTATTGATATGTATGTTTCTACTACCATTTTCTTAATTATTTTGGGTTTGTTTTTGTAGGTCCTTTTCTTCTCTTCTATTTCCCACTTAGAGAAATTCCTTGAGCATTTGTTGTAGAGCTGGTTTGGTGGTGCTGAATTCTCTTAGCTTTTGCTTTTCTGTAAAGCTTTTGATTTTTGCATCGAATCTGAATGAGATCCTTGCCAGGTAGAGTAATCTTGGTTATAGGCTCTTCCCTTTTATCACTTTAAGTATATCGTGCCACTCCCTTCTGGCTTGTAGAGTTTCTGCTGAGAAATCAGCTCTTAACCGTATGGGAGTTCCCTTGTATGTTATTTGTCATTTTTCCATTGTTGCTTTTTTTTTTTTTTTTTTTTTTTTTTTTTTTTTTTTTTTTTTTGCTGTACGCGGGCCTCTCACTGCTGTGGCCTCTCCCGTTGCGGAGCACAGGCTCCGGACACACAGGCTCCGCGGCCATGGCTCGCGGGCCCAGCCGCTCCGCGGCATGTGGGATCTTCCGGGATCGGGGCACGAACCCGTGTCCCCTGCATCGGCAGGCGGACTCTCAACCACTGCGCCACCAGGGAAGCCCCATTGTTGCTTTTAATAATTTGTCTTGGTCTTTAATTTTTGTCACTTTGATTACTATGTGTCTCAGCATGTTTCTCCTTGGGTTTATCCTGCCTGGGACTCCCTGCACTTCCTGGACTTGGGTGGCTATTTCCTTTCCCATGTTAGGGAAATTTTTGACTATAATCTTTTCAAATATTTTCTCAGGTCCTTTCTCTCTCTCTTCTCCTTCTGGGACCTCTATAATGCTAATGTTGGTGTGTTTCATGCTGTCCCAGAGGTCTCTTAGGCTGTCTTCATTTCTTTTCATTCTTTTTTCTTTATTCTGTTCCATGACAGTGAATCCCACCATTCTGTCTTCCAGGTCACTTATCCATTCTTCTCCCTTAGTTATTCTGCTATTGATTCCTTCTAGTGTATTTTTCATTTCAGTTATTGTATTGTTCATCTCTGTTTGTTCTTTAATTCTTCTAGGTGTTTGTTCTTTAATTCTTCTAGGTCTTTGTTAAACATTTCTTGCATCTTCTTGATCTTTGCCTCCATTCTTTTTCCGAGGTCCTGGATCATCTTCACTATCATTATTCTGAATTCTTTTTCTGGAAGGTTGCTTATCTCCACTTAATTTAGTTGTTTTTCTGGGGTTTTATCTTGTTCCTTCATCTGGTACATAGTCCTCTGCCTTTTCATTTTGTCTATCTGTCTGTGAATGTGGTTTTTGTTCCACAGGCTGCAGGATTGTAGTTCTTCTTGCTTCTGCTGTCTTCCCTCTCGTGGATGAGGCTATCTAAAAGATTTGTGCAAGCTTCCTGATGGGAGGGACTGGTGGTGTGTAGAGCTGGGTGTTGCTCTGGTGGGCAGAGCTCGGTAAAACTTTAATCCACTTGTCTGCTGATGGATGGGGCTGAGTTCCCTCCTTTCTGGTTGTTTGACCTGAGGTGACCCAGCACTGGAGGCTGCAGGTTCTTTGGTGGGGTTAATGGCAGACTCCAGGAGGGCTCATGCCAAGGAATACTTCCCAGAACTTCTGCTGCCAGTGTCCTTGTCCCCACAGTGAGCCACAGCCATCCCCTGCCTCTGCAGGAGACTCTCCAACACTAGCAGGTAGGTCTGATTCAGTTTCCTATGGGGTCACTGCTCCTTCCCCCGGGTCCTGATGAGGACACTACTTTATGTGTGCCCTCCAAGAGTAGAGTCTCTGTTTCCCCCATTCCTGTCAAAGTCCTGCAATCAAATCCCACTAGCCTTCAAAGTCTGATTCTCTGAGAATTCCTCCTCCTGTTTCTGGACCCCCAGGTTGGGAAGTTTGACATGGGGCACAGAATCTTCACTCCAGTGGGTGGACTTCTGTGGTATAATTGTTCTCCAGTTTGTGAGTCACCCATCCAGTGTTTATGGGATTTTATTTTATTGTGATTGTGCCCCTCCTACCGTCTCGTTGCTGCTTCTCCTTTGTCTTTGGATGTGCTGTATCTTTTTTGGTGTGTTCCAGAGTCTTCCTGTTGATGACTGTTCAACAGTTAGTTGTGATTCCAGTGCTCTTGCAAGAGGGAGTGAGTGCACATCCTTCTACGCCACCATCTTGAACCAGTCTCTCTGTTTATTATCTTTTGATTTCATAGTTAAAAGTTCAAGACAATATCCAACACATTCATGGGAGCACAGATAAACTGTTAAACCTAAATTACTTCTTTTCCTAAGTCTGTTCTAAAGACGGTTCCTTTAAGTTTCAGCTTTATTGAGGTATAATTGACAAATAAAATTGTAAGATATTTAAAGTGTGCATCATGATGATTTGATAGATCTATATGTTGTGAAAGGATCCCCCCCATCTAGTTAATTAACACATCCATCTCTTCACATATTTATCTCTTTTTTGTGAGAACATTTAAGTTCCACTCTCTTAGCAAATTTCAATTATATAATACAGTGTTACTGGGCTTCCCTGGTGGCACAAGTGGTTGAGAGTCTGCCTGCCGATGCAGGGGACACACGTTCGTGCCCCGGTCTGGGAAGATCCCACATGCCGCGGAGCGGCTGGGCCTGTGAGCCATGGCCACTGAGCCTGCGCATCCGGAGCCTGTGCTTCGCAACGGGAGAGGCCACAACAGTGAGAGGCCTGTGTACCGCAGAACAAAAACAAAAACAATACAGTGTTATCAAGTGCAGTCACCATGTTTTACATCAGAACCTCAGACCTTATTCATCTTGTAACTGCAAATTTGTATACTTTTACCGGCTTCTCCCTATTTCCCCCACCTCCAGCCCCTGGCAACCACTTTGTACTATTTTCTACTGTTTCTATGTGTTTGACTTTTCTCTTTAGATTCCACATATAAGTGATGCCATGCAGTATTTGTCTTTCCTCTCTGACTTATCTCACTTAGCATAATGCCCTCAAGGTCCATCCATGTTGTCACAAAGGATTTCCTTCTTTCTCATGGGTAATTAATATTCCATTGTAAAAAATACCCCACATCCTCTTTATCCATTCATCTGATGATGAACACTTAGGTTGTTTTCATATCTTGGCTATATTGTAAATAATGTTGCAATGAACATGGGAGTGCAGCTATCTCTTTGATATCCTGCTTTTATTTCCTTTGGATGTATACCCAGAAGTGGGATTGCTGGATCATATCTATGTTATTTCAATAGCCTCCTAATACTTCCTTCTCCTTTCTATTATCTGTGCTGCTAAAAAGTTATCTTTCTAAAATACCAATTTGACCATTTTACTTTACCATTTAAAACCCAGTGAGGATTCCCTGTTGGTTTCGATCTATTGTACAAGCCAAGTTCTTGAATTTGGTGAAAATTAACCTCTAGGAATCAGCCCCTTCCTAACTTGGAGCCTCATCTCTGCTCAACACCTCTCCATCACAAGCACATTTTTACACTTCTGTTCAATGGCCTTATTTTCAGTTCCATGGATGTTCTGAACAATCCAAGCCCCATGTTTTCCCTTTCCAGTTTGCTCTTACTGGAGTAGTTTTCCTTGCTCCTACTCACCCATCAAAACCCTATTCAGCATTTCCTCTCTATGAGGTCTGCTTAAAGCTTGCCTTCAACAGCACTGAATAATTAACTAACTACTCTCTTTTAGCATCTACATATCTTTTACAGATCTCTGTGATTTCACCATTAATAATTGTCATATGTTATAATTACCTATTAATGTGACAATCTCCCTATTATTTGGGGGCTTCCTGGAGAAAATGGGGATTCTTCATTAGTCATCATTTGTCCTCAAAGGCCGTTATGAACTCTCCAAGCAGCAATACTTGCTAATGTTTATAGAAGGTTTCTATGAGCCAGGAATTGTGCTAAATCATCCTTTCAACAGCAGGGTAGTAGGGGCTCAATACAGTCTTTTGGATTCCAAGTTCCTCATCAGATAGAGTTTGATCCATTTGCTGATTCACAAATAATGGGGTAAAGAAATTACGTCCTTAAAGCACAAACTCAGCTAAGGACCTGAGATGGAAGAGACAATTAGGTGATGAATAAAAGAGTCATACGTCTGCTATCCAGGATGTGCAGGCGGACTCAGAAAGCATTGATTAAATATCTGCTGCGTACCCAACCCTGTACTGAGCAATTTACCACGTGTTTTCTTCAACAGAGGTGCTCTACCTTATTCCAAGTCAAGTTTTCTAATCTGTAAATGAAAATATATTAGTATTTTGATCATCGTGTTTAAGTTCCATGTGCATAAAAGATCTCACCAGGGACTCAACGCTGAGCACGTAGTGGAAAGAGCGAGCACTGGCTAGGAGTCAGCAGGGCTCGGGCCCTGCTGTGTGAGCTCAGGCCAGATGCCCCCTCCCTGTGTCTCAGTTTCACCACCTTGAAATTGAGAGAAGTGATCTGGTTGGGCTCTTTTGTCTCTTCCATGTTTGATGCAATCTGTGGCTTTATGGCTCCCTCCTCAGAAGCTTCTCTAAAAATGCTGTTTTCTTTACCTCCAGTTGAAGAAATTCCCCTTCTAGCCTTGTAGGTATAAATATCAAGAGAAGCTGCCAATGGCATTAGGGCTTCTCTCCTCAAGCTATCATACGGGTTTTTTGGAGGTTAAGATATATCCCTCGAACTAAGAAACAGACCAGCAAATAGCATGTTTCTGGGCCCCATATTATTCTGATGACATGTGTTACTAGGTAAGATCCTAGAGAAGGTAGAGAGGCAGCCCTGAAGTTGCAATGTCTGATATCACATCTCAGCTCTGCCAGCGGTGTAATCTGGGATGAAAACCTCAAAATGGGGACAGTGTTGTACTTATTGCATCAGCTGGTTTTTTAGTAAACCCATGTATAATGTTTAGAATGGTTTGGGCATATAGTGAGATCTCCTTAAATATTATTATTATTGTTCATATCATTAATCAAAGTGCTACTTCATTTTACACAGAAGAAAACTAGGACCCAGGGAGGTGATGTGACATTTCTATGGTCACAGAGCAACTCCTTCAGTAAGAAGAAACTAATACCAAATATAAAAGAAGGATCACTGTCACAGCAACTGATATTTGTATATAGCATTTTAGGTTTGCAAGGGTCATCAGATAGGAACACTTATCCTCACTCTGCAAGAGAAGAACCAGACGCAGAGAGGTTAAGTGATTTGGTTACAGGGGTAATTCATAGCAAAACTGGGATACGAACCTGGATAATTCACTGCCAAAGCTTCTTCCCGTTGCATTAAATTCACAAGGTTGATAATCAGTTTAAGCCCCTAGCCCCTTGTGCCTCCCTAAATTCTCGGCACTTGAGTCAGTAACATAAGAAAAATTCTGGAAGTTTGGAGATGAGAATATACCAAGGTCAGTGTATCTGTCAAAGTGTCTGTTCAACTGCCTATCAATCATCTGTCTTCTGGTTACTCCCAGTGGATGGGAAGGAGGAGGGAGAGGGGATGTTAAGCCCTCATTGGACTTGACTTTGCAGACATGCCTGCTCTTTCTCTCCAGAGTCCTGCCAGAGTCTGCCTCCCCAAGTGCTCCTTTGAGACCAGTGGGAAACCTTGAAGTTTCCTTTGACACTCCAAGCCCCAGACCCCCAAGCAGATGGGCAAGGACGTTTGTTCACTTACTTAATGGCCCGCTCAAGATGTTTGAGCATCCGCACTATCTTCCGATATATCAGCCTCTCCAAAACATGCATTATCCATCCGTCCTTGAAGCAGGTCCCTTGATGCATTGATTAAAACAGTCCTGTGTTGGATAAACCCGATGCAGTTTTCCAAAAGTCATCATCTTGGCATTTCCCCTGCCACTGTGGAGCACCGCACCTCCAATTTGGGGGCTTGCTCATTTGTTTTCCTTCAGACTATCTTGGAGACACTCTTTCCAGTGACCTCTGCTAAAGGAAGAGAACAGTACACTCTTATCCTGATATTATGCAGACACAGTGACAAATTGGTATATTTTGTATGCTTGACAGAAATGGTAGAGGTAGGAAACAGGAGAGACGTATGAACTCACTGTATCTTTGACCACTTGTAGATAGAGTTTGGAAAAACTTGCTTTTTCTTTTTTTTTTTCTTATGTTTCTCTCCTTATGTCTGTTCTCATATATTCTCCCTTCAATTAATCCTGGAATGTGACAACATTTCCAAAGTAGGCTGCAATTTGAGTAGATTTTTGAAGGCACTATGACCATGAACAAATTTGTCATGATTTTCTTGAAACAGCTCCCCCTAACCTCTCTCCCCTGCCCATCCTTCTTAGAGACACACTCTCCAACTTCTCTGCTAGTCAAATGCTGGATTTGTTTTTACTCTGCCCTCTTTTTCATTGTTCATGTCATTAAATCTTATCAAATCTCCCTTAAAAATATTTAGTTTGTTCACCTCTCTTTGCATTTCTATCGTGTGTCCCTTGTATGGGTCTATGAGAGGGTGACTTTCCTACGTCTGCTTTTGTGTAATTTTTGTTACTTCCACCACATTTTCTTACACTGCATCATCTATTGTTTTGCATTGAATTGTAATGAATGTAAAGCATGGTTGCTTCACCCATGTGGGTGTTGTATTGGTGTTCTCCCCTGAGCATTCCCTGGCACTCAGGGGGTCGTTGTCTATCTACTGTGTCTCTCAAAATAGAAAGCGACAAATGAATGAAGGATGGAATGAGGAGAAATTATCTCTTGATCATGGAAGGGGTCCAGGTGGCTGGGAGATAATTCTACAAGGTGAATTGTAAGATGGAACTCTTCACTTAGAAACAGATCGGGAGACGCAGGGAGAGAAACCAGGAGACTGACCTGCTGAAGCTCTCCTTCCCCCCAGCTGCTTCTCTTCTTTACCACCTGTACTATTCCTGGACCCATCCCTCTGTACTCTCATGACCTCCTTACTCATCTATCACCTACACAAGACTGTAATCTCCTTATGAAGAAAGAATTCTGCCTTTACTCTGAATGCACCTTCAGCCCCCAGCAGAGTTCTCAGTGTTTCTTAATAGATGCTTAATATGTTTTAGTTGAATTATGACAACCTTTGGGGCTAGAGACTTTAGAAAAACTTTCATTTGAAAATATAACTTTTTCTCTTCTGTGTTGATTTTCCTTTCATTCTTGCTTGGTATTTTTAAGTTTCGTTCGTTTGCTTTTGGATTGTCGTTGTTGTTTTTAATCCTAACCAGTCTAATCTCTGTTAATAAAAAGCTGAAGGAAGGAGCACTGTCTGTCCCCTGGTAGGCCAGAGAATTAAATTGGAGGAGAATATTGCTTGGTAACTATTGCATTCCAAGCAAGAGAATCCATAAAAGAAGGTCAAACTTCTGGATAATTGTGAGATCACTTATTTAGGGTTTTAGTTGGTATGAATTATGTTGGCAAGTGAAAAAGAAAACAATCTAATGTAAACTGACATACACAAAGATGGTATTTATTACTTCACATCATGAAATTTCCAGAACTGGGGTAGATTTGAGGGTGAATAGATTCAGTGTCTTCAAGAACCTAAGTTATTTTCATCACTCTTCTCTGTTATCTTTGAAATATATGCATTGTCCTCAGATTCATTCTTCTAAAGTTCACAACATCGTGGCGGCAGCAAATGGGACATTGTGTTTCCTTATTCACGTTGAGCAGGAAAATGAGATTCCCAATCCTGAAATTTGTTCTTCCTTTTAGCCAATTTAGAATGTATGAATAATAGGATGAATAATAGGCACCAACAGAATGTGATACACTCATTGGCTTGTGGCTAGATTCCTGGACCCATCAGTGGCTAAAAGGGAAGAGTTACCATGGTTGGCTTAGACAAAGGTTTCCTAACCTTTGCATTATTGACATTTTTGAGGCCAGATATTTCCATGTCCTGAGAATGTTATCTTGTGCATTGAAGGAGCAGCATCCCTGGCTCACTATATGTCAGTAGCATCCCTCCCCAGTTGTGGCAACCAATAATATCTGGACACATTGCCATTTGTTTCCTTGGGGGTAAAGTCACCCCCAAGTTGAAAACCAGTGGCTTAGAACAATAGATTTGAATATTTAAGAATCAACCACAATGTCTGCATTAATCAGTTGCCCCTCCCTTCGCAGATTTTTCCTTTGAGAAATAAACCTTTGAAGTTGTTTTATTTTTAAATATATGCTTTACTTACAAGATCTTCATCATACTATGCCCAGACTATTACACATTCTAACAAGTCTCTCTCGTATTTGCTTCTTAAGAGTCAGAAAGTATGGTAATTCCCTGGCAGTCCTGTAGTTAGGACTCTGCTCTTTCAGTGCCAAGGGTGAGGAAACTAAGATCTCACAGGCCACATGGCCAGAAAAAAAAAGAGTCAGAAAGTAGAATCTGCACCGGCTATGTGTTAGCTGACTGTCTCCCTTCATAATAACCATGCCATTTCTTTTCTTTTTTTTTTTTTAACATCTTTATTGGAATATAATTGTTTACACTGATGTGTTAGTTTCTGCTGTATAACAAAGTGAATCAGCTATACATATACATACATCCCCATATCTCCTCCCTCTTATGTCTCCCTCCCACCTTCCCAGGTGGTCACAAAGCACTGAGCTGATTTCCCTGTGTGATGTGGCTGCTTCCCACTAGCTATCTGTTTTACACTTGGTAGTGTATATATGTCCATGCCACTCTCTCACTTCATCCCAGCTTACCCTTCTCCCTCCCCATGTCCTTAAGTCCACTTTCTACATCTGTGTCTTTATTCCTGTCAGTATCCAAATTGGATAGGTAAGATTTAAGGAGGGAAACCTGATTTAAGGTAGTTGATATCATTGTAAGAGAGAGAAAGGAGAGGGGAGAAATGTGAAGTGTGGTAGCAAGCAAAGTTCTCCACACTCAGAATAGCTACATTTGCTTGTCTTTCATTCTGTGAACAGGCATTGTGCTGAATCCGTTATGTGCATTATCCTATTTAATCCACAATAATACATGAAATGTATGCACTTGTCTATGTGTTTTACAAGTGGGGAAACTGAAACTAAGAGACATTTTATTCTTGCCTAAGGTTGCATACTATGGCTTTCATGCAGCAGCTGGGACATAAAAACACAATTTGAACCCAACCCCTTGCCACTCTGAACTCACTATTTTCTAGCCCAATGTCCGCCAATATCTATGTCACTCTTCTTTTATGAGCCCATGCCTTGGATCGCCAAGCTTCCAGGATTTTTTCCTTCATGAGGACAAGCATACTGGACACAGGAAGCAGGAGGAGGTGGGGCATAGGGGGTGTGAAAGGAAAAGGAGGTTATTGAAGGAAAGCCTGAATCTGCCTTGCAAACTCATTCCACAAGGCTGCCTTCTGACTCATATGATAAATCCTACTCCCTCAAGTCACTTTCTTCAGCCACAGCTGCACACAACACAGCAATCACCATCAGAGGGGTCATCTCCAAATTGCAAAGGACAGCCCAGCAGAGGAAATTATAACAGATAACAAACACCACCTGTATATATCCATCACGCAGACAAGGGCTGCATGCAGAATTCTACTCCATCCCCTGTAGCTCTCCACTGCCTTCCGTTTCTTTCGCAATTGCACTGATTTGAACCACATTTTTCAAAAGTCTCCCTACTGGTCTCCCTGCTTTTTCTCCCCCCCTTCCAATCTATTTTACTTAATTGGATTACTTTTATTTTCTTAAGCCACTTCTCTGCTCCTAAAAATGAACAAACCAACTACTAAAGAACTACAATAAAAAGAAACTAAGCCGAAGCTTCTTGCTCATTGTTGCCCTGGCACGGCATCCCAGTCCTTCTGTGATCTGGTCCTAGCCTAGATCTCACTGCTGGTCTTCGTACCTACCAGATTCTACCCTACTGAGCCTCTGCATCATTCACGTCGGGACTGTCCCCTGCTGTGTGTTTGCTCATGCTCTTCCTCCTGCTTAGAATGCTCTCTGGTAACTCTTTGTGTCCAGCTTGCCCTGTGTTGGCAATACCACTAAATTCCGTGTTACTCAGAGAGGCTAAAGCCATTGTACCCATTTTATAGGTGACCAAAAGGAGAACCAAAGATGTAAGAGACAAAAGTCCAAGTCATGAAGTTTGTAGATTGTAGAGCAGGGACTGAAATCTTTGTCTTCTGATCTTCTAATTCTTTGCCTAATGTAATAGTATTCACTATTTTTCACACACAATCCAAGAGCGAATTTGTATAGCCAAAACCGCACCCAGCCCCCTTTCTCACAGCTACTTTATCTTCCAATTTCAGCTGGTAATATCAGCACAGCCCATTTAAGAACATTATCAAGGAAACTACTCTCCTGTTTCCTTTGTCCTAAACTCAAAGGAACCATCTCCATGAGATTAATTCTGAAGCTGCTGTAACATTTGTATAGGTAATGCCATCTCCAGTTATCTTAATTGCATATTTGGGAAACCCGCCCTGTGCCTGTTTCATATGGCATGCATTTGGTGTTTATGACCATCATACTGGAGTTAACAGCATATGGGGAGCTCACCCACTCTGAATACTAAGCTGATCCAATCTCTCTCCCAGAACTGACATGAGAAATAACTAATAAAAATGATTACAATAATAGAGGGTCATATAAATGCCAAATTCAATAGCTATTCTTCATTATAAAGTTCCTTAATATCTCTTCTCCACCAACATCATAAAAGTAGGGGAGGGAGAAGGCAAGATATTATACATAAATCATGAGAAATAGTTCCTCAAGCTTTACTTCAAATTTGTCCATTTAGGGTTAAGATTCAATGTTAGGGTCAACTTGAAGGTGAGGCAAAGTTTCAGGGATAATTGAACTAGAAATTGTGTGACCTTTCCAAAGAGCTCTCTTTGTATTTATGCATTTTTCTCCAACCAGCAATAATAATAATATAAAAATATACAAGAATAACACTTAACTAAATCAGATGCAGATGGCTGTTTTATCAAGCAGAGTCAATTTTTATCATTTTAAAAGCTTTTGTTTTTGTAAAGGAAAGAAAATGGGCCATGTTCCCTTGCTTTTTTTTAAGGGAAGAAAAAGCATATGTTTCTTAGTTTGAAATGGAGTATTAATGGTGTTATCTACTGAGAATTGCTGCACTAGAGTGAATTGTAGAAAATGTATTTACTTGCAAGCTTCTTGGTAAATTCTTCTCTGACTTAGAGAGTTAGTGGTATATTACATCAGCCTACCTTTCCAAGATAATACTGTACATGCAGTACTGAGAGTCAGTTTTCTGAGCCTTTTTTTAATAGATCATCTTATTTTCCTTGTTAATATTATTGATTTAAGGAAAATCATTTGGTGAATATTGAGAGTTCACCTAAATGAGAAGATGGTAATATTGCAGCAAGTAGGCAGAAAGGGATATAATCTAACTGGGAAATAAAAACCTTGCTTCTGCACTGCAGTTTATGGTTTGCATTATCCTATTTGAACCTCACTGTACCCCCTGAGAGTTACGGGGACAGAGACTATTGCTCTAATTTTATTTTTTGGAAGTCAAGGAGTGAAGGGTTTAAGTGGCTTTCCTGTGGCCCCCTCCCCACATGCAGCTGGCAATCAAACCAGGACTAGAACCTGTGCCAGTAAATGTGATGTTCCCTCTTCTGCACAAAGCTGCCTCTAGATTAAAAATCAACCAATCTATGCAGAAGCATTTATGGAGCACCTATTTTTAAGCTGGTACTAGAGTTGAATCAGCGACAGACATAACAGTGTTTTTAGGTGCTGTCCCAGCACACAAGGTGCTTACTATTGAGTCTAAAAGACAAGAAAGAAATGTCAGAACTATTTAGTGAGTAAAATATGAGTATGAACAACTGCAAGATCAGTATAGGCTGGTAATGGGGAAGGCCTCATTCGAGAATGAATAGAAAATTAATGATGTTATTAGCTAACGTTTATGGAACATTTACTATGTTCCAGTCACTTGAGTGGTAACTTCCTTCACTCATTCTAAAAACATTTTCCAGTTTTGACCCAAAGAAGGTGTTTTGGAGACTTGCAGGAAAGAAAGTCTAGTTCTTATACTTTTAACTAGGAGGACCAGGAGGATGTGACTTCACCTCTTTGGGCCTCATTTTAATCTGAAAAAAACATCTGTTTAAAAAAAGTACCCAATTTTAATATTTCTATAAATAGATTGTAAAATAAAATATTGGGCAATAATAATGACCTTACAACAATTTGGGGGGTTTTGTAATTAGTATAGTTATTTTTATTATTATTACTCTGTGGTAAGGACTGGAGATACAGAAATGAATAAGAAAATGTCCCTAGTCTTAAGAAACTCTATCTAGTAAGAAAGATTTCCATATCCCTCCCTCCCTCCCTTCTTTCCTTCCACTTCTTTTTCATTTGTCATTTCTTCTTTTCCCCCTTCTATCATTATTTACTGAGTGCCTCTTCTGTGCCAGACAAAGCACTAGGTCCTTGATTTTCAAGAATGTGTTAGGTGCTGACCAAGCCCTGAAGTAGGTCTCTGTCTAGAGGGGGAAATAATTCACAATAGATAGTTACAATGAAGGGTTGGAAACCCTGAGATGGAGTATGCCAAGATGCCAGTGGAGTACAAATCAGTGGCAGAGAGGTTAGAAAAAAGTTATAGAAAGCTTCTCCGGGAGTAGGAGAACTGTACTGAATCCTAAAATGCAATTGGGAATTGGCCAACCAAATGAGCATTTGCTATTTTACTAGGTTTGAGCATTGCTATTTCACTAGGAGGATGAGGCTCAGAGCAGCTTCATGCTATTCAGGGTCCTGCAGTGACTAGATGACCAGACAGTATTGCTCTGACTCTACATCCTCTCTGTCTAATCCAAGGGTTATGTTCCTTTGCCAGTTTAGACCTCAGTTTCTCTAGCTGTAAAATCACAGGATTAGTCTAGAGTTTTCTAAGGTATGTTTTACTGTGAATATTAACATTTTTATCGACTGTAGCAGTCACATAGAGGTCTCCATTGCGGGGGGGTCTCTTCACTATTTGTATCGCTTCCTTGGGGATTGCATTTTTATCCCAAGGTTTCAAAGATTACTGAAGACTCCTCAATTAGGTACTCAGTCATAAAACTTCTTGAGTTTGAGACTCATCTATTAGACTCAATAAATCAACCTGAATATTTAGCAGACATCTCATATGTAACACCTCCAAAAACAAAATCTTAATTTTTTTTCCCTCAAAGCCCTGTCATCCCCTTATCAGTTAATGGTGCCAACATTCACCTAGTGGCTCCACTTAGAAGTCTCTGCTCCTGCTCTCCTCTCCCATCTAACATCCAGTCTATCTGTTCTCCAGAATGTCCTCTACTCTAATGAAACAATATGGATCAAGGCAGAACACAACTGTGGTAAGACGTTGGTAGGAAACTTCATAAAGAACGAGTCAGAAAAATAGCACCAGAGTGCAAGGATCAATGTTACTATCATTTAAAGAGTGACAACCAAACCATGTGTCCTCTGGGATGCAATAGGAAGTCCCAATCACCATCTATGAAACTGAAAGTAATCAACCCTCTAGTATAACTTTCAGATCTTAGGAAATACAGGGGATAGAGGAACATGCATGATGACACTCTGAATATACAATCAGGCAAATACAGAATGTGGAAGTCTACATGACAAAAGACCCAGTTTAAAAAAATAATGTTAATTTCATTAGAGATGGAAGAGTTTCCTTTTATAAGTAATTCAAAGTCAGGCAAAACCAATCTATACTACAAAGGGTTGAATTGTGGTTACTTGTGAAGGATACTGACCAGGAAGGGACGTGTGGCTCAAAATTATCTGGTTTATAATCTGTGAGGTTTTTATATGAGTAGGTAAGATTTATTGAGCTGTACACTTAGGATTTGTGTAAATGATACATCAAACAAAAATATTTTATTAACTAATTTACATAAAGAGAGACAGAAAAATGTTATAAAGTAGACTTAAGAAACATATTAACCTCAATGTGAAAATCTTATTTGGATTCTGATTTGGGAAAAGAAAACATGTAAACAGGAACTTTTTTTTTTAATTGAAGTACAGTTGATTTACAATGCTGTGTTAATTTCTGCTGTACAGCAAAGTGATTTGGTTATACATATATATACATTCTTTTTTTTTTTCTTTTTTTTGCGGTACGCGGGCCTCTCACTGCTGTGGCCTCTCCTGTTGCAGAGCACAGGCTCCGGACGCGCAGGCTCAGCGGCCATGGCTCACGGGCCCAGCTGCTCCACGGCATGTGGGATCTTCCCGGACCGGGGCACGAACCCGTGTCCCCTGCATCGGCAGGCGGACTCTCAACCACTGTGCCACCAGGGAAGCCCTATACATTCTTTTTTTTAAAGAATATTTTTTTTAAAGAATATTCTTTTCCATTATGGTTTAGCACAGATAGTGAATATAGTTCCCTGTGCTATACAGTAGGACCTTGTTATCCATTCTATGTATAGTAGTTTACATCCACTAAACCCAAACTCCCACTCCATCTCTCCCCCAGCCCCCTGCCACTTGGCAGCCACAGGTCTGTTCTCTATGTTAAACAGGAACATTTTAGATACAATGGGGAAATATTGAACACAGATTAGACATTAAATAACAATAAGAAGTTCATAATTCTGTTATGTGTGATAATAGTAATAGTAACAAAAATAACAATGAGGAGAGGGAGGGAGAAGAGGAAGAGATGGTCCTGATGTGGTAGAGATACTGAATTAATTGCTGGTAAGCATGATAAGATGTTTGATATCAGCCTCATAAGACTCTAGGCAGGAGTCAACAAACTGTGGCCCACAAGTTAAATCCAACTACCACCTGTTTTTGTAAATAAAGTTTTATTAGAACTCATTCCCATTCATTTACATATTGTCTAGGGATGCTTTTGTATCACAATGGCAGAATTGAATAATTGTAACAGTAATTCCTGCCTTCAAAGCTGAAAATATTTACTATGTGGCTTTTACAGGAAAAGTTTAGCAACCCCTGAAGGGAGTGAGAGAGGAGAAAGAAAGAAGGAAGGAAAGAAGGAAAGAAAGAAAGAAAGAGAGAGAAGGAAGGAAGGGAGAAAGAGAAAGGAAGAAAGAAAGAAAGAAGAAAGGGAAAGAAAGAAGGGATGGAGGGAGAGAGGGAGGGAGGGAGGGAAGGGAAGGAAGGGCAGGAAGGGAAGGAAATAAAAAACCCCTAGAATGCTGCTCAACTGTGTGATGGCTATCTACAAATTTATTTTTCTAGTCTCTCTACTTTTATTAATATTTGAAGAGTTCTATAATATTTTAAAATATATCTTAAATGTGGACATGTCCCACCATGAGTCAAACCATCACCATCACCTAGAATTATTCAGTAGCTTCTAACTGTTCTTCCAGCATCCTCTCCTGTCCTCCCACCCTCTTTTCACTATACTTAAACCAAAGTGATCCCTTTAAAATGTAAATTGAATCATTTCACTGAGTGTATTAAAATCTCTAGTGGAAACATTAAAGTCTGAAAAAATTCCACATTTCAGTCTATAACATGGCCATGAATGAACTGGCATCCCCCAACCTCATGGGCTTCATTTACTAACACTGTCTGCAACAGCCTACTCTTAATATTCTTGGTAAACTCCAAACTTATTTCAAATTCAGGACTTTTTATAGGCTATTTATTTTACCTGGAAACACTCTTGCCTGGCTCTTTGATTGATTTCTTCCATCATACAGGTCTCATCTGAGAAAACTTGTACCTTATTAAAATGGCATCTCCCCCAATTAATCTATATCCCCTATTATCTTATAGTGTTTGAATTTTTCAGAGTATATGTATTTATTGTAGCTTTGTATATTGTTTACTCATGTACTAGAAAATAAGCTACATATAAATGGAAACTAACCTCTTATTTACTACTTTGTTTTTACCCCTTAGAGTAGAAGCAGAGCAGAGAGAGTTAAAGAAAAGGGGGGAAAAAAAAGAATAAGCCGAAAAAATAGTAGGCTCATAGTAAGTAGACAGTGATACTATAAAACAAAAAATTCTAAAACAGAGAGATTCATGTGAGGTCAAAGAAACTGAATGCTGATAAACACAGGAAGCTCTGCAGAACAGAAGTCCAAGAGAGGTGGAAGAAACAGCAGTTCACATGATGCAGCTCACCAGACACCTATGGGAAACTTACTGGGTAAAAGATGTGGTCCTAGGAACTGGGAATATAGAAATGTCTAATGTAAATTCCTTTATACTCAGTCAAATGGGATTCCTGGTGAGGATAATAGCTCACCTGCTAACCAGGGTGGATCATTTCCTGTTCTAAGGTTTGTGGATGTATTATCCCATGGGCATTTCTTTCTCACAACAACACTCTGGGATAAGTACTATTAGAATCTGCATTTTACAAAAAGGAAATTGAGATGCAAAGATATAGAGTGACTCACTAAGAGCCAGTAGGTGAAATAAACAGCTACCAATGTAAAAGACAGTATTATGGCAATACTGAATATTTGCCAAATCCCTCTATTGTAGGACTAGGAATGATCTATCCGGACATGTGAGAGAAGGCTTCATAGATGAAGCAGGCAGCATTCGGCCTGTGCCTGGTGGTATTAGAAAGGTTTCTTACCTAGAGACTAGGGTGATGGCTCTCCAGCTTGACCAAAGGCCATGAGTAACACTATAGAGATGTCAAAATACAGTTGAGTGCTTAACTCCAGAATCTGACAGTGCTCAGAGTTGGAATTCCATTCTGCTAGGTACCAGCTCTATGACCCTATGATCAAGATCATAGTTCTAATTTCTTATTCTGTAAAATGCCACCTGTCTCGTTGGGTTATATTGAGAACTAAAGTAAGGCTTCCATTTGAAGCACACTACCAGATGCATAGCGGTGATCAGAAACTTTTTCAGCTCTTACTCATTCCAGTTTAGAAACAGTAAGTATAGGAAGCATATCACCAAAGAAATCTGGTGTGATATGTCTGTAAAGAGTATTCTGAGATCAGTTCACTGACAGCTAGGAATGTGCAAAGCTTGCAAGTTGATCCACCCGAGGCTTCAGACTCACATAAAGGGGTCTGAGTGCTCTAGGCAGGAAATTCTAGGAGTTGTGGTTTTGAGGTGAACTCAACAGGGCATCTTAAAGTATCTTTATTTTTATGATTATTAATAAGCACAGTTCATGACTAAATAAGACAAAACCTCATTAAAAGTCAAAAGCAGCCCTCTGGCAACTAATTTGAGACCTGTGTCTTCCATGGAAGCATTTATTGAAACAATTCTTCCCAAAAAGTGCATTGAGCACTATTGTGCAAATGGTTATACTCTGGGCAGTGTGGGTGATTTCAAGGAGAACAAGGTCCAGGCCTTTTAACCTACATGGTCTAGTCCTGCATTGTCCAATATGATAACCGTTAGTTACATGGGGCAGGTGAGAACTTGAAATGTGACTAGTCCAAATTGAGAAGTGCTGTAAATTCAAAATACACTCCAGAATTCAAAGACTTAGAGTGAAAAATGTAAAATGTCATTAATATTTTTATATTTATTTATTATATGTTGAAATAATAGTATTTTGGATATATTGAGTTAAAATATATTGTTAAAATTAGTTTTACCTGTTTTTTTTTACTTTTCTAATGGGGCTACTTGAAAAACTAAAATTTGCAACTGGCTTTCATTTGTAGCTCACTGTATTTCTACTGCATGGTGCTGCTCTAGACCCTGACCGATTAGACTTCTGGTTGCCCCCTAGAATAGCTGGCATTTAATGGCCTCATTCCTCAGCCTATGGTCAGCTTTCAAAATCTTGCCCACTCCTGAAACCCACCTGAAAGGACATTGCTTCAATTCATCCTTTTCTGAAGTTTCTTCAGAATTCTGAATTTCTGAATTCTCTCTTGAACTTCTAAGGAATTTATTTACAGGCATACCTCATTTTCTTGATATTGCATTTTATTGATATCTGCTTTACAGGTATTGCATTTATTACTATTATTTTTTAATAAACTGAAGGTCTGTGGTAGCCCTGCATGGAGCAAGTCTATCAGTGCCCTTTTTCCAACAGTATTGGCTCACTTAGTGTCTCTGTGTCACACTGTGGTAATTCTCACAATATTTCAAACATTTTCTCTATTATTATATTTATTGTAAATATAAAACTTTGATGCATGAGGAATTGCTTCTTATGGATGAGCACAGAAAGTGGTTTCTTGAGATGGAATCTATATCTGGTAGAGACACTGTGAAGATTGTTGAAATGACAACAACAAACTTAGAATATTACATAAACTTGGTTGATAAAGCAATGGCAAGATTTGACAGGATTGACTTCATTTTGTTTTTTATTTATTTTTTATTTTTAAAAAATATTTATTTATTTTGGCTGCGCCAGGTCTTAGTTGCAACACGCGGGATCTTTGTTGCTGCTTGCGGGATCTTTAGTTGTAGCATACAGACTTTTTAGTTGCGGCATGTATGCGGGATCTAGTTCCCCAACCAGGGATTGAACCTGGGCCCCCTGCATTGGGAGCATAGAGTCTCACCCACTGGAGCACCAGGGAAGTCCCTTCAATTTTTTTTTTTTTTTTTTTTTTTTTTCCTTTTTGCGGTATGCGGGCCTCTCACTGTTGTGGCCTCTCCCGTTGCGGAGCACAGGCTCCAGATGCGCAGGCCCAGCGGCCATGGCTCACGGGCCCAGCCGCTCCGCGGCATATGGGATCCTCCCAGACCGGGGCACGAACCCGTATCCCCTGCATCGGCAGGCGGACTCTCAACCACTGCGCCACCAGGGAGGCCCGTCCCTTCAATTTTGAAAGAATGTCTACTGTGGGTAAAATGCCATCAAACAATATTGCATGCTACAGAGAGATTGTTCTTGAAAGGAAGAGTCAATTGATGAGGCAAACTGCACAGTTGTCTTATTTTAAGAAATTGCCACAACTACCCCAAACTTCAGCAACCACCACCCAGATCAGTCAGCAGCTATCAACATGGAGGCAATACGCTCCACCAGCAAAAGGATTACAATTTACTGAAGGCTCAGATGATTGTTAGCATTTTTAAGTGATCAAATATTTTAATTAAGATTTGTACATTGTTTTACAGACA
Source organism: Mesoplodon densirostris (assembly GCF_025265405.1). Classification (NCBI taxonomy): domain Eukaryota; kingdom Metazoa; phylum Chordata; class Mammalia; order Artiodactyla; family Ziphiidae; genus Mesoplodon; species Mesoplodon densirostris. The sequence goes on along the minus strand of NC_082666.1, from coordinate 15,423,401 downwards.
ATGATATTGCATATTTAATAGACTACAGTGCATATAGTGTAAGCATAACTTATATGCTCTGAGAAACCAGAAAAATTGTGTGACTCGCTTTATTGCAATATTCACTTTGTTCAGTGGTCTGGAACCAAACCTGCGGTATTTCCAAAGTATGCCTGTATTCATATAATGTATTTATCTTATCTTCATCTGTATTTTTTAATTTATTTTTTCCAGAATATAAATTTTTTTGAAGACAAGCATTTTATATAACACACTTTATGACCCATAGATCCTAGCATAATGCTTTATATATTTTTTTCTTCTTAATTTAAAATAATTCAAGGATCCTGTAATCTGTTATGGAGTCATGATGCTTCAGGGATCCCATAAACTCTTCTATATATAAAAGGGAGACACATCCCCTTGCTCCTGCTTTTGTGATATTGTGGCTACTAATGTAGATGGTCAACAGCTTTGGACAGGGAAAAAATAGGTAAAAATGAGTTTCTAAGTATAGGGAAGCTGAAACATGAAATAGAGGCCATAAGAGAGAGGTTGATAAAACATCTAATCATGTACAAGACAGTTGAGAGAGAAAGAGATGGAGAGACAAAGAGACAGATAAACAGACAGAGATTGGAAAATCTTGATCTGCTTTTCTGGCTAGGGAATAGCACATAGTCCAAGTAGTCAGATTTCAGATGTATAATCCAAAGTAGGCTAATTCCTGTAAAATGCAACCCTCAACTTTCAATGGCTTAATGAAATAAAAGGTTAAAGTTACTTTTCCTTCACAGTAGGATCTGATGTGGAGAATCAGGATTCTAGGGTATGCTGTACTCTGAACAGTCATTTGGGGACCCAGACTCCCCTCATTTTGTGTCTTCTTCCCCCTCTAGTTCATAAGAGAGCTCTCCATTCAGCTAATACAAGAGGAAAAATAAAGATAGGGAAGTTTATTCATGTATTAGTCCCAGAAGTGTCAGATGTAACTTCCATTCACATCCCATTGAGACAAACTTAGTCACTTGACCACACCTGAATTTAAAGGAAGGGGAGGAATCATGGTCTAGGTGTGGGTTAGAGAAAAAGGGGAGCGCAAATATGTTGGTGAACACTGGAGTCTCCAGCCCCAGAGAGTACATACATGTAGGATGGGGCTTTTGATCATTTGTTCTTCCATTCATTCCTTTAATACAGGATTTCTCAACTTTGGCACTATTGACATCTTGGGCTGGACAAGTCTCTGTTATACAGGGATATCCTGTGCCTTTGTAGGATGTTTACCAGCATTTCTGGTTTCTACCTTCTAGGTGTCAGTAACACCCCCCCAGTCATGTCAATCAAAAATGTCTCCGAATATTTCCATATATTCTGAGGGGAAGGAGATTGCCCCTAGTTTGATTTACTATTCCTTCCTTTATTGAGTATTTTCTGTATGCCATGAAATATCTCCTATTTGCTAACATGGTAAAATTATAGAATTCTTGATTCAAAGACATCAGGAGTTTATTTTTTTTTTCCTGATCCTTTATTCATAGAAGTCCCTCAAGCATCACATCAGGGAGAAACGAATCAGAGACAACAGATCTTATCTCAATTTTCAGCCCATTTATATGCCTGCACATAATATTTACCTCTATGTTCATCTCCCTGGCTCTCTAGTCTTATGATCAAAAATTTGTCTCTAGATTATCTTCTATTTTTAATCTCTATTCAGTCATCTTATTCTGTAATACTGAATTCACCTTCCCACAACTCTTAAATCTGCAGGCTTATTCCAAGATTCAGTCTTTCTTCTCTTTTGTAACAGGGAACAAGAATCATACAAGAACTAAAAGTATCATATCCCAGAAATATCAAAAAAAAATATGGCACTCATGCTGTAGTTACCACATCCTGCACTCTTGGTAGACATCAAGGCTACTAGTCAATCATGCTAATCTTTCTTCCTGAGCCTGAGGTCCACCTCAGAATCCAGAAAGCACTTAAAGGCAGTTACTATCAATTGAACAGGATTGTAACAAGAGATTAATATTATTTGGTGTACAAGATCTGGTCATTTTTAAAGCCATAGAAACTGAGAACCAGGTGACGAAGTGAAGTGCTCAGGCCACACAGAGTTTTGGTCTTCTGGCCTCATGTAGTTTCTTCTTCTGCACCTGTGGTATGACTTAAGGAGGCTTGCCCAAGCCTGGTGGGACTTGCTTGAAAGCGGAGCCTTAAAAACAGTGCTAAAAGCAAGCGTATTTCTTGGAACAGTGGTTGGGTGAACTTGAGTTTAACCAGATTCTCTTTTCTTTGCTTTTTGAGCAACAAAGAATACTCCAGTTTATTGCACAGAAATTGAAGGGCTGTAATAACCCCCACCACCATGATTTTTAAGAGATCAAAGAAAAAAAGAAGATTCTGAATGGTACCTAAATGCCTGAATTTAAAATTCAAGAAAAAATAAAAAGTATCACACAAAAAATTAGGTTAACTGCAGCAGAATTCATGGTGAATGTGGCATGTATATTTGCATGATAGAATTTGACATTCAGTCTTAGCCAGCCTTTTTTAGAAAAAAAATTATCAGAGTCTGGTGGGAAATCAGAAGCTGTTTATGCTTTATTGTTTGTATACAATAAAATACACTGTGAAGAAAAATTGATCCTGGCTTCATTTTCTCATCTGGGTTTTATTTCTCTACCCTCAGCTTTCCTGACTGCGGCTCATACTGTCCATGTTTATGTGAAATGGGCTTATGCTCTCGTCTTGCCTTTTGATAATTATAGGTCTCCCCAGGAAAATGGCTTTATAGAGAAATTTTATAAATGTTTTAAAGGTTTTATTATGAAGAATTCAGCCCTTCCACAATTATTAGTTTTAAAAGGTGCTGTTGTAGCCATTGCTAGTAGAACAGCTATTGATCCTTTCGTAAAGGGAAGACCAACTCTCATACACCCATGTGAGTGCTGTACCTTGGCATCTTTTTTTTTTTTTTTTTTTTGTGGTACACGGGCCTCCCACTGTTGTGGCCTCTCCCATTGTGGAGCACAGGCTCCGGACGCGCAGGCTCAGCGGCCATGGCTCACGGGCCCAGCCGCTCTGCGGCATGTGGGATCTTCCCGGACCGGGGCACGAACCCGTGTCCCCTGCATCGGCAGGCAGACCCTCAACCACTGCGCCACCAGGGAAGCCCTGTACCTTGGCATCTTTTAAACTCATACAATAATGTGGTAAAGCAAAACAATCATTTTTCTTGTTGGAGGACCTCTCATTCCCACTAATGGGAACACAGTCAACTTTAGGCCTATGGGGAATAATAACCGCAAATTTCACTTTTGTTTTAACAGTTATATTGGAGGCTGTAATGAACTTCACCTTGTTTCATGAAGTTTGCTCAAGAGGCAGTTGCTAACCTTGTTAAAGAGACAACCTTCCAAATATCTCTTGACTCAGTCACCCCTCTCCATCCTCTTTGCCTTAGCCATCAGCTCCTTTCACTACTGGACACTTCCCAACGGCTATCACTCTGACTTGCGTGTCCTCCTGCTGTAATTATTGAATGCCTCTCCCTTGACTGTAGGAGTAAGTCCGAAGTGTACTATAGGCGTGCTAAGCCCCTGGGGACCTGGTTCTTACATACTTTGTCTCTTCACTTGCTCTTACACGAACCTCATGAAGCAGGCTAACAAATCAGTGATCATATCATATCTCACTTGGTGGAATGGAGAATTATGGCATGTCTTCCAAGGCAGCTGTATAGCCTAATCTATGGCGGAGAAGTTTTACTTTTTATTTTTTTATTAATTTTTCTTGGAGTGTAGTTGCTTTACAGTGTTGCACTAGTTTCTGCTGTACAGCAAAGTGAGTCAGTTATATGTATACATATATCCCCTTTTTGGGGGGTTTCCTTCCCATTTAGGTCACCACAGAGCATTGAGTAGAGTTCCCTGTGCTATACAGCAGGTTCTCATTAGTGATCTATTTTATACATAGTAGTGTATGTATGTCAGTCCCAATCTCATGGACCTAGAGATTGTCATACAGAGTGAAGTAAGTCAGAAGGAGAAAAACAAATATTGTATAATATCACATATATGTGGAATCTAGAAAAATGGTACAGAAGAGCTTATTTGCAAAGCAGAAATAGAGACACAGATGTAGAGAACAAACTTATGGACACCAAGGGGGGAAAGTGGGGAGGTGAGTTGAACTGGGAAATTGGCAGAGAAGTTCTAGAGCCAGACAGATACGAGCTTTAATTTTCTTTTCTTCAGTTAGTAAATGTCTGTGAGAAAATCATTTAACCCCTGGAATCTTGTGTCTTAAAATGGGCATGATGATAAGAAGAAACAGATGTAAGGGGCCAGGCACAGTTGCTGTCCTATCATTGTTACGCCAAAAGAAAAGGAACTATATTTCCATAGGTTATATAATATAATGGGAAAATATAGAGGTGTCAGAGGCAAGCAGATCAGGTTTTAGTTTTGCTGAATCTCAGTTTTATCATCTGTAAAACAGAGATCAGGAAATGGGGCTAGCTGGGTTATTAAGATGAAATATGACAGTAGATATAAAATGTCAACTACATTGGCCAGCACAAAGTCAGTGTTTCAAAAGATGGTATATATGATTACTATTATGCCCTCTATACAATAAAATAGCACTAAGATCATTATTAAACTGCATTCCAACCACACAATGTTAGTAGTGAGTTAGAGGTGAATTCATGCTTGTAGCCCATTTATTCACTCACTTTATTTAATGAGCATTCTTTTAAATTACCATCTTGTTCCAACTATGGTTCCAGGTGACAGAAGTACAAAGATGAATGTTATAGCTCTTGTTCACAAGGAGCTCCCAATCTACTGGAGGAAAGAAGATTTTTCAAAAGGCACGATGCAATATATACATGGGAGAAATATCCAAATAGTGTTCTGCAAAAAAGTGAAAACCAATTGCATCAAAGAGAGTTTTAGGGAAGTACTGGAAATTTGAGCATGAAGGAGGAAATGATATCTCAAAAGGCAGTGTTTAGAAGAAGGACATTCTGGAAGCAAGTAACACTTTGAGCACAGCCACAGGGATGGGAAAGGTCTGGAGAATGCTGGAGCGCATTAGGGAAATGTAGGGGACTCGGATGCCACGGGACTGGAGGAATGCTGGCAGGAGATAGGAGCTTAGCTTGGGGGTAACGGGAGATGACCCCCATTCAATGGAAGATTTTTTTGAATGGCAAAGTGACCTGGTTAGAAAAATGCTTAGAAAGATGATCAAATGGAGATTTGGAGACCAGTGAGGAGGCTGCTGTAATAATCCAGTTAAGAGTTAACAAGGGAACTAAGGTGCTTATAACAGAAATAAAATGTCCAAACGTGAGAAAGACTGCGGCTGTTTTAAGGAGAAAAATATTTAGTTAATGATTACCCTGTGGGGAACATTGTACTTTCTGTTTATTATTGCTGTGTTCTGGCTTGTAAACCCAATGGTTATTCTGATGTTTAAGCAAGAAAATATTGTCTCATCAAAAGCAAATTTCATTAGCAAATAAGGTCAAGTGTATTTGCTATGGCCACACCACAGTGGGCGCTGGAACCCAGATTAGAATGTAGGTCAGTCTGGGTCCAAAGTTTACGTGCTTTCCATGCCTATGTTCTACCATACTGCCTTCTGAAGGCATGTGCTTGGGTACTTTGCTCTGCTGGGAAAGGTGTGAAGAGAGCATAAAGTTCATGGAGGAGTGTGATGGGAGATAAAGCCACACAAAGAAACAAGGATTAGATTACACAAAGCCCAGTGAGCCAGATGGAGTCAGATCCTGGGGGCAAAGGGGAATGTTTGAAGAACTGTGTGAAGTTAAGAAACATGAATATGGGAAAGAATCATGGCAGGGAGATAGGTTAGGGGTGTTGCAAAGATTCAGGCAAGAGAATATAGTAGCTTGAACTAAGGCATGGCCATGGGGATGGAAGTCTACTTACTGATATAGACGGTATAAGCAATGCACTGCCAAGGAGTAAAAGCAGGTTTCCAAATAATATGAATCTCACGTTGTGTTTAGAAGATAAATAGATGTCTGTATTTTTACCTGGGTCTATATCTTTCTCTCCCATTCTCTTTCTCATCCTCTCTCTCTCTCATTCTCTCTCTCATCTCCCCATACACCACTCTGTCTCCCTCTCTCTCTGTAATGTCTTCATGGATAATCTCAGAGTGAGAGGATAGCACGCATTTTTCGGCTCTTTTCTATTATAGCTAATATACTTTTAAGTAATTACTTGTGTCAGAAATTGTGCTAAGAGGTTTATGGTCATTTGCTTATTTAATCCTTATGATAGTTTTATGAGATAGGTATTAATGTAATTATCACTATTACTGCTGCTACTATTATTATTATTATCCCCATCCTAAAGTGAGATTGAGACTCATGGTGAAAAGTAAGCAGCCTGCCTAGGGCGTAGTTGCTTTGTTGAGTGGATGAATAAATACTGATCTTGCATATTTTAGTAACAGGGTAAGAATCCCAACTAATACTTGCATGCTTCCATGGATTAATATTTGAACCACCATGAAATATTTTATATTTCATCTATTAGTTCCCTTTTTTTGGGGGGGGTGCCTCTCACTGTTGTGGCCTCTCCCATTGCGGAGCACAGGCTCTGGACGCGCAGGCTCAGTGGCCATGGCTCACAGGCCCGGCCGCTCCGCGGCATGTGGGATCTTCCCGGACCGGGGCACGAACCGGCGTCCCCTGCATCGGCAGGCGGACTCTCAACCACTGCGCCACCAGGGAAGCCCCCTGTTTGGGTATTAAGATAACCACTTTCTAAGTCTTTTTTCCTTTGATTTATTAAGATATTAAATAATATGAATTAAATAGTTAATCTTGAATAGTCCTTTCCTTCCTAAAGGGAAAAAATCCACTTCATTATAATGTGTTAATCTATTAAGTCACATAAAGATGTATTATCTTTGCTAAGACTTTAGAGTTTTTATATCAAAAACCAGAGATGGGATATATCTGCATTTTTCTATTTTACCCAAATTTTCTCATTTTGATATCAATATTGTCTTTTCCCAGTCACCTGCTCCCCAGCCCCTGCCTCAACACAAATGAACACAAATACACTTTTTTGAAGTATAGCGTTAATGTAGAGTCAATTTTTGTTTCTGAAGCAACTGCGTTTCATTTTATTCATTAATTTTATTGTGTTCTGTTTTCAAAATTGCTAATTTTGGTTTTTACTCATTAATTCCTATCTTTTGCCTTCCTTTTATTTAATTTTTCACTTTCTAACCTTTTTAGTTGGATGTTTAATTCACTTATATTCGTGCTTTTCTATATAGTAATGTGCATACATCTATGAATGGTTCTGTAAGCATAACTGCATCACATAAGACCCAATCTATGGCATTTTCACTATTGTTAGAATTCTAAGTATTCAGCAATTTTAGCTATTATTTTCTCTTTGTTCTAGGGGTCATTCAAAGAAGAGGGTGGTGTGGGTACTCTTTCTGATTTTGTTCCTGTCCTTGCAACCTTATTATGATTTTATTGTGATCAGAAAATATCTTTCAATATCTACATTGGATGAATTATTGAAGCTTTATAATAGTAAACAAATAAAAGATTGAGATATGTATATGTTCCATGGACACTTGTAAATAATAAGTATTTGTTGCCCTCTGGTATAGAATTAATACCTATCATGGGTTATGTTATTTAGGTACTATCTCATCTATTTTTTTTCTTCTACTTGATATGTCTTTTTTACGCTGAGAGTTCAATTAAAAAAACCCGCCAATGTTGTTTAAAATCCATGGCCATGAGATCTCCATTAATGTATCACTAGAAAGTACCCTTCTTTGTCGTATTTATTTACTCTGATTTTAGTTTTATCTTATGCTTACAACTTACTCCCTGATTTACTTTTGTTTTAACAATATGACTTTATTCAGCATTTTACAATCTTTCGAAGGCACTTGTTTCAATTGCTTCTAACTCCATGTTTTCTTCTGAGTCAATACGATGGACTTTTTGAATAATCTGTGGGTTTATCCCATTGCAATTAAATAATATGTCTGATTTCCATTTTAATTCTATTTCTTTATTTTATATTAATTTCTTATTTTTATGCCCTTTTAGATTTTCTTTGTTCTGCTTTTGGATACATGCTTCTTTGATTCATTCTGTAGTTCTGATTTCTTTCTGATAAGTGGGAAGGCTCTTTGAGCAAAAAACAAACAAATAAAAAGCAACCTATTTGTTACATTTACAGTTAGTAATAACATATCCAAATATATTTTTCTCAATCTAACAATATAAGTAATATTTATAGAATCCTCCCACCACCGTGAAAGATAAGATAGCATGCACATGGGCACGTGGACACACACTCACTTCCTTCCTATGTCCCTACTTCCAGTTTCTGTTAGTTTCATTTTCATATATATATATACTTTCATAGTTTATAGCAGTTACATTTTGCATAGTAACCAACATTCTCACCATTCCTTAACCTTAGTTCTACATTAAAATAAAGTCAGTGCATAAGAACTTTGTTTTCATAGTTCCTCTTTCTATGCATTTTATCTTGCTTCATTTCTTGGTTGACTGGATTTTATGACCAGGCTATTTTTTTTTTTTTTTCCAAGAAGGGCTCATGGGTGACATTTCGTCTGAGTTCTACCATGTATAAAAATGGCTTTCGGGGACATGTGTATACGTATAACTGATACACTTTGTTATAAAACAGAAACTAACACACCATTGTAAAGCAATTATACTCCAATAAGGATGTTAAAAAAAAAATGGCTTTCGGTTTCCTTTATGCTTGAACACTGATTTGGCATGGTGGAAAATCCTTGAGTCACACTTCCTTTCCTTTGGATCATTGCTTGTACACATTGCTTCACTGTCTGCTAGCCCTGCACCTTGCCTAGGCAGAAACAGAAGCCTGTCTGCTCCTTGTCCCCCTCTTTGGAGGGAATCGTGTGTGTCAGGAGTCATTCTTTGCCTCTAAAATTGAATAACCTACACAGTTACGTCTCACACTTGATATGATTTTGTCTATCTGTTAAATCAACTTTCCCAGGACTTGTCGCACCCTTTCACTTTGCATGTGTAGGTATTTCTTTAATTCAGCATTTTTTGTTACATTATAAGAAATATTATTCTCTTGTCTAATTTGTTCTCTTTTTTTCAGGAACATTAATCATCCATATGTTTGCTTTCTTCTGTATTTCGTAGCTATGTTTTTTTCAATCTCTTTTACTGTTTATCCTTTTTCAGGTTATTTTATATTATACCTCTAAACCTGTCCTCCCTAACTTTGTTTTGATGTTCAGTGAAGTCTTAACTCTACTTTTTTTTTTAATACTTCTCACGATTTAATTTCTGTCATGGTTTGTTTATTCTTGTCTAATTATTTGCTAAGTCCTCTTCCCTGGGGTCATTCCCCTCCTTAGTGATCGATTTCTCTGTTTATGCAAGAATAAGTCTCTTGTGCTTCCCTGGAAGCCCTATATGGTCATGGTTTTGTAGGTGATGATTTAGACCTGCTTAGCTTTCTTCAGGTAATTATGCCATGTGTAGATCACAGAGATGATCCAGCAGCAAACCTATGTTCTAAAGAGGTATGCAGGAGATGAATTCAGAAAAGACCACTGTAAAGGGCAGGGTTGCAGGTGCCTAAGAGATGGATCAGGTTGGAGTTTTCACCAGGTGATCTCTCAGACTCTAAAGAGTGAGGATTTTATAGCCTAACTCTGTGCACTGTATGATGTACTTTCTCTGAGTTTAAAGATACGTATCAGTCTCAAAGGGAGTTATCTGGTCTCTCCAAAGCCATGCTTATCTCAGGAATTAAACACTGAAATTCAAGAATAACCAGCAAACACTAAAGGTTCTTCAGAGCACCCACTGCACTGCCTGGAAAGATATTTGAGATAATCCGAATGCAGTCTGGCTTTTAGGCTTGTGGCAGACAGTGCTGCATGGTATTCAGGGCAGGAGATTTGTGTTGGTTGACTGGGCTTGAATATTACCTGTATCACGTGTCAGCTGTGGGAACCTGGGCAACTTATTTGATATCCCTGAACATCCATCTGTGATTATCTGTAGCAAAAAAAGTAAATTATGTCTGGAAAATCCATGGAAAATTACCTGGCACAAATGAAATATTCAGTACAGCTGCAATGATTGTAATGTAGCCAGAAGTAGATGGTGGAGTTTTATTGGAGGTAGTTAGCACTTGTTTTGGCTTATAAGGCATTGGTCACAACGTCTGCTGTGCTACGTGTGAGCTGCCTCTGTTTGAACATGACACCTGTGAGCTCCTAGAGAACACACACAAAGGCCGCATCCATTTCTCCTCACCCAGCACAGTCCTGCCCACAGAATAATAGATGGCTGCTGATACATATTCTAACCAGATTTCAGGACCCAGTGGCCTCCAACAAAGGTGGCAAAAGATAAACTTTGGCCTTGTGGTAGGTGAGCTTCTCACTCCACCCACCAAGTGTTTTTATCCGTATGGATATGATTCCACTTTATTCTGTATAAACCATTTGGGGAAAACGACCTGTTAACTATTATAAAATGTTAATGATATTTTTAACATTTTGATGTTCATGATAAAAATGAGTTCATTAAGGAAAATACTTATAAATATGAAGCAGAAAATAAAAATCACCTTTCATCCTACCAACCATAATACGCCACTTTATTTTAAGATGTTTCCATTGTATTTTTAATGCATACACACATATATTTATGTCTAGGTACAATATGTCTATAATATATTTAGCGTTATGGAGGGGAGTGAATTAGGGAATATTTTAAAAGATGTTTAGCCATATTATTTCCCAACTCGACAGATGAAAAAAACTAAAAGAAGCATTTGCCAAACAGTAAATTATTTCTTGAAGAAAAAGTCTTTAGCTTTAATGAACAAACACAAAGGCAATTGTTTATATGTTGATGGCCCTTCTAGAATCCCCGAAGGGGTTTGGAAACGCTGCCTTTAAACAGGTGAAACCTTCTCCTCTCCCTGCAGCCTTATTCCCACCGTTAATTTATTTAGAAAATCTTTTTACTTCTAGATAACACAAAGTTACGTTTCAGTCCAGCCTGAATTAGTGGAGTCTGAATTAATGAGATTTGCCTGTATTTAATTCAGCTTCTTCAAACATGTGTTCCTCCTGATAAAATCACCTCAGGATGCAAGAACAAAACAGTAACAGTTAAAATATGCAGTGGCGGAACGCCAACTCTGAGTGTACTTTAAGAAATCAATGAGACACCATTGAGGCTTTAAATCTTGCCCCGCGACAGTGAAGGGTGAGCTGGGACAAAGTGAGAGAGTGGCATGGACATATATACACTACCAAACGTAAAATAGATAGCTAGTGGGAAGCAGCCGCATAGCACAGGGGGATCAGCTCGGTGCTCTGTGACCACCTAGAGGGGTGGGATAGGGAGGGAGACACAAGAGGGAGGGGATATGGGGATATATGTATATGCACAGCTGATTCACTTTGTTATACAGCAGAAACTAACACCATTGTAAAGCAATTATATTCCAACAAAGGTGAAATAAATAAATGAAAGAAAGAAAGAAGAAAGAAAGAAAGAAAGGAAAGAAAGAAAGAAAGAAAGGAAGAAAGAAAGAAAGGAAGAAAGAAAGAAAGAAAGAAAGGAAGAAAGAAAGAAAGGAAGGAAGGAAGGAAGGAAGGAAGAAAGAAAGGAAGGAAGGAAGAAAGAAAGAAAGAAAGAAAGAAAGAAAGAAAGAAAGAAAGAAAGGAAGGAAGAAAGAAAGAAAGAAAAGAAAGAAAGAAAGAAAGAAAGAAAGAAAGAAAGAAAGAAAGAAAGGAAGGAAGAAAGAAAGAAAGAAAAGAAAGAAAGAAAAGAAAAGAAAGAAAGAATTCTTGCCCAGGAGGTGAGTGGCTTGTGTTACAGTTTGGATAAACTATTCCAGGGCACAGGCTTGCCATAGAAAGTACTCCACAGGCTCAGGGTCTCTGGAGGTACAATTTGGGTTTTGTTAGCAAGAACCTTGCAGCAAAAGATGCTAAAGCAAGCTGCAAAGCAGGCCCAGCTCAAATCTGAATGGCACTTGAATTTGGTACAGATTGAGCACCAGACCGGTCTTGAGTGGAGCATCTGGCTCAAGCCATCATGGTTGGTGAGGGACCTAGATACTGACCATAGTGGCCAAATCACGAGAGGATGTTAGGAATAGTTGGGGAGAAGAGCAAAAAAGAAGCAAATGAACGTTAGGGAGAAAAAGGGGTCTGGATGGGAAGGCAGAACAACAGTAGATGCTTTTGCATGCAAATCAGGATGACTGACCCAGAAATAGACCACGCCCTCGTTTCTACCTGACCTTATCCTGAAGATGCTTCTCTCAGATCCATATTTGCATTACTTTTAAACATGCCCCACTTCCTAAACTGAGACTAAACCCTTTGAGGCAAATACTTAGTTGTATCCCCAGTAAACACGACACATAGCTAAGGCTTAATGAATGTTCATTTAATGAACAAATGAAGGAATAAAACTGAGACACAGACCCGTGTGTCTCAGAACAGCTTTTTTTGGTCCATAAAAGGGGAGAGAGATGAAATAGGTTTAGGAAGTGTTTGACATAGCCAGGCCTGAATATCTGGCTGCATTCTGTTGTGACATGGAGCAATTTGAGCTTATGCTTACCTTAAGCATCTGGCTTTGGGAAATAGCCCTGGGTCTGAAGGGAGGGGAGTTGCTTTCCTTAAATAGGTGCTGTTAACTAAGTCCAACAAAGTTACTTAGGGCGTTGTGCATTTTAAACATCTGCAGGACCTTACACCATTGAGACCCTGAGAGCTGGAAGTCAACAATCAAAAGCACAGTGTTTGCAGTGACGTCAATGTAAGATGGTGTTGGGAGGATGTGTCCTGCGCTCCAGGACCACTGGGAATTCCAGCCTTGGTAGCATCATTTACTTCCTGCAACCTGCAGGACACTTTCTTTCCCTGACTCACTGATTCTAGACAGACAGACATTCATTAACTAGAAGCATGCTCCAGACCACAGGCCACTCCTCACTCCTCACCTGGAAGTAGAGTGAGGGCTCCAACAGTGTGTTTGGAAGAGTGAGTGACCTTTCTTCTCTAGGATCTGCCTACTTGCAAAGTGGTGCGCTGGTCTCGTCCCTGATGTAGGGGAGCAAAATTTGCCACCCCAAAATATGTCCTTGGCATGAGGATTGTTTGGAGCTGGCTATTTTTGAGAAACAGATGACTCAGGAAGTTTTTCTTTTCACCTCCCTGTTAACTGCCTAAAAGAATTTAGATAGGGAGCCTGTACCAGAAAAGAGAGCTATTACCAAAGATAACTTCTTTTTATATCAGAAAGATTTCTCTGAATGGCAGGGCAAACATCTGTTTTCTAAACAGTTGTTCTTCCCCTCACCCTGTGAACTCTCTGTCTCTCTTTTGAAGCCCCAGACCCCTATCTCATTCTCCCTAGCTCAGGATGGCATATAAGCCTCAGTTGCCTGTTTATGTATGGTTTCATATTCTTATGGGGTCCTTGGACGTACATGATTACATTTGTTTTTCTCTCATGAACCTGTCCCATGTTGATTTAATTCTTAGACCAGCAGGAAGAACCTAGAAGGGCAAATGAAAGCTTTTTTCTCCCCAACACTGATATGCCAGGAGGGAAGTTTTATCTTCAAGGGGAGAGACCTATAGTTGTCTAGTGCTGTCTATGATTGGGTGGGCATATCTGTAATTTGGGGGTTTATATTGTCATGCACACCTAAACCACATCCTCCAATCTCTCCTTTATCAGTGTGACAGGTGATATTTAGATTTTTTTTTTTTTTAAAGAAGATCTTGGGGGTAGGAGTTTATTAACTAATTTATTTATTTTGCTGTGTTGGGTCTTCGTTTCTGTGTGAGGGCTTTCTCTAGTTGTGGCAAGCGGGGGCCACTCTTCATCGCGGTGCGCGGGCCTCTCACTATCACGGCCTCTCGTTGCGGAGCACAGGCTCCAGATGCGCAGGCTCAGTAGTTGTGGCTCACGGGCCTAGTTGCTCCGCAGCATGTGGGATCCTCCCAGACCAGGGCTCGAACCCGTGTCCCCTGCATTGGCAGGCAGATTCTCAACCACTGTGCCACCAGGGCAGCCCCAATATTTAGATTTTTAATGCCCTAACCACTCTCACTCTCCACTGGTTTAGAATGCAGGTGACATGGGGTCCTCAAAACATAATCCAGGAAGGCACTTGACCTCAGGGAATCTGAGATTTCTCATTCACACAATGGATATGCCAGTGCAGGGGGTCTCCCAAGTGTGATGAGGAATAAAAAAGATGATCAGTAGAAAAGTGGATGGTTGTTTCAGGGTTGCCCAAGATGACCCCAAGCCTCAGTGATTCACTAGAAGAACTCACAGGACTCAGAAGTTGTTACACTCACGTTATAGTTTATTACAGCAAAAGGGTGCAGATTAAAATCAGCAAAGGTAAATGTGCATAGGATGAAGTCCAAGAGAATCAAATGCAAGCTTCCAGGTATCTGCTTCCTATGGAGTTGCAGGGACACTTAATTCTCCCAGCAATGATGTGTGACAGTATAGGTGAACTGTTGCCACCCAGGGAAGCTCACCTAAGCGCTGGTACCCAGGATTTTCCTGGGATCAGTTATGTAGACATAATGCAGTGTCCACGTGACTGACCTCAAGTACTCTGACTCCGGGTCCGCAGAGCAAAAACAGATAAAAGCCCTACATCACATTTGTTAGCACGATCTGTCTGATCAAACTGGCAGCATGGCCCAAGGCCCCAGGCATATAAAAACACTCTTCTCAGGCAGAATATTCCAAGGACTTAGAGCTCATCTCTCAGCAGTTGGCCAAGAGCCGGTCCTGAAGACAAGTCTTGGAAATTTGCAAGGTTTGAGCAACCCAAGTAGCTAAGTTAATCCTTTCTTGCATAAAGGTCAATCATAAAGTACTATATTCATCTATAACATTAGGTTTCTTAGTGTAAAGGAAGCGTACTGATAAGAATGAGGTCTATATTCCAACTAGAAGATTGCTACACTAAAGAATACTGTGAAAGCTCTCTGATTGGGGAGGGTCCACCTTTTCCTTTTGAGGCAGCTAAGTACAGTACCAAGTACAATAGTAGGTGCTCAAGGTTTGCCAGATGAAAGAAGGAATGAATGATTTCAATAACACGAGCTTGGCTATGAGACGTGATGTGAATCCAGCTCTTCCAAAGTCTCAAAGCCAAAGACATTTTCTTAGACTCAATTTCCTCTTCTGAAAAATGAGGATGGCTATGCCTATCTTTCTTTCAGAGTCTTTTGGAGATTTAGAGGTTTGAACAGCTCGATGCCAGGCACATAAGTAATAAAATGGTCCTGCTTCATTGACGCACAGTCAGAAGTCAAGCTATCCTAGGGAGACCCACTGCTTACCCATAACTTTATCCCTCATATGCTCAACTGGCATAAAAACAAACCAAGGAAAGGTTTAAATGAGAAGATCATCACTCCAGACCTTTGCTCTGGCAACCATGAGAAATGTGCCACGATCAAAGCATGAGTATCTTCTAATACAACAGGATTTCCGCTTTCTATACTCAGCGTGATGTTTCTGTTTACGTTGCTTCTTATCAGATGTCTGAAAAGTACATATTACGGCTTCAAAAAATTTATTTTTTAATCAGCTTATTAGAGAGTT
This sequence comes from Mesoplodon densirostris, assembly GCF_025265405.1. Taxonomy (NCBI): domain Eukaryota; kingdom Metazoa; phylum Chordata; class Mammalia; order Artiodactyla; family Ziphiidae; genus Mesoplodon; species Mesoplodon densirostris. Next base: position 15,407,698 of record NC_082666.1, on the reverse strand, counting down.
CCATGTACAATAAAGCTGTTATATGGCAGCAAATCCCAGCTGCCATGAAGGGTTCCTTGCAGTGTGACAGATTTAGGTCAGTGTCATTAACAAACATCCAAACTGACGTTGCCAGCTTGATGATCACAGAAGATGGCAAATTCCCCTCGCAAGAGGACAGAGGGAAAGAGGATTTGTCATACTAGATCATTCTGCCCATCCGTTGGCCTGTCCCAGGGAGAATCCTGAACCAGATGCTCTGGAAAAAGGATGTTAAATATCGACATAGTCTTTGAGCAGAACACGGGAGTGAAAGTCAAATGTTTTCATTCCTGCCCTGTATTATGGACTAAATGTTTATATCTCCACCCCCACCCAACCCCTCTGACCTCAATTCATATCTTGAAACCCTACGTGAAACTCCAGTGTGATGGTATTGAGGGCCGAGGCTTTTGGGAGGTAATCAAGTTTAGATAAGGTCGTGAGATGGAGCCCCCAGATGGGATTAGTGTCCTTATAAAAAGAGAAGTCTGGAGCTCTCACTCTCTTTCGTGTGAAAAGACCCAACAAGAAGACAGCCATCTGCAAACCAAGAGCAAGTTCCCACCAGGCACTGAATCTCTGGCACATTGATCTTGGACTTCTCAGCCTCCAGAACTGTAAGAAATAATTGTTTTTGCTATTTAAGCTGCCCAGTTTAAGATACGCTGTTATAGAAGCCCAAACCGATTAAGACACCTTGTGTCTGCTGATGACTGTGTGACCTTGGTTAGGCCTCTTTAACCTCTCTGGGCCTCTGTCTGTGCATGTCTGAAATAAAGAAAGCAGCACATGGGTAGTCCATCTTTTTCATTCAACAAGTACTGAACACATACCTGATGTCAGGTGCTGTACTAGGATTAGGGATACAACAGAGACCAAGATAAATACAGGGTCTTCATAGCTGTTCTGCCTACTTATATATAATGGATATTAGTTTATTTCATTACGTACAGATGTGAGAAATTTTACCTATTTTTTTTCTTTTTAAATTATATGTTTCTGAGTTATCGTCTACCTGCTTAGCAGAATGACCATCACACTCATTAATGAAATTCCCTCCAGCCCTCTCTTGGAAGCTGCTTTAATCCTGCACACATATGGCCAGAAAGAAAATGAGACAGAGGCCTGGTCCTTGGTCTCTACTGACCACTAGCTTGCAGCTATTACCTGGAGATGTGTGCAAGGAAATCCTGCACGCTTCTTCTACACAGAGCATGCTGAGGTCACTCATGGTACAGTCTCATGCCTCGGTGTCTTCACAAGGCAACCTGGATACTTCCCTCAAGGCCACACACCAGGTGTCCATTCTCCAAGGCATCTAGGCCAGCAGTTGCATCAAAGGTCCTCCTCCCCATGGGGAAGCAAGGTATAGTCTCATTCTCAGAAAATCCAAGCTACCATGCCATCTCCCAAAGAACCTGTTCTCTCTTCTGATTCAAGTACCTGTCTCTCTCCACCTACTCCATAGTGACTACAGCCTAATTCTTTGATGGACCACTGTATTAGTCTGCTCAGGCCACCAGAACTAAATATCACAGACTAGGTAGCTTAAACCACAGACATTTATTTTCTCACAGTTCTGGAGGCTAGAAGTCCAAGATCAAGGAGTCAGCAGATTTGGTTTTCTTCTGAGGCCTCTCTCCTTGGTGTACAGAAGGCCACTTCTCCCTGTGTTCTCACAAGGTCTTTCTTTGCATACACACATCACTGGTGCCTTTTTGTGTGCCCAGATGTTTCCTTTTTATAGAGACACCAGTCAGATTGGATGAGGCCCACCCTAACAGCCTCATTTTAACTGAATCACCTCTTTATTTCCAAATACGTTCACATCCTGAAGTGCTGAGGTTTAGATCGTCAACATATGAATTTGGGGGGACATAATTCAGCATGTAACAGCCATCAACACTATCAACGACTCCACAAGATGCCATTCTTAGGCTACGATGAGAATGGTCCCCATGCAGCTGTGCAAAGCAACCAGTCTACTGACCTCCCCAGAGGGCGTCTTCTGCAGGATAGTCTCTGAAACCAAAGGAGCTGCTGGCCTTTCCCAAGGGTTCAGAATTGTCTTGAAGGAAAAAAGCTGCATTTTGTGGGTGGTATGTGTGAATTCTCGAAAGGACAGTCACGATGGATGGTGACTTCTCTTCTTTTGGATGATCCCGTATTCAAGAAAACAAGACACAGTTAATCTCTTAATCAGGATATTCTGCTTCATTAATGATAATAATTAATAATAATAGCTAATACTTATCTTGTGTTTGCTATATACCTGGTGCTTTATACACATAAGCTCCTTTAATCCTCCAATCTTAGGAATCATTGTAAGGATCAAAAACAGAAATGTAAGCAGATAATGCACTTTCAGAGGAAAAATAGAGAGGAATACATATTTATTTTGCTTCTACTATGTGCAAGGTGCTATTCTGGATATTTTATCTCCATAGTCTTTTTTAATCCTCATAACAGCCCCATAGGTGGGTGTTAAGATCTTCATGTAAGGATGATGAAACCAGCCTGAGAGAGATGAACTGACTTGCCACACAGCTAAGTCTTGGCCTGGGCCAGGGTTCGCTCTCAAGGGAAGTTGACTCCAGAGTGTGTGCCCTTAAGCACTATTCTAAAGAGGCAGGTGGGTCAGATGAATTTCTTGCATCATCACTAAGGCTGACCAGAACTTTATATGAGACCAGTTCTTGGAGTGGGTCAGTTCCTGGGCAAGTAGTTGGTTCAGCCACAGCTGCTGCAGGCTATGGGATGATGACTATTTAGTTGAACTTCACCTGGTAGCAGTGGGATGAAGAAAACAAAAGTGAGTGGTAGAGAGTCCAACCAAACAGCATCAGGTCAGCCGTAATGACATGAGGAGGGGCAGGAGGGCAGGCCCTGTGGCTGAGAGTCAAAACAGGCAAAGTCAAAAGGGGGGGGCAGGGAAATGGATGATACATGAATTCAGGTTCAAGAGCAAGACTCTGTGCATTAAGGAAGGGGTGGTGATGTATCCCCCTGCCTCCCCACCTCCCCACCCCCAGAGAATGCAGCCTCTCCTTTCTTCAGGGACAGGGGAAACTCTGCAGAAGATCAAGCCAGGAGTTCAAGAGGCTAGACCAGGGACCCAGGCACTGGGTTACAAGCATACAGTGGGGAAGCCAAAGGGCTGCCGGGCTGCCAGTACACTTGATCACATGTTGTCGTGCTTGAAGTTCTGCAAGTGCTGCTAGTTGCTCTTAGGATAAAGTCCAGAATCCCCCTATGAGTCGCAGGACCCTTCATCACATGACTGTATAATACTTTTACCTTCTGCTACTCCCTTCGCACCCCCATCCCCAACTCATTCCTCTCTCCTCTCTCTTCTTTCCCTCCCTCTCCCCTTTTCTCTCTCTCATCTCCAGCTGAACTGGACCATTGCATGAACTGCCACTCCACGTGGAACAAATTTCCCTTCCTCTTTGTTCAACTCTTACTTATCATTCAAGACTCTCATTAAACATCAGATCTTCTGGTGCTTTCCACGACTTTCCCCCCTTCCCTGTCCGATCTAGGTTAGGGGTTCATGTTGTAGACTCCCATAGCCTCTTATACTTCCCACTCCCTAACACGTATCACACTTCAAAACGAATGTCTATCTTTCTCTCTAAGCTGCAAACTTCAAGAAGTATTTGTCGAATGAATGAATATAGAGTTGAACTCTGACACCTTCCATTTCGACTGACTAAGAACAATATTCTCTCCAGATCTGACTTTGAGACTGAACTTGTAGGTGGTAATCAAGTGGCTGCAGCTATAGGGAGAGGTGGCCCACGTGAGCCGGGAACCTCGCATGTCCTGCTGGCCGCAATTGCCACATCAACATGCACTGAAGCTGACTCACCAAGTCCTTAGCTTGGCAAATCTTTCTCAGCACGTTGTTTCTGCAGTATTTGAAAGAAATTTTTAAAAATATTCACTCTGGGGGCTTCCCTGGTGGCGCAGCGGTTGAGAGTCCGCCTGCCGATGCAGGGGACACGGGTTCGTGCCCCACGGTCCGGGAAGATCCCACATGCCGTGGAGCAGCTGGGCCCGTGAGCCATGGCCGCTGAGCCTGCGCGTCCGGAGCCTGTGCTCCGCAACGGGAGAGGCCACAACGGTGAGAGGCCTGCGTACTGCAAAAAAAAAAAAAAAAAAAAAAAAAAAAAAAATCGCTATTTTTTCCACTAACTTAGACTCTTTTCCCCTTTGCCAGCCTTCTGTTCAACTGAACCTCCCAGAAAACTCTCCTCCCAGGTGCTTCCAATTCGCAGGTGTCCCTTGTGCTATAGGTGGGATTTTAAGCAAAAGTTTGGTCCTTTTCAGGACAGTAGCAGCCCTTAATGCACCAGCACAGAGCTCTCTCTGCTGTTTCTGGCTGGGTTGCTAAGCAACATACCTGCTTGCTTGGAAATGGGGTGAGGCTGTACCAAGCTTTGCCAGAGAGGACTCTGGGAACAGTCACTGCTCTTCTTCATTACTTCTCTTACAAACTCAGTCTTTCATTCTCTTTTTCCCCGATTCCATTTTTATCATTGAAAAATGATGTCTTCTTCCATTCTACCCTCCCCCTGTGTAAACTGTTGGAAGCTAGGAATTTGTCTACCTCTTCCGCTTAGTTTCTGTGCTATAGATGATAGCCAGGGGGCCACATACTCAACAGGGGAAGCCAAAGGGCATAATGGGGCCATGACTTCAAGCTCCAGTCTTGATCCATGCCTTGCCCAAAGGAATTATGAAAGCTAACTTTGATTGAGTGCTTCCCATGTACCAAGGGAGTTCTAGGCAGGCCCTTACCTGCACTAAAGGGTATAAATCTGTAAAGGGTGTAATGGGTGTAATGTAAAGGGTGGAAATCTGGCAAGAGAAACATCCTCATGGCAACTGGATCAACTGGGAGTTTTTATTCTCCCCAAGCGACAGATGAAGAAACTCCACAGAGGTTAAGTAACTTTCCGAGGTCACAGAGTTTATAAGCATTGAACCTCTTCAGGCCCCAGATCCCATGCTGCTAACCACTCCATCTTACTGTTTAATTTTGTGCTATAAAAGTAAATTGTGAAACTGAACTTAAGTTACCAACCTTTTTGGTGCCTAAATTCCTCACCTGCATGATGTCAATAATAACATCTCTCTCCTAGCCATTTATGAGGATTGGATTAGATACATGCTGAGTACCTAGGGCATCATAGAGGAGCAGTAAACATTACATGCCTTCTTTTCCTCTTCTGTAAATGTATGCTGAATCCCATTTCCTAAGACCTGATTGACCTTACAAGGCTAGAAGGTGAAATAGGCATTTATATTCCCCTTTCCATAGACATTGCTTGAAAAAGCACATGTAGAAGTAATTTTTTGGTAAACATCTAAAATTTTTTTTTTTTTTTTTTTGCGGTACGCGGGCCTCTCACTGTTGTGGCCTCTCCCGTTGCGGAGCACAGCCTCTGGACACGCAGGCTCAGCGGCCATGGCTCACGGGCCCAGCCGCTCCGCGGCATGTGGGATCTTCCCGGACCGGGGCACGAACCCGTGTCCCCTGCACCAGCAGGCGGACTCTCAACCACTGCGCCACCAGGGAAGCCCAACATCTAAAATTCTGTAATCACAATATAGTTTATTCATTCTGCCTTTCTGTCTTTGTGTCACTGTAAGAGAAAGAAAAATTGGTTTGCATGTTATGGTCAAGAACGATAATTGTGGGACTTCTAGGATAGGCGAGATACAAATAGCTTGAGAAAGTGGGGTGACAGCAGGAAGCTGAACGAGGAACAAGGAAAACATCTTTCCACAACCCCGTCCACTGTGTACAGGTCATTCTCCATCCTCCCCAGTTATCCCAAAGATCCCATCCAGCTCTGTGGGGGGATGGGCCAGGGATAGATTTCAGGAGCCTTGGATCAGACTGCTTCCAGCCCATGTTGAAACGTAGGAATAGGCCCAGCTGGAGATCAAAGGCCTCCTCTTTGTATGCTAGGCATGGAGAACAGACTATGGCGTTCATCTCCCGCTCACCACCTGCATATTTCACTCCCTCAGCACTGCTTTCCCAGAGAAGAGCAATGCACAAATCCATAGCACTTTGCCCAAAGAGATGGTGGACCTACCTGGAGCCAGTAGGCTTCCCTGAGGTGTGTGAGCAGGAGTGTGAAACGTTATCTGGGCTCTGCGCCAGATCCTGCTCTTCCGGATGGAAAATCTGTCCTAGACAGCCCATTCCTCCTGGGTCCCTGCTGAAGCTCTGATTCCAGGAGTCAGTACATTTAAAGCTATCTGGGTACCCTTGACTCTGGCTCACAGAGGAACTGAATGGTTCTGTAATAAAATAGTGGTGCCAGATGCCTCTTAAGATCTGGATTATGTTTATAAATAACTGTTAGGCCACTTATTTTCACTAATTGGGGAAATCGTGCAGCATACTTAAGAGACCTATTTTTGGAGACCGGCAAATCATAATTCCATCACTAGCTGTGTGACCACAGACAAGTTATTTCATCTTTCTAAAACTCAGTTTCTTCATGTGTAAGCTGAACTGATAATTCGACCCCCCTCATTGGGTTGCAATGAAGTTAAATGAGTAACTTGCATCAAATTGTTACTGTAGTGTTTGGCTTGTAAAATGAGCCCAATTGATGTTGGCTAGTATTATGAAGAATATTATTTTGCATATCTATCTATCTAAAGTATATTTTTATTTATGTCACCTATTTAACTAACAGATAGGCTTCCTATATGCCAGTCACAGTTTTAGGCTCTCAAACATATGTAATTCTCATAACCAACCATGTTAGAGGGAACTTGTTAAGAACCTCATTTTCACAGAATAAGAAATTGAAGCACAGAGAGGTTAAATATCTCAGTCAAGCAGCACAAGTAGTTAAGTGGATGAGCTCTACTTTCTCTTGTCTCCAGGCTGTACTCTTAGCTACAGCCCTATGCTGCTAGTTATTTTCTCATGTCAGGAATAATGTTGACTATAATGGTTAAATCACTCACCTGGAAGTTGGGGGATCTGAGTTTTAATCTGACTTCTAATCCGAGGTGTCTAATAATTCAGGAAAACCCAGCTCTTGGGTCCAGGCTTTAAGCACAGCATCCTTTTGCACACTAACAAAATGCTAGGTGATGTTATTATTAATTTATAATTATACATTATGCAATTAACACCGTATAATTAACGATCCCCTGGCAGGGTTTATAATCACCCTCTAATTTGTAAGAACATTACAATTTCCTCACTGATGCAAGCCTGTGGCAGAGTCGGACCAATCTTGGGTCCCTGGTTAAGGTTTGCAGGGATCACTTGACAGGGCGAGCACAGCCATCCCCGGTGACATCAATAGGAAAATTTATACCAGTAGCTTAGGAATCCCTTCTTTCCCTTATCAATCAGCTCTGAAGCTTTTATTTAAAACTTTTCTCAAAGCCATTTTCTTCTTGGCATAAATGGCTCCATGTAGAAGTTTTATGGAGACTGTGAAATCTTGACCGTGGACAGGCTCCTTGTTCATTCTTAGGATTCTTAGGGAAATATTGGCCCTGGGGTGGAGCCAGTGCAGTTTTGGTGTGGACACTTACCAAGCAAGGAAGTTTGGGAGTGGAGGTCAGATACTCAAATGAGAGAAAGTCAACTTGTGACTCATGAAGCTCATTTGTTTATTCCAAGCTATTTAATGGAGGTTTTCACTTAAACTGATTAAACACTGTTACAGAGTAAATATCTGTGTCCTCCTAATATTGATACATTGAAATCCTAAACCCTCAAGGTGCTGGTATTAGGAGATAGGGAGGTGATTAGGTCATGAGGGTGAAACCCTCATTAGTGGAATTTGTGCCTTTATAAAAAAAAGACCCCCCCGGGCTTCCCTGGTGGCGCAGTGGTTGAGAGTCCGCCTGCCGATGCAGGGGAAACAGGTTCGTGCCCCGGTCCAGGAAGATCCCACATGCCACGGAGCAGCTGGGCCCGTAAGCCATGGCCGCTGAGCCTGCGCGTCTGGAGCCTGTACTCCGCAATGGGAGAGGCCGCAACAGTGAGAGGCCCGCGTACTGCAAAACAAACAAACAAACAAAAAAAAAACAAAAAACCCCAGAGAGCTCTCTTGCCCCTACTGCCACGTGAGGACACAGCGGGGACACAGCCCTTTATGACCAGGAAGTGGATCCTCACCAGACAGTGAATCTCCGGGTGCATTGATCTTGGAATCCCTAGCCTCCAGAAATGTAAGAAATAAATGTTTGCTATCTGAGCCACTCCATCTGTGGTATTGTTGGAATAGACTGAATTGAGTAGGACAAACCCTCTCTCTTTCAAACTTCATGTACTATTGTACCAGGTTCAGTGAACCAGACTCTCTCTCCACTGATGCAATACTTACCAGTGCATGCCTGCTCATCCTGTAACCAACCTCATTAGTTTCTGGTTTAGAGACCTCTTCCTTTTAGTCAGTGCTTATACAGAATGTATCTACTTAATACATTTGGGATTTTGTATATTTTGGGTTTTATTAATGTGACCATAACTGTCATTTCCATTAAGGTGTTTACCTGTATGTTAAAACCTGCCTTCCCTAAGGGCAGGATTCAGCTATCTGAACTACATTACCTTGATATGAGATCCTAGGCCAAAATATGCTTGAGATAGGGTAAAGGGAACTAAACCTATGCTCAGTGTTCAAGACTTTTAGGATAACTTTGGGTGCAACTCCTCATCTCTGAAAGCTGAAGTGTTAAATCTCGTAAAATAAAGGGTTTAGGCGAGATCAGAGGCACTTACTGAAGGTTTGTAGTATTCTAGAATGTTCAAGAAAGATCATTAAGGGATCTGTGAAATATTATTCAAAAGTGTATGTGAAGGTACATTTTTATTGGGAAAGAGTCCAGAGCTTTCACATTTCTCAAAAAGATCCGCAATTCCCCCCAAAATAACTATGACTTTTGAGTTGATTTCCTCCCCATTGGTTCAAAACTGTCCCATCCCATTCCCTGCATCTGTCTTGATCTGTGAGTTATTGAGAGGAAAGAGGGTCCCAAGCCAGTCAGAGAAGGTACCATATGCCTTGATGCAGAATGCTTACCATTAGATCCAATACTGAAAAGTGAGGGATGACCTTACACTTGTAACTTCAGGCCCTGGTAATGATTTGGAACGACAGGGATATTGAGAAAGGAGAGTTCATTCAGGTAACTTCTTCCATCTGTAGGTTCTCAGGTTGGCAGAGCTGGAGCCACTGGTATTACTCTGTTCTTAGGAAGAGAGTACTCTCTGCTCAGCCTGAGCTCATTATAACCAACCAAAGATTTGAATTGATCTCCAATTGGAAAAATGCCTATATAGAAGATTTTGGTGACATAGAAAAGAAAGATAGAGGAGAGAGAATATTTGCATATGAGTTTCTGTACATTGTTAGCTTATTAGTTTAAATGTCATGGAACTGATTCTTGTCTTGGTTAGGAGGTTGGACTGGACAGTCTTTTACTTGGAGGTAGTGAAAAGAGAACTGTAATCATGATCAGTGTTCAAAACTTGTAGAATAACTTCGAGTGTAACTCTTCATCTCTGAAAGTTGAAGTTTTACAGATTCTTAATGACCCCTTTAGCCTAAAGAGTCTATGGTTCTATGTGTCCACTCTTCTCTCCACTTTCCCTGCTGAATTGACCATCTTTAATCCTAATAATGTGTTTTGCCTTAAAGTTCACTTTGCTATTAACAGTACTACATCAGCTTCCTTTTAGCTAATATTTGTCTAGGATACAGTTACGCATCTTTTTATTTTCAAACTTTTTTCCCATTACTTTTTTTTTTTTTTTTTTTTTTTGTGGTACACAGGCCTCTCACTATGTGGCCTCTCCCGTTGTGGAGCACAGGCTCCGGACGCGCAGGCTCAGCGGCCATGGCTCATGGGCCTAGCCGCTCCACGGCATGTGGGATCTTCCCGGACCGGGGCACGAACCCGTGTCCCCTGCATCGGCAGGCAGACTCTCAACCACTGCGCCACCAGGGAAGCCCTTTTCCCATTACTTTTAAAAGTTATAACTTGTAGTCTGACCACCTCTGTCTCTTTACTGGCAAGTTTTGTCCAAGTACATTTATTGTGATTATTTGTGTGGCAAGTTTTGTTATGTCTGTTTATGTATTCAGCTATTTTAATGATTCTTTCATCCTCCTTTTCTGCCTTCTTTTTAATTAAAAAAATTCCCCCTATTAATTTCAAAGTTACACAATCTCCATCTATTATTTTAGGGGTTAATTGCTTCTCATGCTTTGACTCTCTGATAGCTTCCCCCAATCATTTATCACCATCTAGTGGATACATATTATTATTCTCACTTTCTTTCCACAAACAGAGAATAGGAGAAAATGTTTGTCATTGAGATAAGTTTATCAACATAGACAACCCAATAAGATACTCTACATTTAAAATAAATCCTTGGAATCGGATAATCCCAAAGACTCTTTCCTTCTTTTGTGTCAATTTGTTTTACTTCCTAATCTTTCTTCCACTTTGTGACCATGTAGTGCCTGTGAAGCTATGATTTTAGTCAATGAAGGGAGACTTTGCTATTAGTGTGAACTCTTCTTGTCCTCCTCTTTGAAGGGGGCAGATATGCCAGAGTCCAGAATTTTCCAGTGATTTTATGTGATAGCTAATTAATGGCCTCCTGTGGTTTCCATGGCAATGCCATGCTTTGCTGCCAGGCTTATCCAAATGGGTACTCTGTTCACTATTTTACCTTAGCATCAGCCTATTAATCATACACCATAGGTCCTTGGTTGCTGCATCAAATTGGTAAACACTAACTGAATTAAAATCTCACTTGAGGGCTTCAGGCTTCTCTTCCTTCCAGCTGGAGGGGAACCTTGTTAGCTCAAAGAGCCGGACCCAAGCAAGAGATACTTGGAAATCCACATAACTTTGTGTCCTTTTATAGAAAAGTATTTTCATTTCACCTTTGAACAAATATTTCGATGTTTGAATCTCTGAATCTCTGTGTCCTTGAAAATTTATATATTTCCCTGATCTTTCCAATCATTTGATATTGCTGTATTCTCTTTGTAATATAAAGTGATGTAATTACTATTGTTAGGGTAATGGGAAGAAACCTTTCTTACACACACACAAGCACACACACACACACAGTTGGTGAAGTCTGGGGAAGAACTCGGGTTGAATGCTGTAATTGAATTCGGATGAGGATTAGGTAGCACAGTGCATATGGAGATTGCCCCGTTATCTGTACAGGGCTGTGTAAATATAAGGGGTTATTGCATTATGAGTATTTGGAACTTCTTGGAAGGTAGAGATGAAAGAGAAAGGAAGAGAGACAATTGAATTCATTCTTTAGGTTATAAGGACTATGGGTGGTTATTTCAACTTCTCATTAGAGTCGAAATCCTCACTTTCCTTGGAAGGGTTACCATTTAAAAGGATACCCTTTAACACTATTATTTTTACTATTTTAACTGACCCTCAAATACCCATGCATATTTATTCCTTTGTGCTTTTGCATTCTCTGTTCCTTTGGCCCTTCCGCTCCTTGTTATTTGCCCAAGTCCTATTCATTTTCACCACTCAGGATGAACATGTCCATATAAAGCCTGTACCAACTGCATGAACAGAATTCATAACTTCTTCACGTCTCCTCTGTGTGTGACCCCACAATAGCACTCATCATAGTGTACTGTAATTACTGTTTACTTTTTAATTGGTTTCATATGTCTTTTTCATTAATGTGTGAATGGCACAAAAGCATGGACCATTTCCTTCCAAATCTCATTTTTCTGGCATGCCTCATTCATCTACTAGGTGTTGAAGACATGTTTAATAATTTACTGACTTTCTGCAAAATCTTGTGCTTGATAAATAGCTGCTATGTTGACCTCTGGCATGAAGAATTTCCAACCTAAATGAACACCGAATCCTCTCAAAATCTGAGGTCAAACAACTATGTTGGTGTGAAGTGCACATTAAGTGTTAAAGTTCGTATCAAAATATATGCTAATTCATACTAAAAACTGGAACATTACATTTGGAATTTCACTATGCAAAAAACAGGATATATCTTCCCCTCCACTCCCCCCTGCGCACACACACTTAAATAAGCTAGATAATTCTTTACCTCTTCTGCACTGAAGCCCTCTCCTTTCATCTTAAAATAAACTATAAGGGGGGGGGTATTCTCTTTGAGTCATATTATTACAGACTCTGGTGACCCCTGAGATAGTTTTTGTATTTTATCTACAAAAGCACTGACATGAGGAAAAAATGCACATTCTAGAACTGGAACCAGTGAATGGAAGGTACACAGAAACTGGTAAAGGTACAGAAGAACCATCTAATAATTAGATCTATTTTATAACACAAGCTGGAATGAGCACTATTGCTCCCTCCCACAGTGAAAGGGGAATTCAAGAAATGTGGAAGATAGATCTAATGAGCTTCCTGTTCCTGGAATGGTCCAGTTAGCAAACAGGGGTATCTCCCAAAGACGGTAAAGAGATTTGCACTGGGCGGACGTCGAGACCAGAAGAGTCCTATTTTCTCTTCCAACCCTGAAGTGTGTGGTCCTGTTTCTCTGCCAATATGGAAATGAAGATTCGAAGCACCTCTAGCTAGTTTCTCTGCCAATATGGAAATGAAGATTCGAAGCACCTCTAGCTAGTACCACCTTAGCAAAAAGATAAATGCAGAGTTCCTGGAGAACTGGTAAGAAACGGTATTTGCCCAAATCCTCTAAAGAAGTGCTTTGAAATGAGTTTTCTTTCTTGCATCTCTCCTTTCCGTTTAAACCCCAAGTCCCAGACAAGGCTTCTCAGTTTTCAGCGATGCCCAAGAAGTGGCAGTGTTTGTTAGTGTATTTGTGTGTATGTGTGTGTACTGAGTTAAAGGACCTTTTTTTAGATACCTACTTGGGGAAGTCAGCCTGGCAGACCAATGCAATATTAAAACCTACCCTATTTTATTTTGGTGATTGATTTTTAGTCAAACTAAAGTTTAATCTGCAAAGCATTTCTAGGAAATCTGACACCATTTCTTTTTGGAGACGGTAGGTAAAAGGGGTTTCTTGATTAAAGAAAAAGAACTATCAAAACAACCTGAGACTGAAAAACACTCATCCCTTTGCAGTTTAGTTGGAGTAAACACAAAAGTGGCCAGCATGATTTAGAAGGAGTCAGAAGGCAGGGCTCAAATCGCTATGCAGGCAGTAACCATGTGTAGCCAAGGGCATGCCATTTCTCTCTGAGGCTATTTCCCAGACTGAATCAAGGAGGTCACTAAGCTGATATCCCAGGTTCCTTACTGTTTTAAACACCCTATGATTATGTGAATGCCTCTCCCCTACAATGCCACCTATTGTCCAGCTTCAATTAGCTTCAGTTTATTCAGCGTGAAAGAAGCTATCTGGGTGAGACGGAACTGTCACTGCATCCCCACCCTTGTGTGCAAATGAATCAAAAGAACCACAGGAATTAAGGATAAAGAGGGAAGAAAAAATCATAACCGAAGAAATATCTTCTTTATCTATGTCCATTTCCTCCCACAAGGAAAAATGGCAGTGTCGGTTGTACATTACATATATCTTTCTTTTTAGTGTTTAATCTTAGCACCTGCACAGCAGAGATCTTTACAGTTCATTGCATATGCTCTCTCTCATCTCCCCCCTCAATACAGCACCTGAGGCCTAAGAAGCAGCTCCCTCCAAGCTCCTCCCAAGGCTGAGACCCTTCTTCACGACAGAGTATAGAAATAACAAACATGCCCAACGGTTTTATACAGTTGCTAGAATGTTTTCGTTTCCAACGAATGAAGATTTTTCCTCCTTTCCTTTGAATATTAATTACATTTTACAAATTTGTGTCTGTTTTGCTTTGCTTGGTTCTGTTCTGTTTGTACAACAAAAGGGAACGTCCATGGCAAAGAGTCCAGGTTAACAGAGCTTGGCTGTCATCTGGTCCGACTGTTTGAGGATCTCGGTGTTGTAGAGGTCCAGCGCGTGGTTCACCCTGATGATCTCGCTGTTGGTCAGTTTCAGGCGGTGTTTCAGCATACACGAGAACAAGTCCAGCTGGGGCTTCCCCGGGGCCACAGGGGGGGCCAGGCGATTGATTCGGTCCCGAATATCTAACAAGAGGAGCATCACAGACGAAGAGGAGTAGAACTGGCCGCCCTGTGTGTAGGACTGGTTGACCTGCTGCACGGCGCTGCGAAGGAGGTCGGCGTTGAACCTCAGGCTGTACCCGAACACCTGCACATCCGAGATCTTGATGTAGAACTGCCTCTTGGAGGGATCGGACAGGTCCACAGGGCCCTGGCCAGTCTCATTCCGCAGGAGGGTAGGTAGCCGAGTCCGACTACGTAGGTAGATGTGGACCGTCTCAAAAAACGTTTTCCACCGATTGCCCAGCAGGAGAGTCCAGTTGTAGCACTGGCTGTTCTGGAGACGGATCTTCTCCCAGCGCGGGTAGCCGAACTCCCCGAAGGGCATGTTCCAGCCCTCCGAGTGGCTCCCGCTGAAGGGGTTGACGTAGACGAAGAACATGGGGTCCAGGCTGCTGTTGCGCATCTGGCAGATGCGCATGGACATGCCGATCACCATGTGGATGAAGTCCATGCGGTTCTTGTTGCTCTTGAGAGTGAGGGACATGCGCTTGCGCCACCGGGGGTCAAAGAAGGTGTCGAGACGGATCTCGTTGCTGATGAAGGTGGTGTGGACGTAGAGGCGCGAGTCCATCTTCTGCAACAGGTACTTTAGCTCCAGGTCCTGGAAGTCCAGGTCGGTCTCGAAGCTGATGAACTGCTCGCTCCGCTCCGAGTCCACGTTCTGTGGTTCGCAGCGGCCTCGATATAGCTTGTAGCCCTTGTTGCAGGAGCCGCAGAGCGAGATGTTGGCCAGGCTGCACATGGCACAGCTGTTGTTCCCTCCGATGATGCAGGGGATGGGGCGCTGGCACAGCGTGGTGCTGCCGTGGCACACGCAGCTCCTCTGGCTCTCCAGGAAGGTTCCCCAAAACCCGTTCTCATTGCAGTAGAGAAGCGACTGGACCCTTGCAAGCCACTGCTGAATTGTCCTGAGGGGTAGAGGTGAGATGGAGAATGTTAACCATCATGGGTGGGCTTGTGGTTATCCAGCTATTAATGCAAAGTGGGGTTATGGTTATCCAACTGCTAATGCAAAGTGGAGCTGCCCAAAGACTGAAAGGACTGGGTAGAACAGTTATCTTAGGAAGGGCGCCAAATATCAATTACAAGAACTACACTGTAGTTCCTGGTAATGCCACAGAGCAGCTACTTGACCTTGTACTCTATCCTTTTTTTTTTTTTTTTTTTTTTTGCGGTATGCGGGCCTCTCACTGTTGTGGCCTCTCCCGTTGCGGAGCACAGGCTCCGGACGTGCAGGCTCAGCGGCCATGGCTCACGGGCCCAGCCGCTCCACGGCATGAGGGATCTTCCCGGACCAGGGCACGAACCCGTGTCCCCTGCATCGGCAGGCGGACTCTCAACCACTGTGCCACCAGGGAAGCCCTGTAATCTACCCTTCTAATGTTCAGTGTCCTCATCTGTAAAGGGAAGGAGTTGGAGTGAATGTTCTTTGAAGCCCTTGCAGCTCTATAATCATATTATTCATTCGTCCCGTGGAAGTTTGATTCAGAAAATTAAAGCGTATGAACTCAAAAACCCCTGCCAGATGACAACAGATTGTAAAAGATCGTCAATAAGAAGAATTTAGGGGTTACTTCTTTTAACCTGCACCAGATGTTTCAACTCTCTTCACAGATTCCTCCCATGAGGTTATATAACATCCAAAAACTTCAACAAAAACAAATTATATTTTACATTACTCTGGAGATCAGGAAGTGCTTCCATATTTATGATCTTATGTGATCCTCCTACTGGCTCTTCAGAACAGGTAAGAAAGATGTTATTTCCCCCATTTTTTCCAGAGCTCCAAACTCTCAGGTCAGTGAAATTTCCATCACAACATGTACCTCTAGGCCCCCCTCTCCACAGCCCCTCAACACGTTTAGAAACAAACCCAAGCCTGTCCCCAGATTCCAGCCTCTGAAACATTCCAGTGAAGGTGCATACTAGATCAGATAAGAAGCAACAGAAGAATAGGTAAAAAGATGTAAGACAGTCGGCTTAGTGGCCTCTCATCTTTCCTCATTTCTGTGCAAGTCCCCTCTTGGCTGTCTTCCATGCTACGAATAAGCCCTTACATGTGTCTAGCACTTTTTACCCTGCACAGGGTACATTCACTCCCATTTTCTCACTTGAGCTTCACAACCACATCCCCAAAATAGCTTGGGACTTGAGGTCAGTCCGAGATTGCTTCAAATCCTGGCACCTCCACTCCTGAGCCAAGGGAATGCCGGCAGTTTCCTTCACCTTCCTAATCATTCCCCCCTACACCGGGCTGTGGTGAGGATGACATGAATTTTTTTGTGAAGTCTTGGCCCCTAACTTGGTAGGTATTAGGGACTCCATCAAAGTTAGTTCTTGTTATTCCTGCCAAGGGACTCTCAGCTCCATTTTCTGGACACGGCAAGAGAAGCTCAGAGGTGAACTCATACAGTGAGTGAGTAGGGACTCTCCTGGCTCGTAGCTCTTCAAACAAGAGTCAGTCAAGGGGGCCTTTCTTAAGGCTCTCGTGTGCTGTGGTGGTGATGATGATGATGACGACGGTGGCAGTGGTTCCTGACCCGCATTTTCGGAAACTGGAAATGGACGCCCTTTTGCATTGTACTGCGTCTGGTAGGAAATGCTAGCGATCTATCTATTCTGTCATTTCCACTGCCAGGCCACAATCACCAAGCCCAAGAACCATGAGGTGTAGGCAGTACAGCCTGATACTGAAAAGCATGTGCGCTGGCCCAAGCAGAACTGAGTTCGAGGCTCAGTTCTGTAACCAGGAACAAGATACTTCGTGTCTTTGAGCCTCAGTATTCATATCTAAAAAGAGAATAATAAAGCCCATCTTAGGCAGTGAGGGAGAGGATTAAATGAGACGGTGTATTTAAAGCATTGAGCACAGAGCCTGGCATAGACCCATTATTAAGAAGGTAATAAGTACTCTCATCCCAGAGAATAAGCTCTTCCTTTGAAGGTACTGAGACACACTCTGAGGGATTTCACCATCCCTCTGGGGTTGGAGGGAAACCATTTGGTTACTTGGGACATTTGAAAATGGATACTGTTGAAACGGCTTCCCAGGATGCTGTGCTTTAAAGGAGGTGCTTATCAGCTAAGAGAAAATGGAGGAATAATTAGAGCGCTCTTTGAAACAGCTCCGCCTTTTAACTCCACAGAACGATTCTGGCTTTGGCAATGAAACCTCCCTCACAACATTCAAAACACCGTATTGAAACCCCTGGTTTTTTGGTCAGTTTCCCTTCCAGGCTCTAAGGCTGGAGAGAGGGGACCCCTCCTTCCCTGAGCATCTAGCCCAGAGCCTGGCTCTAAATAAATGTTTGCTGAATGAATGAACAGACAAAAATTAATATTTTTCTTACAAACAAACTCCTCTTCTCTCTCCTGAACTGCAGAATTAGTTTTCAATACCTTCCACCCGCACAGCTCCAGGCCTCCCCGGTCTCTGCTTCGTGGGACCAATCCCATTACAGCCTGGAGAACAGCAGCGGGCCCAGCCTTCAGGAGACGAAGCTGGAATGCTAATGAGCCATGCGGCTCCCAGCTCCCCAACCAGAACATTGACTGAATATCGGCTATGAGTCATCTGATATTTCTGTGAGCCGAGGGGGCACGCCACACGTCTCTGATTGCGTGTGGTTCCATCTGACGAGAGCGTCCTTTCAAAATGCCTCTTTCAAATGGCCCCCACTTGCCCCGTCGCTCCCTCTCCAAGTGACAGGACAGAACCCCATTCAGAGCGCCTCTGTTCCCGTCTGCAAGGCAGTCTATAAGCCCGTAGAGCGCCCCCTTTCTCGTGTCTCATCATTGGGACCCTTTGTCAGGACCGCATCCCCCACTCCTTGAATCAATGCCTCATTGTGGCTGAGCTCTCAGCATCCTCAGTGAGGGAAAGAGGAAGATGAAAGTTCCCGGTGAGGCTGCCACAAGCAAAGGGGCGAGTGGCCAATTAGGATGCCAGCCCTGTCGAGCAGGAGGGACTGGGGACAGAGGCCCTCTGAGGCGCAGCAGAGAGCTGCCTGGCACCTGCATCTCCTGACCTCCGGATAATCGTGAGGTTGTGGGCTGTATCAAAGAAGGCATTAATGACACTGCGAGAGGACTGAGAAGAGGCGGGGCACGGGGAGGGGGCTGGGAGCGCGAGGCCCAGGGAGAGAAGAGAGAATGGAGGAGAGAGGTGGGGACTGGGGAAGCGTGCGGAGAGGAGGGACGGCCTCAGTGATGGAGGTGGAGGGGGAAACAGGGAGCCCGACCCAGGTGAGCAGACGGGGGCTGTGGAGGAGGGGGGCTGGAGAGGGCAAAGGTGATGGGATGAAGTTAGCGTGGGTAGGATGGAAACGAAGACACTCAGCCAAGCCTTCATGTGTTGTAACTCCCAGAATCAGGGAATGTGGACCCCAGATGGGCCATGGGAGGGCAAAGCATCCTTTTCTGAAAGAGGGGTGGGGGGTCAGGCGGAGAGCAATGTTACTGGTGAGACCCGATTCCCAAGGTCAGTGAACGTCCCTGAGATTTCAGTCCTTCATTTTGAAGAGAACAAAACCAGAAAAAACAAGCTCATCCCAGTTTTTTGCATGCTTGTCCTTAGCACAAGCAACTTCTGATAATGAGGAGTCCAGCTCAATCAGATCAATCTCCTACACATTCTCCATCTCCAGCCAGTGCTCTGGGTAGTAACTGCTGATACTCAGAAACCCTGCCATGCTGGGAGGCATGCAGCACCTTAAACCAGCCAAGGGAATCAACGGCTCACAACCACCGAGCACTCACTGTATACCAGGCGTTGTGCCAGAGCTCTCCCAGAGCAGCATGGGTAACCGTCCACAGCACAGGTGAAGAGAGTGAGGCCTTGAGAAGTGGGATAACTTGTCTGACATCACAGAGTCAGTCCACGTTCAAATACCAAGTTCTGTAACTGCAGCACCAGCGCACTTTCCGACGTACCACAATGTAAAATTATAATGACAAAGCCAGCAAGAAGAAGGAAGCAGGCCGCAAGAAGAGAAGTATATTGAAACAATGGAAAAATACTGAAACTTTGAATGTGTGAAGGGCCTATTATCACATTCCTTGCTTCCCCTGGACCTGCCAGGATCCCTCTCCTCCATTCACAGATAATTGGAGCTCACCGACAAGTGCTCAGGGAGAGGCTGGGGACCAGGAGTAAGAGGGAATGCGATCTATAAATACCATTTCCCAGGCTAGCTGGTGACAGCCCACCTCAACTCTGGCAACAGAGGAGCGGCTTAATAGGCCAGCTCCAGAGAGATGGGATGGGGCAGTTTTCACAAAGGGCTGACACAGACCCACTGCAAGGCATTCAGTGTGTGGCAGTGAGGACCACGATTTAAGATGCTTTTCTCTGTTTCTGGGGATCAAAAGCATCTTCTCTTTGCAGCCAAAGCTGAACTCCAATACATCCAAATCAGCATCTTTCTGCTGGATGGGATTTCAGTTCATTATGATGGGAGGGGCGGGGGGAGCAGGGATGAGGGGAGGGCAGGAAGCTGCATTTTTATTCCTAAAGCTGGAAAACCCCGGGGCCTGGTAAGTAGGCTCCCACAGAGGCTACACGTAAAGCTACTTGGACCACAGAAGCAGAAAACCTTCAAGAAGAAGCCTTGGAAATATCCAGCCCATCTCCCTCATGTTTAGACCTGAACATTTGAGATTTAGTTGCTTAGGTGGAGGATTAATGTTTCTTGAGTGCTTTCTGTATCATGGCAGTCAGCCTTTATCCTTACGTCAGCCCTATGAGAATAGGACTCCTTTGAGAGGAGGAGAAGGCATGAAAGACCAGAGAGGGACTGTGACTTTCCCATGGTCACACAGCATGGACATAGAAGATCAGAGCTCAGGATTTCTGGATCCAAACCCCGTGTTCCCTCCATTCCCCGCTGTACTTTTCCTACCCTCTCAAACCCAGGCTGGAGGAGAAGCTAGGCTCCGGGCCATGGGGACACCTCCGCTGCTCCCCTGCAGGCTCTGTCTTTGCCTCAGCCAGGATTTTCTGGCGACCTGACAGGCCTCCTGGTGACACAGCTGGAGTCGCTCATCATTTGGAGGACAGAGGCTATGCCACCCAGGGCTTCCCATCAGTGCTTTCAACAGGGCAGGCCTCCCTTTCGGAACCACCTGGTGGGAAGCCCAGGCTGGGATTCCTAATTCAAGCAAACTTCCTGCTGATTTTAATTGGAGGTTTTGCCCAAGACAGGAATGCAGTGCCAGGCCAGTGGCATTTTAGGGAAGATCATACAAATCGAGTGCCAAGGAGAAGGGGGGAACAGATTTAGGCTAAAATAGAAAACTATAATCCATAAGTCCCATTTGCCTACCAGGAGTGTTTATTTAAAAGGGAGAGGAAAGTTTAAAAAATGAAATCAGAGTTCTGAATCAATCATTCTTGTATTTATGCCCTGTGCTTCTTCGAGATTGTAATGGGTGTCTAAGTAATTCCGTGAGACTCTACAAATTGTGTACTCTATAGACCAGAGACTAGTACTAGACTGGGAAGACAAACAGTTGTTTTTAGGTTTCTGATGATGCACTGTTTAGGGGGTGTGCTGTGTATGACTCTGTGTGTGTGTGTTACAGGAATAGTGCTGATAAAAGATGAATATATCAATGGTGTCAGAATGTTTGGGGCTCTACTGAAAGAAGCCTCGATTTATGGATGTGCTAGGGTAAATTATAACTGGCCATCAGACCCAGTCTGTGTTCATCATTTTCCCCAGATTCATATTTAGCTTTAATCATTCCCCTCTTTGAGTTTCTATCATTGACTTAATAGTTTGTTTTCCTTCCTTCTGTCAGTTCTTCACATGATGTCAAAGAGCCTCATGGAACAGCTCACGGCAATGGAAGAAAAAACCCAAAGAAGATTTTGTGGTCCCTTGCCACGATGAAGATGCTTTCTGGTTTGGAACTGTGGAATGAAGGCAATAGGTCTTATTGGTGGAGGGCAGAGGCAGAGGGTAGAAGGGGGGAGGGGAAGAGCAGCAAAGAGAAAACCCGATGGAGTCTTTAAATTTAGTTTGGCAGGAGTTTAACTGGGGAGGATTATGAAACAATTTTTGCAAATTACATAGTTCTGTGTCTGGAAGGAGGTGACAGGCAACATCAGCTACATGTTCAAATTCAGCATTTTGCTTTGGGGCATGGATTGCTGAGGGTAAGGAGGAAGGATCCAGAAGCTTCTTTAGGGCTGACAGAAATGCTAAAAGCAGCAGGAAGCTCCCAGGTGGAGAGCTGCCAGAGGGTTTTATTCTTCCTGGGCGGAAGTCAGGCAGGAGAATGACACACAAACCAAAGGCGAGAGAGTGAGAAGGGGCTAACCAGGTATAATGGACTTCACCCTGAAGGACAGTGATGGTCATCTAGATCAATGATCTGGGCAGTGATGGGGGTGGTGAGCCAGTTAATAGACATGGGAGTCAGTTAAGGAAATGCTGGATCTGCCCTACCACTATTTTGTTGTGGATATTTGACCTTGCTATTTGACCTTGGATAAATCACTTCACCTCTTTGATCCTCAGTTTCTTTATCTGTCAAATGGGAAAGGTTATATACCTGCCTTACACTTTATCTTCAGAAGGAGAATCAGATACGTGAAGCTTGTGGGAGGTTCGCAGTGAAAGGAAGCTATCTATGATTGACCATTAACTATAATTATTACTGAAGGCAAAGGAAAACTATGTTTTATATTCCTCTCAGGTAAAAATATTCCTCTCAGTTACTACAACAGCTCAGTTGATTATAGCTTAATGTCCTAGTCTCCCTGGTCACTCACCCTCCACAGTTCTAATGAATGCTGTCACCATGATGCTTGAAGAAAGAGCTAGATGTGGGCTTTGGAGTCAGAAAAGATGGGGTATTGAATCATAGCTCCGCTCCTCATTACTTAACCTTGAGCTAATTGCTTGTCCTTTCTAAGCTTCAGTTTCCTCAACTACAGAATGGAATAATGATACATTACTTGCAGGATTGTTTTGAAGATAAGATAATGTATGTAGAGCTTCTAACATAGGTAGGTACACACTATCTCTCATGAGAACAAACTATTGTGTTCCTCTTGAGCTCCCAAAGAAAATGGTCCCTTTGAAATAAGTATAGATTTAAAAATCCAGGGAAAGAATTCAATAAATATTGTTGGGTCCACTGAATATTGATATTAAAACAGCAACAACAACAAAATCTCTCATTGATACTTAATCTCTTCTATACCCCAGAATCATTAACAGGTGGATTGCAGATCTAAGTGTGAAAAGTAAAATAATAACATCAACAAAACACCTTTTAGAAGAAAACACAGAAGAGCATCATTATGACATTGGAGTAGGCAAAGATTTCTTAACACAGTTCACCATAAAGGAAAAAACCATGTTGATTAATAGGGATATATTAGGATTAAAACACATGAATCAAAAGACACCAAAGAGTGAAAAGACAACCCTTAGTTAGAAAATATATTTGCAAAATCTTTACCCAAAGGCTATATTTATAGTACATAAATAACTCCTCCACTGGCTGGATGCTGGGCTAGTCAAAGGCATTTCACGCTGCCTGAGTTTGCCACTCCTTCCTGGGTCTCTTTAAACCAGAGTAGATGCAGTTGTCACAATTTATAGTTTTCTTCAGAAGGTTCTCACTAAACTGTTTAATAAATGTGATTTGTCCCAGAAAAAAAAAAAATGACCAAACGGGAAAGTAGGCAACTGATACGATGATGTGAACAGACATGTCATAAAAGAGGATATTCAATAGGCCAACAAGCACATGAAACTCCCCGCCATCAGTCATCAGGACCGCGCCAATTAAAATTGCAATAGGATGCTTCTGCAGCAGGATGGCTAAAATAAAAATAAAAATAAAAATAAAATAAAAAGGATGAGAAACACTAAGTATGGGCAAGGATGTGGAACAATCAAAAACTCTTCTATGCTACCTGCAAGAGAGATCATTCATTCAGCAAGTTTGGGAAGGTGGAATTATCTACTACTGAAGTATCTGTAAAGCTGAGCAATCCCACCCCTAGTAGATACTCAACAAAAATGCACATAGAAGTTCACTCCAAGGCGTGTGGAAGACAGCAGCACTCTCTTGTCACAGCCCCAACCCGAAGACTGTGCAAATGACCACCGCAGTAGAATGGATGTCTAGAAACACAGTGGAGTACGCTTGAGAATGAATGTGCCAAAACCACACAGAACAATATGAAGGAATCTCACAGAAGAATGAAAGGTGAAAAAAGCCAGATACCAAAGGGTCCACACTGAACAAAGAGAGGAAAAACTGAGCTACAGTGTGTGCAGCCATGAGAGGCATAATTCCCTGGGAGAGGAGGCTGATGGCATCAGAAGAGGACACGGCGGGTTTCTGCACTGCTGACAACGCCCTGCTCTTTGATCTAAGTGCTGGTTACACGTGGGAATTCATTCTGTGAAAATTCATCGTGCTGTACACTTAACGATATTTGCACTTGCTATATATTTCTAACACTTCCATAAAACATTTACCCCAAAAAATCGTCCTTTAAAGCAACCAGAAAAACACTATTAAGGCAGCAATATGTTACATTTTTATATCACTCTTGTAAACTTTCTAAAGCTCTTCTGTTTGGTTCTCTGATTTAGATCTTCACGACTTTTCTGTGTCATAGGTTGGGCTGAGGGGTATCAAGGATGTTTAAGGATATGAAAAACTGGGCTCAGAGAGGTGACGTGACTTCCTGAAGGTCACCAGTGAGCTGTCACATAACTCACCCGGGTGTGGGTTTGTTGGTCGATTTGGAGGGTGGAAGTGGGCAGGAGCATAGGGAAATGGTGCTGAAGAGGAAAAAGAGCTACAGAAATTGTAAGAAATTAGTTCTATTTCTGACTCAATCCTCTAAGCCTCTAGATTCTATTCTGAACCGGAAGCCACTTCTGAGCCCCAGGGAAGGAAAAAAAACCCTGAAAAACTAAAAACAACAAAAAGACTCTGGAGATACTTATTTTCTTGCCTTACATCAACCAAGGGAGTCAATTCCCTACTTGCTACAAATGTACAACGGCAAACAGGGATGGGCATGGAGACATCCCTGGTAGTGCGGAGTTGAACAAACCCTGCATATCACTCATGGTGAAGCTCAGCTGCTGACACGCAACTCCCTGCCCCTCACCCTGGTTGTGCATCCTTGGGTTGCCATGGGGTTGGGCCTTACTACCTTCTTTATCTCCGTAAATAGAAAAGAAATGCACAAGATATTCTTAGTAAAAAGCTTCATTGCCCCATGGTTGGGAGGGTACTTCTAGGCTTCTGTGACTGACAGCGAGATGCCCCGAGCTAGCCTAGGTTATCTGTTGGCTTGTACCTCTTCCTCAATAGGACAATTTAGTACACACTCAGAATAGGTCCTTGCCACGAATGTGCCACCTCCTCCCAGGGTGCGTGCACCCGTGTGTGCATGTGCACACACACACACACACACATCAGTAGGTCAGGGACTGTCAAAGTAGCAATTAACTCTGGTAGGTGGAGCTGTCTGTGTGTTTAGTGTGGCAGATTTTCAGAATTCTGGAGTGGAGTGATGCCTAGACAAGGCTTAGTCCACGGGAAACAGAGAGGTTATGTGACTTGCCTGAGGTCACACAAATAGTACCTGGAAACCCAGAGGCAGAATCTTTCCCTTGAGGGAGGAAGGACCCTGCACACAGCCACAAATGTAGACAGTTCATCTTTCCCCAACCTCTCCCAAGGGGACCGACAGCCTTTTACCTGGGTGACTGTGCACTGGGGGAAAGGAAATATTCATACTTTTCAAGGATTACTGGACACTGGCTTTGCCCTGATAGTATTTCTAGGAGACACAAAATGTCACTGTGGTCTACTAATCAGCATAGGTGTTTATGGGGGGTCAGGTGATCAATGGGACTTTGGTTCTGGTTCTTCTCACAGTGGGTCTGATGGTTATTTCCCCATTCCAGAGTGCATGCTTGAGATTAATCCATAATTGGAATACTCTGCAACTGGCAGAAACCCCTTCCTTCCCACTTCGGGTATCCCCACCAAATAATAAAACTTATATTATGGACTATTCTCTCCCTTTAACCAGTTTCCAAGAAAACAAAACAAGACAATAAGAACAACAACAAAACATGTACCTAGGCCGAACCATGTTGCAAGGGGCATAAACCATAGGATAAATCCACTAAAACAAACTTTGTCTTGGTTGACAAAGGTTCAAAAGGGCAATTTTGTATTACGAGATATATCTTCATAAGGTCTCTGAAGAGTGCACTAACCTCTGTACTAAAATGTATCACAATGGAAAAATAAACAAATGGCAAACCCACAATGTACGGCAGGTGGCCACGGATCCTTTGACACTCCTCCCATAGACAGGAGATCTCTGTTCCCCTCCCTTGAATCTGGGCAGATTCCACCACTTCTTTGACCAATATAGTAAGACACAAGTGATTCACTTAGTTTATGGACTCAGCAGCAGCTTCTACTTCTTGTCTCTTGGAAAACTCCCCCTTAGAGCTCTGAGGCCACTTATAAGCAGGCTGACCACCCTGCTGGAGAGACCACATGAAGAGACCCTGAAGAGAGAGAGCTGCCCAGCTGAGCCCAGCCTTTTGGTCATCTCTGCTAAGGAACCAGATATGCGAGTGAAGCTCTCTTAGAACCTCCAGCTCAGCCCAGCTGCCACCTAAATACCAATGAGTGACTTCGAGTAACCTCATGTGGAACAGAAGAATTGCCCAGCCAATTCTGGCACAAATTTCCGACTCATAGATCATGGGCATAGTATAATGATTGGTGCTTTAAGGCCCTAAATTTGGGTCAATTTGTTAAACAGCAATAGATATTCAGACTATTACATACCATGAGCCCCCAGAGAGAACTCAGGATCTCTCTTCCTCCTTCCATTACTACCAAGCTATGTAACTGTACCAGGCAGAACTTGAAAAATGTCCTCCCTCCCCAAGATTCCAGGCTCTAACCCCCAGGACCTGTGGATGTGGTAAGATATCACTCCCAAGACTATGTCCTGTTATTTGGCACAGTTGATGTAAAGATACTGAGATTATCTAGGTGAACCTAATTTAATTAGAGGTGCCCCTTTGAAAGCAGAGAGTTTTCTCTGGCCGTTGGCAGAAAGAGAATTCAGAGAGATCCAAAGCCTGAGAAAGACTTGCTGCACCTTTGTTCCTTTGAAGATGGAGTGGTCCATGTACCAGGGCTGGAGAATAGCCTCTAGGAGCTAAGAGTGAACTCTGGCCAATGACAAGCAAGGAAAAAGTGACCTCAGTCCTGTAACTATAAAGAAGTGAATTCTGCCAACAACCAGACTGAGCTTTGAAGTGGGTTCTCGACATCTTCATTTCTGCTTATGAGACATCAGCAGAAGATCCAGCTATACCAGGCCCAGCCTCCCGACCCATGGAAACTGAAAGATAATAAATGCATATTGCTTTCAGCCTCTAAATGTGTGGTACTGTGTTACAGAACAATATAAAACCAATACAGTTACTCTGGCCAAGACACACTCTGTTCTATTTTATTCTTTAATAAAATGACAGGAATCGATTAGATGATCTTTTAGGTTCCCTGACAGCCATGACATTTTATGATTTTGTAATTTTAGGCCATTTAACCTTCCTGAGCTTCAGATTCCTAAGGTAAAGCACAGGTGCAGGCCCAGTCCTATGCCGGTTTTATTTTACCTGCTAGAGCTCAAGATCTCTGTAAACGGAGGCGCCCCTGTCTTATTCACCATCTACCAAGACCTCATGCATGATGCCTGGCACTTAGTAGGTGATCACTAAATATCTGCTGGATGAAGGAATGCATGGATAAATGAAGATGCAGTGTAAATATTAATGTACATATTCTTTGACAAGAACAAAGGGCTATGCCTATATAGGATGGCAACAGAAGAAGGAGTATTATTTCATAATGTTGGACCAGTCATTAATTTCTGTAAGCCTTAGTTTTCTCACCTGTACATGGGGAGTCTAACCCTTGTTCTAGCTCTGCCCAACCCCCAGGTTATTATAAGAATCAGCCCTGGGCTTCCCTGGTGGCGCAGTGGTTGAGAGTCCGCCTGCCGATGCAGGGGACACGGGTTCGTGCCCTGGTCGGGAAGATCCCACATGCCGCGGGGCCTGTGCGTCCGGAGCCTGTGCTCCGCAACGGGAGAGCCCACAACAGTGAGAGGCCCGTGTACCGCAAAAAGAAAAAAAAAAAAAAAAAAAAAAGAATCAACCCTTTGCAAAGTAAATAATCTATACGTAAGGTATCTGTCTTATACATAAGGTATTTGTCTTAGTAATAGTTTACTTTTTAGAATTGGGAATATATCTAAGCCAAATGGGGTAAATTTATTCCCTAATTATACCAGAGACTGAGTACCTTCCTGCTGTTATTTTGGCCACTGCTGGTTAGCAGTCTTGCCACCTCTCAGCAGGAGGTCTACCTGCTGGGATACAGAGCCATTAGCATCTGTTTAAGCAGAGGTGTTAGAAACTCAATTGGAAGAAGTCTGGATGAAGGATGAGGATCTCTACTGTCAGGAAATCACAACCTGTGGTAGCACACCAAATAATCTGGGTCATTCCCTCTTAACCTGGAGTAAATCATTCTTTTCCAAGGCTGTGTGCTGAGGAACCCAATCCCTTAAAAAGAATTAAAAAAGAATGGTTCTACGGCTAAACAACTTTAAAAAAAATGCATATGACCCCTTCTCTATTTAATTTTTTTTTAATTCAACATTTCCTAAACTTATTCAATCAAAGACACCACTTCCTCCCCTCCCCACATCCCTTCACCCTTTCCCAATATCCTATCAGTTCCCTCAAGGGAACTAACTTTTGCCTGGTTTTGACCAAGTGCACATATTGTGAGATGAGACCATATTTATGGCAGTGAAGACAGGCTTCTAATCCAAGGTTAGTTCGGTCCCCAGATCCGCCCTATCAGTGTCACCTGGGACCTGGGACCCATCCCAGACCTACATAAGGAATCAGAAACCTTGGGGTGGGGTCCAGCCATCTGTGTTCAAAAGGCCCTCCTGGTGACTGTGATGCCCGCGCCAGTTTGAGAACCACTGCCCTAACCCACAGATCTGTGGTAAAGCTCATGTCAACACAAGAAAGAGACACTGAATCCTTTTACACCTGGGAGAGCGAGTCCATTGATTCTCTAGTTCATATTTGGAATGGCTACCAGAGAGCACTCCCTAAGTGCATTCCTTATATTATTTTTTCCAATGGCTACTCATCACCTAAATGATAATATACAAACTCCACAGCTAGGTATTCAATCCCTCCATAATTCCATTTCAAAATACTGGTCTAATCTTATTCAACAACAATAAGGACAATTATTTAATATTTGTTGACCATTTACTATATGCTAAGAACACTGTATATCTTTTTCTTGGGTAATCCTCCCAATAACTCTGGGGAGAAAGCACTGTTATTATCCTCACTTTACAGATGAACCAACAGCTCTAGCATACGACTCACCAAGATTTTACCCCAGACTGTCTGGTTCCCCAAAGCCCATGTACTCAGTCTTGATTTATGTGCTTTCTCTGATCTTCTGATTTCTCATTTCTGGATGAAATTAGTCTCACATTCAATTCATCCTAAGTATCTGTTGCTTTCTTAAATGGAAAACCATTCTCTCTACCCCAAGTTCAAAGCATCATCATCCCTCCACTTCCATCTCAAATGGTCCCTCACTTCAGTTCAGCAAATGCTGTGTCATTCTATGCCAGGCACTTTACCTGTTACTGGCGGGGGGATACACTGGCAAACAAGAAAAACAGAATCCCTGCCCTCACAGAATCTGTCGTCAAGTAGGAGAAGTCTAGGATTAAACACACAATTGCAAACGTGCCAGGTGGTGGGAAACACTTCCACGCAGGATGCAGTAAAGACATACTGTTGACAGTGCAACCTGGTCCAGTGTGTCAGGACAAGCATCACTAAGAAATGGGGGTTTGATTTGAAAGTTAAAGGATGAATAGAATAATCCAGGCAAAGAGAAAAGGGGATTCTTACAGTCTTCCCGACAGGAATACATTTCTCTCCTTTCTTACCTTTACTGCTATTCAAATTCCATGTTTATACAATGGGAAGCGTAACAGCATCTATTTTACAGGGTTGTTGAAGGATTCCGTGAGTAACTTATGTAAGGTGTTTAAGCTGTGCCTGGTACATAATAAACAGTCACTGTACGTTACCTATTCTTATCATTATGTATTATTATCGTGGCGAGTTAGTAGGAATAACAGCTGCTGTCACAGGACAAGCTTCTGAGATTGACCTGCCTGCAAGTGACTTGGCACACAACTGACACTCTCCCTTCCATCTGATCAGAGTGATGTGTGATGCTCTTGGCACACTGAATAGTCATGGCGGGTCGGTTACCCTCCTACAAAGCCCACATGCTTCCGGTCCCTCCAAGTAACAAGCACATTTACCAAGAGTCGTTTTGCTTGTTCCCAAACCTGCTTATGCCAGTTGTATTTGCTATTATGTTCCTGAGACCAAAGTATTCTAGGAATGTGTCTTATACTTTATGAAAAGTATGTTTAGACCTCTATTTTTTTTTTTTTTTTTTTTTTTGCGGTACGTGGGCCTCTCACTGTTGTGGCCTCTCCTGCTGCGGAGCACAGGCTCCGGACGTGCAGGCTCAGTGGCCATGGCTCACGGGCCCAGCCGCTCCGCGGCATGCGGGATCTTCCCAGACCGGGGCACGAACCCGTGTCCCCTGCATCGGCAGGCGGACTCCCAACCACGGCACCACCACAGAAGCCCTAGACCTCTATTTTTGTGTTTGGACAATGATTGTAAAACACAACACAAAAGCATAAAAATGTCTAGGGTGAGAAATATTAGCTTATAAATTGTATTTGCTTAAACACTAAAGATGTAAGCAAATTAGCTTTAAGTATGCCATTTAACTATTGCTCTCCTTTTTTCCAAAGCGATTAAAAAATTAAACTTTTTGAAATAAAAAAAAGTCAAATCAATGAAATGCGAGCTTTTTTCTGTGGGAACTTATTTGAATTCTGTGGGAAAATTCTATAAAGACCAGTTGATGAAAGAATTGCCATCAATTTAAATAAAGGAGACGTACCTGAAAAAGACTGTGAGGGCTCCTAAAAATCTACAAACATTTAGGTTGCTTCTTAAGAGTCTTTAAACTATTGCTCCACTTTGAATAAACCAAAGTTGGAAATACTATACAATTACCAGTGTGGTTTATGCAAGAAAGCCAGGAAAACATCAAATGGAATATATTATACAAACACCCTCAAAAAAGATTTTGGCCCTACCTCAAAAGGTTGGCCAAGAAATATATATTTATATATTTTAAGTTAAAATAAATTGTGTTTATACATGTGCAGCATTGCATACATTTTAGCGTTCGTTATTTTAACTTTTTCTATTAATTGAGAAATCATTGGTTTCGAAATTTGTCTGATAAGGAGCCTGTGCTTGACTTCTTACTATGTGCTAAAAGTGCTAAAATCTTTTATTTATTTTCTGATGGTAGGTATCATTTTTATCTCCACCATGTCAATTGGAAAAATGAAGTTCATATAACTTAATACTGTACCAACGTTCCATTGTTAGTAAATGGCAGTCTACACCTTGGTCTGTCAGATTCCAGAGTCTAAAGCCTTAAGTATCTGAAATTTCATTGCCTCTCTACTACGTTATTTCATTTTGTTGGGCTCATGAATTATTTTCTCCAATGGAAAGATCTGTCTCTTAGAAGCAGAAACAGTGTCTTCATCAAAAATCTAGCATCTACTACAACTGTGCTCTTGATTATATTAACATTGCATCTGTGCATTTCTTTATAGGTTATGAAGAGTTTTCACATATAGCATCCAAATTGACTGAGACATCAACTCCATAGGGTAGCTTTTCTTATTATCCTGACCATACAGATGAGGAAACACAGGGCTCAGGTAGGTTTCGAGATTTTTTGAGGTCACACATCTAATAAGTGGGAGAGCAGGGACTGTCAGCCTAATAAACTGACAGTGACTTCAGCTCAATAAAAGATAAGAAGTCACAGCCTTCTGCCCCCCAGCAGGAGTCTGTGGAGATTAAATCCAGAGGCAAGTAAGTATAGGGTTCAGAGAGAAGAATCAAAATCAGTGTGGATACTGAGGGTTCTCATAATAGAGATAACGATTATTCTGGTAGCTGGACTCTTTCCATAGACACCAATTAAACGCTGTCTGGAGCAGGAAGTTTGTAAAAAGCTGACATGGGCTCAGAAGCTATGGCCCCACGATTGAAGCCTGAGGTGGATGCCCCCAAGAGATCTTCATCTGAACAATGCATAATTACATTGTGCCTGGCTAAAGCCTGGGTGCTGGGTCAAGTCCATGTGAATATGAGAAGTAAAAATAAACCGAAGACCAGGAGTCACTGGAAAAATGCCAACAGTTATACTGCCTGCCCTCAAGTTAAGTTCCATGAATCTCCTTTGTCTTACAATACTATAACCTCTACAAAAATCGGGACAGGGTGTGGGGAAAAATATCAGATCACACTGTCCTTAAGCACCTAGTTGGTGCTAGGAATTTTTTTCATCTCACTGAATTTAGTAAACTCTTGGAAGTGTCTATTTTTGTCCTTTGTTTTTCACTAGGGCGCATTTCCCAAAGTAGTGGACTTAACAACAGATACTTGCAGAAACTGGATACAGGTCAATTAAAGACAATCTCAATTTGCAGTTTCCATTTTACTGCCTGGACTGTCACAGTCAGAGGGCCTGAATTTTAATCAGGCTCTGTTCACACATTCCCAGAGTGACCTTGAACACGTCACTTAACTCCCTTTGGCCTTAGTTTCTTCCTTTGTAAATGAAGAAGACAATTTAAACTACATACAATGTAGTATGTGAAAAATGTGTAGGTTATTTTATGGCAATGCATACAATTTTAAAATATTGTGTCAACATGTTTTTGGGACCCCATTCCAAGTAGAAAATAATTTATTTGCCCATTCATTGAGCACATTTTTAAAAATGTGTGTCAATTACCATGCTAGGAAGTTATACTGCTAAAGTGATAAAAAAACATGGGTCCAGATGCGTACCTGGGGCTGACGGTCTCACAGGAGAGACAGGTGTTAATAACTGGGTAAACAAAGGTACAGTGGTAAACTGAGACTTGGGCTTCATTTGGGAAATCAGATTGCTAGGAAAACATATTAAACAAGTCCTGATACAGCCTTTCAATGCAAGGAGCACAGGCTTTTGAGCTGAGATCTGAAGGCTGCATAGATACTGTTGCAGATAAGGAAGAAGGAAGAAAGCTTCAGGGAAGAGCCTGTGTGAAGCCTATGGGGTGGGAGGAGTGTGCACACCTAGTGAACTGAAAGATTAGTGAGTTGGCTGAGCGAGCCAAGAAGAGGGGTGAAACACAGAGTAAGAGGCAGACAGAGGCCAGATCACAACAGACCTGTAGGTCATCTTAAGAGTGTGCCCGTTCTCCTAAGAGCAGGGATTAGTCACCAAAGGCTGTCAAGATCAAATGTGCTTCTTAAGTAATAATTCTGACGGCCTCCTGGAACACAGATTGGAAAGTGATTTGAGTAGATTTTGGGAGGCTTAGCTAAAAGGCTACTGTCACTTGGGGCAAAAGAAGATCTTAGTTTGAACTGTAGGCTACTCATGAAAATTGACTAGCATCATCAGAAAGCAATATGGTTCAAAGATTCAATTACCATTCTTGTATCAATATTTTGGAGTTGAACAGTTACTCTCTCATTCTCTGGGAGTGATATTTCTCCTAGGAGTTGGGAAGGACCTCAGAGATAACTGAGCCCAGTTGTTTTCAAATTGTTTTAGCAAAAATTTAAAAATCGGGCTTCCCTGGTGGCGCAGTGGTTGAAAGTCTGCCTGCCAATGAAGGGGACACGGGTTCGTGCCCCGGTCCGGGAAGATCCCACATGCTGCGGAGCGGCTGGGCCCGTGAGCCATGGCCGCTGAGCCTGCACGTCCGGAGC
This sequence comes from Mesoplodon densirostris, assembly GCF_025265405.1. Taxonomy (NCBI): domain Eukaryota; kingdom Metazoa; phylum Chordata; class Mammalia; order Artiodactyla; family Ziphiidae; genus Mesoplodon; species Mesoplodon densirostris. Next base: position 15,374,498 of record NC_082666.1, on the reverse strand, counting down.
CTGTGCTCCACAACGGGAGAGGCCACAATAGTGAGAGGCCCATGTACCGCAAAAAAAAAAATTTAAAAACCACCTTACTTTCCCAAATGAGTTTTAATGCAGAATTCTCATAAAGAAAACGGCTAAAGAGCTGCTCTGGTTAAAGGTGAGGTGCAACTGTTCTCTGCTCAGCCTGTACCCACCCCTGCAAGGTTCCTTTTTTTGCACCCAGTGTTCTCATTCTGGAATATATGCTACAGACCCAGTGTGGACTTAGTTGGGCTCACACAGGGCCCAGCCGGGGGGACTTGAACTCAGGTCTTCTGGTTCAAACAAGTGTCCTTCTCAAAAGCACATCCTGATGCTAGATAATGATGCTTTGAAGACAAAGACCCCTTCGCTTGTATCTTTAAGTGTCTTACAGTGTCTGGCATAGGATGGGAGACCAGGTAGTCAGTAAACATTTATGGAATTGCACAGAAGCCAGCAGAATTCACTGCTCAAGCTGATTTTGTACTTCTTTTTCTCTCCCTCTCTCCCTTTTTGTTTTCCTTTCTCCCTCTCTCTTTTCTTTCCTCCCTCCCTCCCTGCTTCCTTCCCTCCTTTGCAATGAGAGGTGATTTCCATCACATTGCAGTTTGCAGTTTAGGCAGGTAATCTGAACACCCTGGATCATCCTGCTTCGGGGGCAGGTAGAAGAGCATAGAGGTTACAGGAAAGGACTCTGCCAGGGTTTGAATCCTGCCTCTTATTTGATGTATAATCTTCAGCGAGTCAATTAACATCTCTGCATCTTAACTTCCCCATTCATAATATGGGATGAGCTGATGCTGCCAGATGAGTTGTCATGAAGATTAAACGAGGTGCAAGTGTGTAGGACAGTGCCGGGGGCAATAGAAATGCCTTACAGTGTTACCTTAAACCTAAACTCAGCCCCATTCTCTTCCTGATGAATTTAATTCCAATTTCCCCATGCTTGCAGAGCCCCCTTTCACACAGCACTCAGAGTTTACACAGTGCTGGCAGACATACCATCTCAGGTGAGCCAGACAGAGACCCTCTGAGGCAGGAAGAAGAAATTATGCTGCTTGTTTCTCACATGAGAAAACCAAGGTTCAGAAAGTCTAGTAATAGTGACCAAACTCAAAGCCCACTTCCCAGTCTTTCCGCCTTTTTAACTGCAAAACATAAGGATATCCTGGTAGCGAAACGATCCACAGGAAACTTCCCTGTGGGTCCTGCCTTTCCTTGACCTGTCTAACTGAAGTACTGTGGTCTGACTCTAGGGCCAGCTCCTGCAAAATCTAAAAGAAATCCACCACCGTATCCCTGGGACCCCCCAAATTACCTAATACGTGATGGAAACCCAATCTGGTTGGGTGTTGAATTCCCCATTGGCAGGTGTGGTCTGGAATTAATCCTGCTACCATCATCCCAACAAGCACTGACCCTTGGGGGTGGGATGGTCTTATTTATCTTAATGCTTCCAGGGCCCCACACAGAGTAAGTTCTCAGGGACTCCTTGCTAAGTTGACCTGCACTGAACCTGACCTCTTCTCTGTACTTACAGGGGCTGTGTCTGATGTGTCTGCCTGGGCTCCAGAGTTGATTCAGGGTTCTACAACTGGTGCCGTTTCTTGAATCTCAGCACACTACATTAGGGTCTATAAAACTCTACTCCTGGTCTGCCATCACCCACATGACCTTGAGGGGCTCACCCTGCCTGTGACATCATCCTACACTCAAACCAAGGTGCCCCAACCCGGCGCAGCCGCCTCTCCTGCTTCTGCTCACCTCCTAGAGCCTGCACGGGGCTCCTGACCACCACACCCACCCGTGGAGTCAGCAAGACCCTTCCAATCTTGCTGCTTATCTGCCCTATGACCTTGGACAAGTTAATTCCATCTCTGCCTCATCCGTTTCCTTACCTGTAGAACAAATCCAATCGCATCCACTTCACAGAGATAATGTGAAGATTAGATGAAAAAAATATACTGTCATCAATATCATCAACACTCAGACTCACTGAATATTACGGTGGGCTAAGCAATTTGTATGCAAAATCAGTGCCTGGTAAAAATAAGAAAAATAGCTTAACATGTATTGAGTATTTTCTATGCGCCAGGCCCTGTTCTAAACAGTTTATGTGGGTTCAAGCATTTAATCCTCAGAACAACCTTATGAGATTGGCACATTAGCCTCATTTTATAGATGAGAAAATTGAGGCTCAAAGGTGGTAGTAACTTCCCCAGGGTTATAAGGTGAGCAGGCAATAAATCTGGGATTTGAACCCAGGCAGTGTGACTCCAGAATCTTTATACGTAGCCAGCTCGATTGCCTATTATAATAGCTGCTCAGTTAAGTGTTTGTTATTGCTCTGTGATTGTTATTATTATCATTCATCTTATTTGCCCTACATATAGGATAGTCACCTCTACCTCCAATTATACTCAATTTATCCTGTGGTGCTTAATCTCCAAAAAGATTCCCTCTGCCCCCAGTGACCCACACCTCCCAGTATTCACCCGCTTGAATCTGGGCTGGGCTTTTGGCCAACAGAATATTGGTGGAAGTGATACTCTCTGACTTCCAAAGCTAAGCTGTAAGAAGCCTTACCATTTCCTTTTAGTCTCAAGGAGGCTGTCATGTTTCAAGAAGCCCAGGCCACCTGGAGAGGGTACGTGTAGAGCCAGCATCCTGCCAGCCCTGGGAGTGAGCCATCTTGGACGTCCGGTCAAGGCCCCCTGTGACCCCAGCCCCAGTCAACCTGAGGAAGCCCCAGCTGTGGCCAGTCAGTCTACAGAATCCTGAGAGTTGATAATAAGTGTTGTTTAGAGCCCAGAAGTCTTGGGTGAATTGTTTGGCAACAACTGATAACCAGAACCCCCCTTATGCCGTCCAGCTCAATATTAAAGTTCCAGTATGCCTTCAAACCAATTATCTATATTTGACTTCTCACTAGATTTTATAGGTAAACACCTCTTTAAAGTAACAATAAAATAATATTTATTGAAGATGGCGGAAGAGTAAGATGCGGAGATCACCTTCCTCCCCACAGATACACCAGAAATACATCTACACGTGGAACAACTCCTACAGAACACCTACTGAACGCTGGCAGAAGACCTCAGACCTCCCAAAAGGCAAGAAACTCCCCACGTACCTGGGTAGGACAAAAGAAAAAAGAATAAACAGAGACAAAAGGATAGGGCCGGGACCTGCCCCAGTGGGAGGGAGCTGTGAAGGAAGAAAGGTTTCCACATACCAGAAGCCCCTTCACGGGCGGAGACTGCGGGTGGCGGAGGGGGAAAGCTTCCAAGTCGCCGACGAGAGCACAGCAACAGGGGTGCGGAGGGCAAAGCGGAGAGATTCCCGCACAGAGGATCGGTGCCAACCGGCACTCACCAGCCCGAGAGGCATGTCTGCTCGGCCGCTGGGGCGGGCGGGGCTGGGAGCTGAGGCTCGGGCTTCAGTCGGAGCGCAGGGAGAGGACTGGGGTTGGCGGCGTGAACACAGCCTGAAGGGGCTAATGCGCCAGAGCTAGCTGGGAGGGAGTCCGGGATAAAGTCTGGACCTGCTGAAGAGGCAAGAGACTTTTTCTTGCCTCTTTGTTTCCTGGTGCGCGAGGAGAGGGGATTAAGAGCGCTGCTTAAAGGAGCTCCAGAGACAGGCGCGAGCCACGGCCATCAGCACGAACCCCAGAGACGGGCGTGGGACGCTGCGGCTGCTGCTGCTGCTGCCGCCAAGAGGCCTGTGTGTGAGCGCAGGTCACTGTCCACGCCCCCTTTCCGGGGAGCCTGTGCAGCCCACCACTGCCGAGGGCCCCGGATCCAAGGACAGCTTCCCTGGGAGAACACACAGCGCGCCTCGGGCTGGTGCAACGTCATGCTGGCCTCTGCCGCCGCAGGCTCGCCCCGCCTCCTTGCCGCTCCCTCCCCCACGGCCTGAGTGAGCCAGAGCACCCGACTCAGCTGCTCCTTTAACCCCGTCCTGTCTGAGCGAACAACAGATGCCCTCCAGCGACCTACACGCAGAGGCGGAGCCAAATCCGAAGCTGAGACCCGGGAGCTGTGAGAATAAAGAAGAGAAAGGGAAATCTCTCCCAGCAGCCTCAGAAGCAGCGGATTAAAGCTCCACAATCAACTTGATGTACCCTGCATCTGTGGAATACATGCATAGACAACGAATCATCCCAAATTGAGGAGCTAGGAGTCAGTGCTGTGCCTCTGAGGTGGGAGAGCCAACTTCAGGACACTGGTCCACAAGAGACCTCCCAGCTCCACATAATATCAAACGGTGAAAATCTTCCAGAGATCTCCATCTCAACACCAGCACCCAGCTTCACTCAACGACCAGCAAGCTACAGTGCTGGACACCCTATGCCAAACAACTAGCAAGACAAGAACACAATGCCACCCGTTAGCAGAGAGGCGGCCTAAAATCATAAGAAGTCCACAGACACCCCAAAACACACCACCAGATTTGGACCTGCCCACCAGAAAGACAAGATCCAGCCTCATCCACTAAAACACAGGTACTACTCCCCTCCACCAGGAACCCTACACAACCCACTGAACCAACCTTAGCCACTGGGGACAGACACCAAAAACAACGGGAACTATGAACCTGCAACCTGCAAAAAGGAGACCCCAAACACAGTAAGATAAGCAAAATGAGAAGACAGAAAAACACACAGCAGGTGAAGGAGCAAGATAAAAACCCACCAGACCTAACTAATGAAGAGGAAATAGGCAGTCTACCTGAAAAAGAATTCAGAATAATGATAGTAAAGATGATCCAAAATCTTGGAAATAGAATAGACAAAATGCAAGAAACAGTTAACAAGGACCTAGAAGAACTAACGATGAAACAAGCAACGATAAACAACACAATAAATGAAATTAAATATACCCTAGATGGGATCAATAGCAGAATAACTGAGGCAGAAGAACGGATAAGTGATGTGGAAGATAAAATAGTGGAAATAACTACTGCAGAGAAGAAGAAAGAAAAAAGAATGAAAAGAACTGAGGAGAGTCTCAGAGACCTCTGGGACAACATTAAACACACCAACATTCGAATTATAGGGGTTCCAGAAGAAGAAGAGAAAAAGAAAGGGACTGAGAAAATATTTGAAGAGATTATAGTTGAAAACTTCCCTAATATGGGAAAGGAAATAGTTAATCAAGTCCAGGAAGCACAGAGACTCCCATACAGGATAAATCCAAGGACAAATATGCCAAGACAAATATTAATCAAACTATCAAAAATTAAATACAAAGAAAACATATTAAAAGCAGCAAGGGAAAAACAACAAATAACACACAAGGGAATCCCCATAAGGTTAACAGCTGATCCTTCAGCAGAAACTCTGCAAGCCAGAAGGGACTGGCAGGACATATTTAAAGTGATGAAGGAGAAAAACCTGCAACCAAGATTATTCTACCCAGCAAGGATCTCATTCAGATTTGATGGAGAAATTAAAACCTTTACAGACGAGCAAAATCTGAGAGAGTTCAGCACCACCAAATGAGCTTTACAACAAATACTAAAGGAACTTCTCTAGGCAAGAAACACAACAGAAGGAAAAGACCTACAATAACGAACCCAAAACAATTAAGAAAATGGGAATAGGAACATACATATCAATAATTACCTTAAATGTAAATGGACTAAATGCTCCCACCAAAAGACACAGATTGACTGAATGGATACAAAAACAAGACCCATATATATGCTGTCTACAAGAGACCCACTTCAGACCTAGAGACACATACAGACTGAAAGTAAGGGGATGGAAAAAGATATTCCATGCAAATGGAAACCAAAAGAAAGCTGGAGTAGCAATTCTCATATCAGACAAAATAGACTTTAAAATAAAGACTACTAGAAGAGACAAAGAAGGACACTACATAATGATCAAGGGATCAATCCAAGAAGATATAACAATTGTAAATATTTATGCACCCAACATAGGAGCACCTCAATACGTAAGGCAAATACTAACAGCCAGAAAAGGGGAAATCGACAGTAACACATTCATAGTAGGGGACTTTAACACCCTACTTTCACCAATGGACAGATCTTCCGAAATGAAAATAAATAAGGAAACACAAGCTTTAAATGATACATTAAACAAGATGGACTTAATTGATATTTATAGGACATTCCATCCAAAAACAACAGAATACACATTTTTCTCAAGTGCTCATGGAACAGTCTCCAGGACAGATCATATCTTGGGTCACAAATCAAGCCTTGGTAAATTTAAGAAAATTGAAATTGTATCAAGTATCTTTTCTGACCACAACGCTATGAGACTAGATATCAATTACAGGAAAAGATCTGTAAAAAATACAAACACATGGAGGCTAAACAATACACTACTTAATAACGAAGTGATCACTGAAGAAATCAAAGAGGAAATTAAAAAATACCTAGAAACTAATGACAGTGGAGACACGATGACCCAAAACCTATGGGATGCAGCAAAAGCAGTTCTAAGAGGGAAGTTTATAGCAATACAGTCCCACTTTAAGAAACAGGAAACATCTCGAAAAAACAACCTAACCTTGCAGCTAAAGCAATTAGAAAACGAAGAACAAAAACATCCCAAAGTTAGCAGAAGGAAAGAAATCATAAAAATCAGATCAGAAATAAATGAAAAAGAAATGAAGGAAACGATAGCAAAGATCAATAAAACTAAAAGCTGGTTCTTTGAGAAGATAAACAAAATTGATAAACCATTAGCCAGACTCATCAAGAAAAAAAGGGAGAAGACTCAAATCAATAGAATTAGAAATGAAAAAGGAGAAGTAACAACTGACACTGCAGAAATACAAAAGATCATGAGAGATTACTACAAGCAACTCTATGCCAATAAAATGGACAACCTGGAAGAAATGGACAAATTCTTAGAAATGCACAACCTGCCAAGACTGAATCAGGAAGAAATAGAAAAAATGAACAGACCAATCACAAGCACTGAAATTCAAACTGTGATAGAAAATCTTCCAACAAACAAAAGCCCAGGACCAGATGGCTTCACAGGCGAATTCTATCAAGCATTTAGAGAAGAGCTAACACCTATCCTTCTCAAACTCTTCCAAAATATAGCAGAGGGAGGGACACTCTCAAACTCATTCTACGAGGCCACCATCACCTTGATACCAAAACCAGACAAGGATGTCACAGAGAAAGAAAACTACAGGCCAATATCACTGATGAACATAGATGCAAAAATCCTCAACAAAATACTAGCAAACAGAATCCAACAGCACATTAAAAGGATCATACACCATGATCAAGTGGGGTTTATTCCAGGAATGCAAGGATTCTTCAATATACGCAAACCAATCAACGTGATACACCATATTAACAAATTGAAGGAGAAAAACCTTATGATCATCTCGATAGACGCAGAGAAAGCTTTCGACAAAATTCAACACCCATTTATGATAAAAACCCTGCAGAAAGTAGGCATAGAGGGAACTTGCCTCAACATAATAAAGGCCATATATGACAAACCCACAGCCAACATCATCCACAATGGTGAAAAACTGAAACCATTTCCACTAAGATCAGGAATAAGACAAGGTTGCCCACTCTCACCACTCTTATTCAACATAGTTTTGGAAGTTTTAGCCACAGCCATCAGAGAAGAAAAGGAAATAAAAGGAATCCAAATCAGAAAAGAAGAAGTAAAGCTGTCACTGTTTGCAGATGACATGATACTATACATAGAGAATCCTAAAGATGCTACCAGAAAACTACTAGAGCTAATCAATGAATTTGGTAAAGTAGTAGGATACAAAATTAATGCACAGAAGTCTCTGGCATTCCTATATACTAATGATGAAAAATCTGAAAGTGAAATCAAGAGAACACTCCCATTTACCATTGCAACAAAAAGAATATCTAGGATAAACCTACCTAAGGAGACAAAAGACCTGTATACAGAAAATTATAAGACACTGATTATAGAAATTAAAGATGATACAAATAGATGGAGAGATATACCATGTTCTTGGACTGGAAGAATCAACATTGTGAAAATGACTCTACTACCCAAAGCAATCTACAGATTCAATGCAATCCCCATCAAACTACCACTGGCATTTTTCACAGAACTAGAAGAAAAAATTTCACAATTTGTAGGAAACACAAAAGACCCCAAATAGCCAAAGCAATCTTGAGAACAAAAAGTGGAGCTGGAGGAATCAGGCTCCCTGACTTCAGACTATACTACAAAGCTACAGTAATCAAGACAGTATGGTACTGGCACAAAAACAGAAAGATAGATCAATGGAACAGGATAGAAAGCCCAGAGATAAACCCACACACATATGGTCAACTTATCTTTGATAAAGGAGGCAGGAATGTACAGTGGAGAAAGGACAGCCTCTTCAATAAGTGGTGCTGGGAAAACTGGACAGGTACATGTAAAAGTATGAGATTAGATCACTCCCTAACACCATACACAAAAATAAGCTCAAAATGGATTAAAGACCTAAATGTAAGGCCAGAAACTATCAAACTCTTAGAGGAAAACATAGGCAGAACACTCTATGATATAAATCACAGCAAGATCGTTTTTGACCCACCTCCTAGAGAAATGGAAATAAAAACAAAAATAAACAAATGGGACCTAATGAAACTTAAAAGCTTTTGCACAGCAAAGGAAACCATAAACAAGACCAAAAGACAACCCTCAGAATGGGAGAAAGTATTTGCAAATGAAGCAACTGACAAAGGATTAATCTCCAAAATTTACAAGCAGCTCATGCAGCTCAATAACAAAAAAACAAACAACCCAATCCAAAAATGGGCAGAAGACCTAAATAGACATTTCTCCACAGAAGATATACAGACTGCCAACAAACACATGAAAGAATGCTCAACATCATTAATCATTAGAGAAATGCAAATCAAAATGACAATGAGACATCATCTCACACCAGTCAGAATGGCCATCATCAAAAAATCTAGAAACAATAAATGCTGGAGAGGGTGTGGAAAAAAGGGAACACTCTTGCACAGCTGGTGGGAATGTGAATTGGTACAGCCACTATGGAGAACAGTATGGAGGTTCCTTAAAAAACTACAAATAGAACTACCATATGACCCATCAATCCCACTACTGGGCATATACCCTGAGAAAACCGTAACTCAAAAAGAGTCATGTACCAAAATGTTCATTGCAGCCCTATTTACAATAGCCCGGAGATGGAAACAACCTAAGTGTCCATCGTCGGATGAATGGATAAAGAAGATGTGGCACATATATACAATGGAATATTACTCAGCCATAAAAAGAAATGAAATTGAGCTATTTGTAATGAGGTGGATAGACCTAGAGTCTGTCATGCAGAGTGAAGTAAGTCAGAAAGAGAAAGACAAATACCGTATGCTAACACATATATATGGAATTTAAGAAGAAAAAAAAAATGCCATGAAGAACCTAGGGGTAAGACAGGAATAAAGACACAGACCTACTAGAGAATGGACTTGAGGATATGGGGAGGGGGAAGGGTGAGCTGTGACAAAGTGAAAGAGAGGCATGGACATATATACACTACCAAACGTAAGGTAGATAGCTAGTGGGAAGCAACCGCATAGCACAGGGAGGTCAGCTCGGTGCTTTGTGACCGCCTGGAGGGGTGGGATAGGGAGGGTGGGAGGGATACGCAAGAGGGAGGGATATGGGAACATATGTATAAGTATAACTGATTCACTTTGTTATAAAGCAGAAACTAACACACCATTGTTAAGCAATTATACTCCAATAAAAATATATATATATATAAATTTAAAAAATATTTATTGCCCTTGGGTACATTATTAAACTGTCTGTGCCTCAGTTACCTTATCTGTAGAGTAGAAATAGTAAGATAGTAAGAGTCCCTAGTTTGTAACATTGCAGTGAGGGGGAAGTGAGTTAATTCATAAGAGATGCTTAGAACAGTGCCTGATCTTTAGAATCCATATACAGGTGTCTCCTGCTTTTCAAAAGTCTGCTTTATGCCACTTCGCTTTTACAAAAGATCTTACAAGAGACATGTTTTCACTAACCTAAAGAAATCCAAAGATTTTCGTTTTTATGAAAAAAGGTAATTGCTTCTTTGCTTTATGGCATTTCAGCTTATGAAAGGTTTCACAGAAAAGCTCTATTTTCGGATAGCGGGGGAAACCTGCACTGAGTGACAACTCTCTATTAACTGAGTCAGGCTTTTTGAATTTTAAAATCTTAATCCTCATACTTAATCTGAAGGCTAGCGTAATTATCCCACGATGCAAATGAAGTGCAGGGACTCACATAAAGCCCTGTGGCTAGTAAACGGAGCCAGGATTTGGATCCAGTCTGTGTGCTGCTAAAGACCCGGGCTCTTTCCGTCTCCCACCCCTGCCCAACAAGGCCACCCTTCTTGACACAAGTGATGGCATCTGCTTGGTGGACTCAGCCCCCATGGAGCCCAGGACACAGACAAATCGCAGCAGAGCAAGTGGTTCATTTGCAAATTCCAGCTTGCTCAGCTCAGGTGGCCCAAGGTCCCCAGTGTTAGCACCTCTGTCTGACACTGCTTCATGGCAGGGAGGTGCCCTGTCTGGTGTGAGAAACGCTCATTAAAGCCTCTGGTTCAGATGGCAGGAAGCAGCCCACAGCCAGCAGGGAGGTTCAGTTCTCCTGGGAGGGCTTCAGACGAATCAGCACAGAGCTGCATTTCTATGTCCCCTGTCCATCCCAGTATCCAATACATGCTAAATGAACATAATTGAGTGACATGCCAAAGTGGAATTCCAGGCACCCTCTCCAGGTGAGTGAAGGAGGGATGTAATGATTAGGGCAAGTTTTCTCATCTCAGGAGGAGAGATGGCAGCACTTTGAGTTCTTTCTTCGCAGGTCCCAGCGGTGGCAGGATATTTCTAGCTGTCTGTGCCTTGCAGAGGAAGAGCAAATTACAGATGTGGACAGATTTTGCACTCAGAATAGTGAAGCGACCTGCTCAAGGTCCACAGCTTGCTAAGGTTAGGGTGCAATCTCATCCAACCCCCGATTCTGTTCCGTGTTCTTCCCGTTACCCAATTTTGTCCCTCCTTCCTCCCTTCTAAGGCCTGTCCAGCTCCTCTCTCCTCTGGAGCCCTCCTGCGCCTTCCCTAGACCCAGTGTGCCCAGTGGTGCTCTATACTCTGTGCCCTGGACACTCTGCTCACCTTTAATAAATGTGTCTTCCCTGTGTCTTTGGGCTTCTGGACTTTCCACTTCATTCTCTGGAGTGACAACCAGCAACACTGATAGGTGCTTTTGTTTAAAGTCTGGTAATGGTTAAGTGTTAACTCCTTTGCCCAGGTGCAGAGCCAGTGTGGTCAGCCTGGGGATGCGCCATTTCTTCACTTAGGGATCTGATCAAAAGCCACCTCTTGTGGTGTCTAGGCTCAATTATACCCCCCCCAAATCCATACATTCAAGTCCTCACCCGCAGTATCTCCGAATGTGACTCTATTTGGAGATAAGGTCTTTAAAGAGGTAATTAAGTTAAAATGAGGTCATTGAGGTGAGCCCTATCCCAATAGGACTGGTGTCCTTATAAGAAAAGAGGATTAGAACACAGATACACAGAGAGCAAAGACCCTGTGAAGACACAGGGAGAAGATGTCCAGCTACAAGCCAAGGAGAGCGGCCTCAGGAATAACCAATACTTTAGTCTCAGACTTCCAGGCACCAGAACTGGGAAAAAATGCATTTCTGTTGTTTAAACCACTCAGTCAGGGGTAGTTAGCTATGGCAGCCCTAGCAAGCTAATATATGTGGGGAGTTCCTCCTGACTGCCAACAGAACTCCTCCTCACTCCTCCTTTAAGAGACATCTTTCATGGCACTGTTACCGTGTTCACTTCCGAATCTCCCCCAATGCCTGATGCAGGTCACGTGACTGATGCTCAGTGGGTCTAAATGGAAGCCACTTCAGACCCTCACTCATGGTGGCAGTTTGGGCAACTGTCACAGATGACAAGGGAGCTATTTGGTGACTGGATCCCTTTCCTAGTCCCTGGTTCTACAGCATTTCAACAAGTAAGCCACTGCCAGCCGAAATTCCATTTGTTTCACAATGATCACAAGCTAGATGAAAAGAAAGGGGCTCCAAGTTGGGGGGAATGGGGAGAACAGAGATGAGCATGGACGAGTGCAAAAGGAGAAGGTTTTATTAAGGGAAATAGAAGAAAATCTGCTGACTAATGTGTGGGTTTTAGGTTAATGGGAACTTAAAATAAGGGGCCCTCCATATTGGCTGGTGTAATCAGGAAAGACTTCCTGAAGGAGGAAGCATTTGATCTGAGTCTGGAAAATGAGTGCTTGGGTGAGGGTGGTTGGGATAGAGGAGGACTTTTTAAAGAGTTTGGTGCTTTTTAAATTTTGAGTGCATGTAGAGCAAGCAGGGTGATTAAGAACACAGTACTTAGAGTCAAAGAGTCGGGATATCTTGTCTCTTCTTATATCAGCATCATTGACTTTTGGGGCCAGATCACTGTTTGTTGTGGGGACTGCAGTAGCACTCACATGTGTTATGACACTCAGAAATGTCTTCAGACCTTTCTAAATGTTCCCTGGAGACAAAGCCACCTCCATTGAAAACTACTGACTTACACTGCTGTTTTGGACCAATTCCTTGCCCTCTCTGAGCTTCAGTTTTCTAATCTATACAACGCGGGTAGCAATTGTGGATAAAATATGTGGCTGACACAGAATCTGTTAAGTGAAGGTGACTTAGCCTCAGTCTTTTTAAGAGTGGATCTATTTTCATTGAATAAAGTTGAATGTGGAATCCCCAAATATGAAACAGATGAAAGCATCACTGCTCTGGCAGAAGCAGGGTGGAGAGACCCCAAGTCTGCCTTCTTGCTCTTCCATGATGCCTTCATGGAAACCCTGGAGACACAAATACAGAAAACCCCCAGATGTAGCTCATGAATGCCCTGGGAGAGTGGAGTCTGAGAGACTTGGATTTGAATTCTAGCTCCTTCTCTGTGGGTCCCTGAGAGAGTTGATAAACCCTAGGTGCTATGAAGGCATGAGCCCTGTCTGGCTTGTTCACCCCTGTGTTCTCCATCATTCTTCAGAATACCTGGTACATCGAGAGCAGGGTTGGGACTAGGGTGAGGCCAGTGAGGCAGGTAGGCATTTGAGGAGGCACTCCCTCTCAGGTGAGCACCCTGTCCTCGCGTGACCGGGGAGGGAGTGCTTCCTTCATGGTAGGTGCCTACTTTGCTTCACTCTACTCCAGCCCCTGAGCAAAGGCCCTCAGTCAATAAATTGTTTGATTCGTCTGTTAACCCAGTTTCTTCACTGTTAAGATGGGGATGCTAAAATCTGCTTTGCCAAGTAATTTTAAAGTTAGATAATACATTTAAGCAACCAGAATAATGTCACATAGCAGTCAGGGCTACTACTAATTTCCTTCATCTGTCAGATGGATCAGACAGACTACAGAGGCTGAAAGTTCAGGGTATTTTCAGGAAACAGAAATCCAGTGCAGCCAGAGCCAGTAGGGGAGAAGCCAGAGACAATCCAGAAAACTGTGGGTCTGGACCATGCAAGGCCATGAGCTCCAGATACATCTTCTGTAGTACATGTGCCCCTGCACCAGGTCTGAGCCTGTGGAGGTGGTAGGTGGGCCAGCACTTACCTCTCTCTAGGCAGCTGGTGGTTGGGATTGTGGCGGCAGCGGACGCTGAGGCCGAAGAGCTTGCGGGCGGTGCGCTGGATCTTCTGCCTCTGGGCCTCCGTGGCGCTCTGCAGGAGCTTGTAGCGGTTCTGCAGGTCCCAGTCGTTGCCCCAGTGCTGATGGATGCTCCCAATGGTCAGGAAGTGGTTGCTAGGGAGACGCTTCATGAACGATTTAAACTCATCTAGCAAGAGACAAAGGCCAAGAAGGCGGGCTGAGCATGACACAGCCCCCATCTGAGGCTCAAGTGCTTAGCCCCATCCACAAGCAAAGCAGGCGCACAATAAAGCCAACTTGTTGGTGGCCTATAAACATGGCACTAGCCTGCTCCACTCCTAGCAGGCAGTGAAGAGGCCACTGTGTTTTCATTGACGGGTCTTTTACTTTGCTACCGCAGGAGTGAACCTGCATCCCGCATCCTTGCTTCAGACAGGGCTGCCCAAACTTCTGTCATTGGAACGCCAACTTTATGACATTCACATATCACTTGTACTTATATTTACTTGTACTTATCTTTGAATCAATTAAAACAATTTTTTATCCAATCCAAGTAGAGAATCACTATCAAATGCCCTCGGTAGAATGGGAGCTATAAAAATAAAGCTGTAAAAATAAATATAATGAAAATGATATTAATAAATTCTAGCCAAACGCTGTGGCCTGCTAAATGACCGAACCCCTGTGCCTGCTCTCACTTTGAAATTTAGGGAAGGAGCAAGTGATAGATGTGAAAGGATATTAGCAGCAACTGAGACATTCTCTTTGATGTAATCTTCAGGATCGACAGAGAACTGACATCGATCACCCTCCCCACCGTGTGCCCCACTGTCATGGAAGCTGCATGCGTGGACCACCTTACATCAAGTCACATTTTGGGAAACTCAAGCTGCATGTGTGGACCACCTTACGTCAAGTCACATTTTGGGAAACTCCAGATGGGGACGAACTCTTGGGTCTCCTGGGTGAAGATTTCTGCCTCAGTTGGTGATGCTGAGTTTCAGTGTGTCAGCATGTGCTACAAGGTGACACAGCCTTAGAAATTATCTAGGTCAGCTTTCTTGTTCTACATTTGGAGAACCTGAAGCCTCGAGTGGGAATACCATTTTCTGAAGGTAGAACAGTCCATGAGTAACAAGAGGCAGGACTAAAACCTGAGCTGCTGTTTTCTCATCTAATACCTCCTCCTCAATCCCCCACTCAACTACTGGGAAAATTAAAAAATTAAGGGGTTGATCATTTTGCAGGAAAAAAAAGGCTAAATGGTTGGGATATCTATCTATCATTTATCTGTCATCTAGCTAGCTAGCTGGCTAGCTATCATCTGTCTATAGATATCTGAAGCTTGATATTTTCCATAAAACCTACAAGGAAATTTCAGGTATATTAGGCATTCTTTTCTTTCTAAAAAATGCCTTCAAAGCTCTCGATAAGCACCAGGGTCAGTCTTAAACATCTACAATATGTAAGTGAATTTATAGCAAATGTATGAGGTGGGTGCTTTTAGCGCCCCCTTTTATAGAAACTAAGACACAGAGAAGTTAATTCACTTGCCAAGGTCACACAGCCAGCAAATGGTAGAATTAGAACTCTAGACTGGCTCCGAATCTTATGCTCTTATGTAGCACATTACACTTACTCTCAACACATAAAGAGGATCAGTGAATTGAGAGGAAAAAAACTATATATTTTTAATATATTAGTATCTTTTCTGTTAAGGTGCTGAAACAGGAGTCTCTGACTCCTCAGGAACCTTGTTATACACAGTCAGACATGCATGAGTTCAGACTGATTCCTGACCCTTGGATGGCTGTATAAGCATTAGTCTCTCAATGCCTCAGTTTCCCCATCTGTCAGTAAGAGCATCTAATTCAAATCTTGAGAGACGCTGTCTGCCTAAATAGTTTTCGATATCCAGAAGGTGCTGAGTGGATGGCTGTGTAAGATTGGGAGGATACACACGACGGTACTGATGGATTTAGTCAGTGGGCTGGTGGGGGCAGGGGACTGGCCCTAATGACGCTGCTGCCTTGGCCAGTCCAGCTCTCCTCGCCACACAGCTCATCCTGCAGAGGGCTCTGCTGACCTCGGAGGAGGTAACAGTCCTTTCAAAGAACCAGAATTTGGGTCAGATACGAACACCTAATTAAAAAGTGAAAATGATTTCATTTTCTTGACTAAAAGTAGAAGGGTTCCCCCCCAGTAAAGGAAGCGTAGACCCCCATTTATGTGTGTAAACTAGGTCCTATGTGACCACTAACTCTCGAGCCATGAAGGAATCAATGGCTTTGACCTTTGGCCAGTCCTTAATTCCTCCAAATTACTTGGGGCTGAGTCATTAAGGTTATGGGTTGCAAAGGAAAAGGAGGAAAGTACACATGTACAAGCCACATACACGTGTGGATGGATGGCTTTGTTTTCATGGGTACAAACATTTCAAATGGATGAGTGCAGGATCTAGAGGAAAGGCTTTTGTGGAGAGACAATCGTGACAGAGAAATCATTTCTGAGGCCTTTCCAGCTTTTACCCTGTAGCATCTCAGCTTTCTGCATTTCCTCCCACACCCACCCACTCAGAGTGGCTTCTCTTCCTTGGGAATAAGGATTCTGTGCTAGGGATCCCTACTACTTGTGCACACAGCCTACACCCCCCTCTGCTTTTTAGCAATCAGTAGAATCTCTTTTCAAAAGCATTTTATCAAATGCTTCTTTTGTTTGAGGCCAAATAATCATCATAATACATTTCCATCATGAACCTCTCCTCTTTCATGGATTCCCAGGATTTTAAATGGACTAATGGGTGCAGGTTCCTAAGGCCTCACAGCTCCACTTGATGACCCCATGAGAGCAGAATCATGGATGCATTCTGCGCTCCCAGAACTGGTGGGAGGTCTAGAGATAATGGAAACCAGTGGTTTTCAAACACAGTGCTCTACAGCTCAGTTTTTTTGTTTTTTTTTTTTTTTTGCGGTACGCGGGCCTGTCACTGTTGTGGCCTCTCCCGTTGCGGAGCACAGGCTCCGGACGCGCAGGCTCAGCGGCCATGGCTCACGGGCCCAGCCGCTCCGCGGCATGTGGGATCCTCCCAGACCAGGGCACGAACCCATGTCCCCTGCATCGGCAGGCGGACTCTCAACCACTGCGCCACCAGGGAAGCCCCTACAGCTCAGCTTTTATCTGTGGTACACAGTGGCTCCAAGGTAAGATTTTGTTTGATCAAAGGGTTTCTTGGCTAAAGATTTAAATAAATTCAAATATTAAAAACACAAACATGTCCTCTCATTTATCAGATGAGGGAACTGAGGCCTGGGGGTGGGTAAAGTAGAATTAATAAGTTGCAAAAGCTGCTATGAGCAGTGGATTTGGAATCAGGCATTCCATTACCAGCGCAGTCATTTACTAACTACGTAACCCAGGGGAAGACACTGGGTCTTGACACCCTCCCTCCTCTAGAACACAGGAATATCACTACTCACTTTAACTCAATCTATTAATGTTGTAATAGATTTAAGGGATATAAGGTTGTGTTAAAAACAGAAACGCTCTCTACATACGTCCATTTATTTAACAGATCCCTGAGCACATATTAAATGCCAAATATCTACTTGGCATCTCTTTTTGGAAGTCTCAAGGGTTCCCAAGCTTTTCATGTCCAAAACTGAGTACACAGTCTTCTTTCCAAACCTCCCAGGGTGTTCTAGCTCTATGAATGGTACCAGCATCCATCAGATTGTCTAGCAAGCATACCTAAAAAAGGTCCTTGGAGCTCACCTCAAAACCCTTCCCTTGAACTCTCAGAGTCAATCTACCATCAAGCCCTGCTAATTGTTCCTTCTAAATACCTCAGCATCTCTGCACGTTTCCCATTTTTACTACATATACAACCCCTGTAACTCACATGGCAACCATCTCTCTCCCAGGCGCCTCCCACTGGCCCACCTGCGCTCACCCTCTGGTCTCTGCACACACTCAGGTACTGAGACTCTCCCTCGAGGCGGCCTCTCCTGACTCCCTGGCCATACTGCCCTCCAACGCCATGAGATTTGTTCACAGGAGCCCCTCGCTCCTTACACATATATGATTAGCATGTCACTATTCTCTGCAGAGTTACATGTTAGGTGCCGGGATTGCCCATTAACTAGAAGCTCCACGAGGCAAAAATCCAACTTTGCACCTCACCTACTTTATGGCCTCGGGTGACTGATGTTCCTCCCCTGAAATTCATTTTTCTCAACCACAAAAACAGGAAATAGCTAAGTTACCTGAAAAGTGACTTCCAGCTATGAAAGTCTGTGAATTCGTTGGATATCTATAGCAATATCTACCTATGTATGAACATATATATAGATATATACATACCCATATTTACACATATATGTGTGTTCACTTATTCAGGGAGACAGGTACACACACGTGCACACACACACACACACACAGACTCAGGAATCAATACAAGCTTTGACTCCCCTCTCCAGAGGCTTCCTATGTGCTAGCACACATTATTCTCTCTGTCGTCTGGATACCACAGAAGCAATACACCATAGGACCACACACTTGATTATGTTATTCAGTATTCCACTCGCTGGAGATTTACTGAGTGCCTACTCTTTGATGGCTACTAGGATGGCTCTGGACCCTCCAACGTGAATGACTTGGGGGTCACTGAATGTTCCCCTCAGCCATACTAATTCCAGTGAGATCATTTTCTCGACTTGGCATGGTACCATTCATGCAGTAGTAGCATTAGGCTCTCTACCTGAATTCTCCAGGTCCTTGTAAGCTTCGGCCCAAGACTTGGCCATGTTGGCCAGCGTGTACTCTATGATCTGGATGTCGGTGATGGGGCAGTTGCACTGTGGGAACTCCTCGGCACACTGGCATCTACACTGGCTGTTCTGGCACACGTACTCCCCCTCACCGTTGCACATGATGTAGCTCAAGGCTGATTGGACAAATTTCTCTTGCAGATACTGAGGGAAGATGATCTGAAGACCTATTTGAAAATAGCAAGGAGGGGAAAAGGAAAGGTTAGAAAAGGTGTTTCATTAACAATTTCGAGAGGTGATGCGTAGGACTCCGAAGCTGCTAGCTTTCTCTTTGTGTAACCAAACTATTTCTGGGCCTGCCTAGATCCACACAGGGCATAACTGGCGAGGCCTCCAGTTGCCTTGCTTCTAGTTAAACTTCTCAGGTCATGACCTTGGCCATCTCTGCATTGCATACTCTATTCCGTGATATTAGGACTGAAGCTAGAGCCAGATCTGTTAATATACCTTTTCCATTTTGGGAGAAAACCCTTATTGAAAGCACAAGATTGCTGTTTATTTTTCTTTATTTCCTTCTTTTCTTTCCTTTTCCTTTTATCTAATATTTATGAACCCTATTTATGAAGCACAAGTCCTGAGCTAGGCACTAGGTCTATAGAGATAAAAAAGACATGATCTTTGCCCTTGGGGAGTTTATAATATAATCAGCAGGGGTAGACATGGACACACATCATCATAACATAGCTTTATAGACCCAGAGCAGAGCCGGCCATATGAGGTAACTGGACAGCAGAAGGCTGCAAATAGCATTGCTGGGATAGCAGGGAAACTTTTGCAGAGGAGATGATATTTGGGCTGGTTGAAAAGTGAGTAAGAGATCATTATGTAAAAAGGAACAGGATGCATACTCTAAAGAGAGGGGTAGCAAGAACTAAGACTTAACATGTCTGGGAGTTGCTGGTGAATGAAATGAATTTGATGGGTGGGGTTGCAGTGCTGGAGGAGAACGGATTTTAGAAAAGGGCAGATGCCAGAGTGCAAAGGTCGTTATTATATGCTAAGGAACTTGGACTCCATCCTGTGAATAATGGGAATACTTTGGTAGTTTCCTGGGTAAGGATGATATAAATAGAATTATATAATTTAACAGGACCACAGTATCACTCACACATACACATAAATATCAGTGGAGAATGGCATCAAATTAAATTAATTATCTGTTCTTTGGTTAAAAATGAAGAAGGCAAAGCCCACCAAGAGGAAATGAGTAGCTCATGGTTATAAGATGAGAACTGTTGACCACATCTCATGATTTTTTTCTCTATACTTGACTAATCAAAGTCCTAAGCCAGAGGGCCAATGATGGAGAAGGATTTATCTGGGCATGAACACTACTCTTGTACCTATGAAATGTCAGCACAGCAGGCCATCGCCTATGGTGCCCAGAAAAAAGGACAACTCTGGGCTAAATTAATTAATTCAAGCACTTTTGCCT
Organism: Mesoplodon densirostris; assembly: GCF_025265405.1. Classification (NCBI taxonomy): domain Eukaryota; kingdom Metazoa; phylum Chordata; class Mammalia; order Artiodactyla; family Ziphiidae; genus Mesoplodon; species Mesoplodon densirostris. Next base: position 15,354,541 of record NC_082666.1, on the reverse strand, counting down.
GGGACATTTCTCTCCACCTCATTTGGAGCTGCCAACAGTTTTTGCCACCAATGCATACTGGGGTAATGGTTTTACTACCCACTGTGTAAAAGAGAACTGTGCTGTTTGGATTAAATTTTTTTCTCATTCCTGCTTCAGGGACATCCCTAATCCTACTCATCAGGGATCTGCTGAATAAACTCAGCATTTCTTTCACTCTCGACTTCAAAGTTGTGTTTCTAGATTTTTATCTTTGTTTTTCTTGCTTTCAAATTATTAAAAAAAAAACGAAGCTCATCATTTCAACCTGTCTTCATATGAGAGCTGAAAAAAGACTATTTTCAGCGGGACCTTGTGAAAAAGAACACTGTGCTTCTAGTATGCCTTCTGGTAGGAAATCATTAACACAGTAGTTAAGAGCTGGGCATGACTAGAGTCAGGTTTCTCTACTGACTACCTAAGTCATCTCAAGTTAGTTAGTCAACCTCTCAAAGGCTCCACTTTCTCTTCTCTAAAATGGAGATACCGGGCTTCCCTGGTGGTGCAGTGGTTGAGAGTCCGCCTGCCGATGCAGGGGACATGGGTTTGTGCCCTGGTCCGGGAAGATCCCACATGCCGCGGAGCGGCTGGTCACGTGAACTATGGCCGCTGAGTCTGCGCATCCGGAGCCTGTGCTCCGCAACGGGAGAGGCCACAACAGTGACAGGCCCGCGTACCGCAAAAAAAAAAAAAAAAAAAAAAAAAAAAAAAGTAATAAAATGGAGATACCTTTAGTACCTATATCAGAGGGTTATTGAGAGAGCTAAGTGAAATCATTCTTTAGACTTGTCTAGAACAAGTCCCTGATGCATAGCAAACAAACAAATGTGATTTATTCCTATTTTTGATGATGATGATGACAGAGATGCCATTTCTCTGATTAATGTTTTTTTTAAAGTTTCAACAGAAACTTCAGGATAAACAAAGGAACAATAGCTGTGAGTATCTAATCAGAAGAAGAAAATATCCAGAAGGCAGTGTTTGGGTATTTGGAGAGCTTCCACAAAAAAGTGGGGTTTAGAATTATGTGTTTGTTGAACCAGCATTGGTGGGAGGGCTATCCGGAAAGGTGGATCCTTTGTCAACATGCACAGAAGACGTTCTAACAGACAGAGCTGAACAGCCCCGGGGCGATGATCCACCACAAGGCTGGGCGGGTGAGTGCCACCCCAATGAGCAGAGGGTCCAAATGAGTGAGTCACTGCTCAGAAGGGCTCCTGTACGGAGGGGTATGATGCAAATACCAAAAGGTAGAGCAAACCAAATCAAGCAGTAAAGTCCTTCTAAACCAAGTCTCTAATTCTTCAGAGTATGCATTATTGAGTCACTTTATCTGTATCACCATTTTCACTTCCAAAGCAAAATTTATTTTTAGCTGATCCCAATCCCCTATAGGCATCTAAGTCTATGGATTGGGGTTAAGTTTCTGTTGCTTAAAGAAATTCTACAGACTGTACTCTCAGTCCTACTTTTCTAGCTTGCTCATCATTTTCTTTCTCCCCCTTTGTAGGGGAAAATATTCTATTCTTAGTCCCAGCCCAAAAGGAATTTGGGGAGAGCATTTTTCAAAAATTGCATTAATCATTTCTCTGTCTGGCAAGGATACAAAAGGCAGTATTACCTATCCCATTTAATGCAACTGAAAACAGATGAAGTTTGGGATCGGGGGGTTTCTGGGAGCAGCTGAAACACAAAACTGGTTGCTCTTTAAAAATGGAAACCCAGAACCTGCCAAGCTGTCTCTGAGGCGGAATCTCCTGGGCAAATTTGAAAGAGAATAATGAAGACATAGCAATTAAAAAGCACTTTTCTGCAAAATGTCATTACTATTTAAAGTTACATAACCATTTCTCCAGCAGCGGAGGCTCACACAGCAGTCACCGGCAGTGTTGCCTCCCCATGACCTGTGTCCAACAAAGAGGCCCATTGCTGAGCACCTCCTACATGGGCGCCTGAGTCCTGCTGGCTTCAATGGGAGCCATAAATAATTTGGAGGGGGATTTGGCCTGGGGAACCACAGCTTGAAAGATATACAGCTGCCGGCTGGGGTGGAATCTTCTGTCCCCAGAGTTCCCAAAGATACACACACACACAAAGGAATACTGAGAAAATGAGAGAGAGAAAAAGGCCACCCTTGGTGCCAAGCATATAAATTTGGCCTCACAAAACCCAGGAAGGCAAGAGTTGAAAGTTCTATTTGCACAGCGACTCACCCGTGCTAAACATATGGAATCTGCTCCCCCCACCCAAGTCTTGTTATACTTAAAAAAAAAATCTTGTTGTACTTTAAAATGGAATGTCGATGTGGGAACCCCCATGTCCTCTGCCTTCTCTTCTCCTGATTTCTGCCCCATCTTCCTCAGTGCCCCCTCCTGCCTCACCTTCAACACGCATGTCGCACGGTATCTTTTGTATTTTACGTACAGTCTCTGTGTGCTGTCACACGAGAGGGTGCCTCTATTTCACTGACCGTCTCCTTCCTCTTCTCTCCTGATCCTCTCTTCTTTTTTTTCAGGACACACGGGCATCCTGCCCTTTTTCAGTCCCTCTTTTGTGCCAGTCTTATTCTTTCTACAGTCTCTGCACTTGTCCTCCCCTGTGCCTAGAATATTCCTTTCCCAGATCTCTGCCTGGCCCCCTTGTCCTGCCATCCAGACTTGCCCAGACCACCCAAGTTAAAATGTCTCTTCTATTTGCTTCACAGAATTAGTTTCTGAATGAAATTACCTTATTCATTTGTCTTTATTTTTGTTCCATCTCCCCCATTAGACAGTGGGCTTAAGGGGGACAGCCCGCTGTCTAATGGGGGAGATGGGCTTTAGGGGCACAGAGGCTTATCTGTCCACGACAAGCCCCCAGAGTGTAACTTAAGGCCAAGCCTGGTGGAGGTTTCAGACTCTCATTTGTTGAATGAAAGAAGCATCCCCTTTCTCATCCCAACTGAAGAGAAAGTTGTCCCTAAAACCTTTGAGGCCGTTAGAATTGAGGACATGTCCATAGCTCCACAACTATAGTAAAAGACTCAGGACTTGAATCTGGGAATTAGGACTGAATTCTGAAACACTCGCAGTTCCTTCCGCATCTCCAGTGGGTAAGTGTGGAAACTGAGACGAATGCCTGGCTTGGGGCCTCTGTGGTACCTATGGCACAGAGTGGCCTCTGGGAATGTCTTAGCCCCTCTGAAACTCAGTTTTCTTGCCTGTGAAGTTAAAAATCCCAATAACCACCTTCCAGGGCCGTTGAAAAGGGTAAACAAGGGGAGAAAAGGCATAAACAGCACTTTAGCAAACACCTGACTCTTATGGGCTGAATGTTTGTGCCCCTCCCACCCCAATTTCATATACTGAAACCTTAACCCTGCCCCCCTTGTGATGGCATTAAGAGGTGGGGCCTTTGAAAGATGATTACGTTTAGATGAGGTCATGAAAGTTGGGTCTCCGTGATGGGATTAGTGCCCTTACAGGAAGAGGAAGAGACGGGAAGGCATGCACGCTTGCGCGCTCTCTTCCTCCCTCTCTCCCTCTCCATCTCTCCCTCTCTCTCTCCCTCTCCCCCTCCTTCCCTCCTTCCCTCCCTGAGCACACACTAAGAAAAGGCCATGTGAGCACACAGTGAGAAAGCAGCTGTCTACAAGCCAGGAATGTGCCTTAATCGGACACCAAATCTGTTGGCACCTTGACCTTAGACTTCCCAGCCTCCAGAATGGTAAGAAATAATGTCTCTTGTTCAAACAACCCAATCTATGGTATTTTGTTATAATTAAGTGTTCAATAAATGTTAGGTTCCTCCATTTACACCCTATTAGAACATAATCCATTACCTGGACCTAACTTGAGCCCTTCTTAGAAAAAGCCTTCTTGAGTAGCCCCATTTGGGCTAGTAGGAAACATGCCAAGAGTGCATTTTGTCTTAATAGCATTATAGTAATTATTGTAGGTGCTCATTATTATTGTTCCATTGTTTGTACTTCAATGAATTTTCCTTCCTTCCCTCCTTCCTTCCTTCCCTCCCTCCCTCCCTCCTTTCCTTCCTTGCCTTCTCCCTTCCATCTATCTTCTTCTTCTCTCCATCTCTCTTCCCTTCTTTCCACACATATTGCTTAAGCGCTACTGGGTGGCAGGCACTGTGCCATGGATACCAGGGTGAATAAAGCAGGCAACTCCCTGCCCTCGCTGACCTCACAGTTAAGGAAGGAGACAGATCTGTAAACAAGCTGCTTGGATGCAGTGAGACCAGTGCTTTAGCAGAAGCACAAGATTGCTCGGGGAACACACGGGAAGAATACCTAGCCCAGCATGGAGTAGGGGTGGTCAAAGACTCTCTTCTAGAGGAAGCAGCATTTTTAGGCTGAGATCCAACGGATTAACAGGAGTTAGGGGAGTTAGGGGATGGGAGATCCACAGGAAGAGTGTTCTAGAAAGTGGAAACGGCATGTGCAAAGGCCTCAGGAAATACTACTCTTTCCAACTAAGAACCAACTTAGCCATCACCTTTCTTTCTGATTAAGGTTCATCTTTTTTTGTTTGTTCATTTACTTCCAAGTTCCCTAGAGAAGAACAACTTCCGGCACCTCAGAGAAGATCACAGCTCTGAAGGGAAGAATGACACAGAGCAGAGATCTGTCAGCTCATTAGAGGAACAGCACTTCTTACAATAACAAAGGTCAAGGATCCTGGTCTCTTACAGGCAGGGAGTGAACCTGAGGTTCAGAAAAAGAAAAGGCGGCTCACTGTGCTGCTGAGTTTCAACCATTGGGGGGCGCTAAAGTAACATAACTTTCAGGGTAACCTTACATTGGATCCCTGGAGACCTTTGAGGACATTGTCAATATTGCTGTGTAAAGCAGGCACCTGGTTCAGGTGACTGTGCTCAGTGAGCTAGGGAACACTTAAATGTCTGGAAAAGAGGACACTATCAACAAAAGCCAAGGTACTCCTGAGATCTGGAGATTATAATCCAACCTTCATCCCTGACCCTGCTCCTGCTCCTCTGCTGATAGGACCTCTTAGCCACTTTCTCCTTCCTTCAACAAGCAGTACCTGAGGAACTGCTGGACGAGATGTTTCCTTCCTTCTAAGAACACAGAAGTGCTACCTGGAGATTCAAAACTAAAGTTCAGAATCCAAGAGACAAAAGCCTTAACTGATGATTAAAACATAAAGTTGCATCATGTCTGGTAAATAGTAAGTGTTCAATAGATATATTTCAAATATTGAATAAGCCAGTGATCTATTATGAAGACGAAAGAAAATAAGCCTGGGCATGATAATTATGGAAGACTTTGTGATGTGCTAGGATGTGGGTAGAGTCTTGAGACACGAGCCTGGTCTCAGTGGATAAAGAAGGGCATCCCCAGCGTCCCATGGAGAAGGCATACGCTGCACAGAGTTGGGTCAGTGTGTGCATACCTTGTATCAATCTAAGTCTTGTTCAAGGCAAGAGCTCTATATCTTCCTTTTGTTTCCCTCAGCTTTGTTTTATTTTATTCTATATCCTAATTACCTAATATAGTAATATTTTTGATGGATTTGCTCTTTTCTGACCTATTTCATTAAACATTAAATGTACAATCTCTTACAGTGCTAAGAGGAAGAGGGAAAAATACAGGTTCTGTTTTGGTTGAGTATAAATATTTTTCTATCCTGTTCTTGCATCAGAATGTGGCCCCCTGTAGATCTCTCGGAGCCCTATGGGAGTCCTCCACCTGTTGTCTTGTACCTGCTAAGTTCTGCTTGTCAAATTCTGTCCATTTCTGAAAAGCACGAGGTGAGGAGAACCACAACAAGGACTGTACCTTTTGTAAAAAGTCAGCCTGACCCCCTTCCTGTGAAAGCCTAGGGATTTCAGACTCTGGCAGATAAAGGACTTGATGGTTCCAGCAGTCACTCTGAACCTCAGTGTAATGAAGGCATGCAGGTCAATTACCCATCTGTTTGTGTTTCTATTGCCGTGAATTACAGTATCTATCGCTGACAGCTCATTGGAGTGGAATGGAAATAAGATGATAATTCACAGGGTGAAACTGTGCAGAAAGGGCAAAAAGGCTATGATCTCATTCAGAAGCTCAGCCCTGTCTCCATGACGGGTCATTTGCACTCCAGGAAATGAAGAAAGGCAGCTACCTGGGGGGAAAAGTGGGTGGGTTCTGGCTCCCCCTTCTGGATAGAATAACCTTTTGTTTTCCCAGGTATCATCATCTATCCTGCGGGATCTTGAGGAGTAGACATGGAACTCTTGGAGGAAAAATACAGGTAAACGATATTCTGCACAATAAAATGAAAACCTTTTTAACGAGCAGAAGTTTTGAGGGGTGAAACAGGTTGCCTTAGTAGGCAGAGGGCTCCTCATCACTGGCAGTATAGAAAGGTGACCCTGTAGGGATGCTCCAAAGAACCTATCAATGCATATTCAGTGCCCCTCCCTGCAGTGTCCTGCCTTTGAAAAAATTACACACTCCCACCCTCTGAACTCAGATAGGTTCCCATGACATGTTTTGGTTAATGAAATGTGCAAGTGATGTTTGCAACTTCCAAAACGAAGCTATGAGAACCAACATATGGATCCGTCAGATTCTCTTTTCCCATCACCACAAGAACAACAATGTTCCATCTAGAGGCCATGGCTGTTCTCCAGATAAGTGCCTTCTTCATTCTGTGAAGCAGAATCACAATTGACTTGTGACCATGATGTAGCATCGGTAAGAAATGAGTATTTACATTTGCCAACCACTGAGATTCAGGGATTGTTTGTTAGCACAACATAACCTAGCCTATACTGATGGATACAGGAAGTGGCAAACTGGGGCCCGTGGGCCTATTTTCACAAATTAATTCTATTGGAATGCAACCACACAGATTGAAGTATTGTTTACAGCTGCTTTCACATTACAATGGAAGAGCTGGATAGTTTCAACAGAGACTTGTGTGTGACCCACAAAGCCTAAAATATTTACCATCTGGCTCTTTACAGAAAAAGTTGGCCAGCCAGTGTACTAGTTGATCATGAAGATTCTTTCAACCTTGATTTTCTGGGTCTATTCTGTGCTGGTCTTATTTCAATTATTAAGCAAATAGGCATCTATTAGGTGCCAGGTATTCTTTCAGGCACTGGCTAAAAGGCAAGGAACTAGAAACAAAATCCTTGCTCTCATGGAACTTAAGTAAGGCAGACAATCAGAGGAGGATTTAAACTGGCAAAAGGGATTGGGGGCAGGGAGACTTCTAAATGACAATTTTAACTTTGAAAAAGAGAATATGGTCTAAACTATGAAATCGCTAACGATAAGGAGGCCAAAATACTTTTTTTCTCCAACATAATTTTAAAATTCAATTTCATAAAATTGCAACATGAAGATGCCCTTGAAGCTTTAAGAAGAGGTTGAGTCAATTTAAGCCTAAGCTTCTTCATAGAATTCATGATAAAAACCAAATGACACCTCTAAGACTCTCTGTCACCTGATCCCTAGATCAGCTGATGTCAGCAGATTCTTTTCTCACCTAACTCCCTTTTTTTGCTACATCCTGTACCACGACCACTGCTGTCCCCCAAATGCTCCAAATTCTCTTTGTTCAAATTTTGGCTCCAGCTCTTATTAACGGCATGACCTTGGGAAGTTAAAACTAAGAGGCTTAACTTCTCTGATTTTCAGTTTCCTCATTAAAGCTTCCTGTGTAGGGTTTTTGTAAAAGTTAAATGAACAATTTTATACCTTGATTGTGGTGGTATCTTGATTACATGATTGGATATGTTTGACATATTCATAGAACTGTTCACCTCAAAAGGGTGAATTTTTCTGGATGTAACTTACATCTCCATGAATGGGAAAACAAAATCAATTATGTAACCCATGTGAAGCTCTTAGTACATGATAGTTATCCAACTAATGTCATTTCCTGTCCTCACCCTGTTTTCTATTGCTTTCTCTGGAAGCTTTTGACAATCTGAGGCATTCTCTCTGTGGGCAACCCAAGCACCTTGCACATAACTCAAATTCTAAGAGAACACGTATTGCATCATACTATGTGTGTCTATATTCATGTTCCTCCTGTTCTGTGAGCTCCTTGAACGCAAGAGGCAGTACCTCATTCACCTCCCACTTCCTTGTTATCTGGCACATTAGTGGGTACCCAGTAAATGAGTTTGAATGAAGGTGAATTTAGAGAGGATGTGTTTCAAAGAGGACTGTGTTTCTCTGTTCTGGGCTTAGCACAGCCCACCTCTCTAGAGCCATCCCTCATAAGCAGGACCTGTATCATCTTTCCCAACATCATAGCTTGAAACCTGAAGCCACTTTAACTGCAGCTCAATAGTGAAGGGGACAGGTGCTCAGAAACATCTGAGTGAAAAAATGCACAAATTGAAAAAACATCCTAGGAGAACAAGGATGCTAAAGGCCTTGACCCCTAATTTCAGCACACATTTTGTTTGGGATCCATTGCTACAAATTATGATTCTTGAGAACTATAACTGCCTTTTCATTCTTTCCATGCTATCAAGCACAACACTAGATCACAGTAGGTGTGTAAAAATAAAACTGTTCAATTCAGCCACTCTTAGGAAAGTCCTTTCACTCACCATGTTATTGAGGCAGGCACTGTACTAGATGCTAGAGATACAGAAATGAGTATGACGGTTTCTGACCTCAGCGGGCTCCAGTTGGGTAGGAGAACAAAATTCATAAATGTACAATTAAAATAAAATATGCACACATTTCAGCAAAAAAGGAATAAAGAAAAGACCTCTACTTTTGTAAGAGTAGAGGAGTTTGGAACAGTTACTGTGGACAGGATTGAACCCAAGTGAAATTATAGTCCAGCATTTGCCAAGTTGTGTAACACAGAATCATAGACCTGCAGATGTAACCAAGATCAAGTACATTCAGGAAACTCTGTACATTTAATCCAGCTCGTGAGACTCCTAATACACATTAGCCCAGTTAAGGCGCTGAGAAGTCCTGCAGTAAATAAGTGTGGTTTATGTTATTTAATCCAGTGTTTCAGTATTATTGAGCTTTTGCTACATTTCTGTTTCCTAACAAACAGCCTCCAAATCCCGGTGGTTTACAACCACGAAGGTTTATTCCTGCTCATGTTTCATGCTGGCTGGGCTCTGGCTCTGCATCAGATGTCTTCTTCTTTTGGATCTATACTGAAGGAGTGGCCTCTCTCAGGTATATGGCATTCTCATAACAGAGGGAAACAAAAGCCAAGCCAGGCAATGTCTCCTCAAGGGCCTGCTAAAATGAGGCATGCATTATATTCTCTTACATTCCATTGGCCAAAGCAAATCATATGTCCCAGTGCAATGTCAACTAAGTGGGGTGTATACATCCCACAGGACAGCATTGCCTGTCACAGGCAATGCACTGGTATGTATAATTCTCTCAGGGAAGAGAGAGATGCAATCATGCAATCTACCACAAAATAAACTTATTTTTCCACCAAAGCTTATTTTTTAAAATTTAATTGCCATATGATCCAGCAACTCCACTCTTAAGGTATATACTCAAAAGAATTGCACAGAAGTATTCAAATAAAAACTTGAACACACTGTTCATAGAAGCAATATTAACAAAAAGGTGAAGACAACCTAAATGTCCATCAACTTATGAATGGGTAAACAAAATGTGGTCTATCCACACAATGGAATCTTAACTCAGCCATAAAAGAATGAAGTATTGTTACATGCTACAACATAGATGAACCCTGAAAACATTCTGTTACATCAAAGATGCCAGAGGGCTTCCCTGGTGGCGCAGTGGTTGAGAGTCTGCCTGGCGATGCAGGGGACACGGGTTCGTGCCCCAGTCCAGGAAGAGCCCACATGCTGCAGAGCGGCTGGGCCCCTGAGCCATGGCCGCTGAGCCTGAGCGTCTGGAGCCTGTGCTCCGCAACGGGAGAGGCCACAACAGTGAGAGGCCCACGTACCGCAAAAAAAAAAAAATGCCAGAAACACACACAAAAAAACATATTGTATGATTCCAATTATATGAAGTGTCCAGAATAGGCAAGTCCATAGAGACAGAAAGCAGATTAGTAGTTGTCTGGGGCTGGAGGGAGTAGGGAATGGGAAATTACTGCTTAATGAATATGGAATTTCCATTTGGGATGGTGAGAAAGTTCTGGAAGTAGATAGTGATGACACTTGCACAACTCTGTGAATATACTGAATGCTCCTGAATTGTGGATTTTAAAATGTTTAAAACATTAAACTTTGTGTGATATATATTTTATCACAGTAAAAAATTAAGATTCAAAGCAAACTGATTTGACAGTTCAAATAAATTTAAATCAGTAAATATTTATTGAGCGTATACTACAATCTAAACACTGAAATAAGAAGTGAATAATGAACACATTAAAAAGGATATGATTCTAATTTCGGGGAATTTAATTGCAATTTAGTAGAAATATGAACAATTGTGCACATGAAACAAGGTAGAATGTATCTAGAACACAGTAGAAGTGCATTGAAAGTGCTACATTTGCAGTGCCAAAGAAGAGCTTAATTCTGCCTAAGATGTATTGTGAGGGAAAAAAATAAAGATTGACTTGATAATCTTAAAAAATAAACAGGTACCGTGTTTGAAGAGAGTCAATGTATAAATTTCCATGGGTGATTTATTTAGGTTTTGGCCATCCTGACGCCTGATTTGTGTACAATCAGAGACCAACAAGGAATCAAGTGGGATGTGGTGGTTAAAGTAGGTCAAACTGTCACATTGATCACTGATCAGTCAGGAGTTCCATGATGCACACTCGGACACAAGTTTATTGAAAGGTATAGCCCCACGTGACCACATACCAAATGATAAATCTTCTGATATTCCCTCCCCTCAACACCAGCTTATGCTCCATCAGCATTTCCACCTCTTTCTGTACAAGTCTGAGTCTTGAGTCACCAAATTATTCCAGATTTCCCCTGGTCAGAGGCAGCCCTTTTTATAGTCATCTATACCTGGAATGTTGCGAGGCTTTCATAATCGTCTGTTATAAAGGTATTTGATCTTTTCTGGTTCTGGATTCTTTTGAGAGTATGAGAATAGCTATGGAAATGGCACACCTACGCACATCCACAAGTTGGCAAGTAATTTTAGGAAAATCACAGACTTTCTAAAGTAAATAGCAGAACCTATCAGCACATAGAAAGCACTATACAACTACTTGCTCCAATAAAAACCATGATTATATGTTCCAGGTTGAGACACAATATGCTACACACTTTTAAGAGCACTGGCATTGAGTGGACCTGTGTTCAAATTCTTGCTCTGCTGGCTACAAGAACGTTACTTAACTTCTGTGAGCCTCAATCTGCAAATCTGGAAAATGGGTCTGTGTTGAGGTTTCTGACAGATTAATATAAAGGAATAAGCTCTATACCTGGCACATGAGAACTATCCAGGAAGTCATAGCTATTATTTTGTATCAGCCCTCTTGGGTTTTAGGTCAGGTGCTTTCAACATATTTTTCAAATAAATGCAGAACCATGACTCCGAGGCAGTGGTGTTTTTATTCCCATTTATTAGAAGACCTAAAGAAGCTCAGAAACTTAATTAGCTAGTCCAAGGACTTATCACTATCACATGTGCTCTCAGGCACTCCCTATTTGTCCTCTGATTGAGTTTTAATTGATATCTTCAATCCACTTCTTAAGAGGAACTTCACTTCTCACAAGGCAGAGAACATGGTGCTCCTTGGCTCATAAAGGAAAACCAATATTTGGAGTCAAGCAGTTGGGTGGAAGTCAGCAATCCCATTTGTCATGAAGGCGCTGCTCTTTTATTCAACAGGCTTTACAGACAGAGCCACAGGAAGACGGAAACACGGATTCCCATCAGTGCCTCCTAGGCCCCTGCTAATCGACAAGAAGGCCCTTTAGTCGCAAGTCATTGCCGGTGACCCCGGGCTAATTCTTAATGAGGATTCAGCCCGAACTGCTGACTAGAGCAGGCTCTGGCAACAATCACTCCGCCTTCCACTGGGGTCACAAGGCCATGTGGGGTGATGGGGCTTCATGAAAAGAAGGCCTGATGACGTTCCTTCCCCTCTTCCTCGACTACTGCAGCTGGGCAGGGACTTATTCCCATTCTACCCACATCCAGAATGTGTTGTGCTGACTCAAGGCTCCCTGAGAAAAGTAATCATGGATCCCAGGCGGCTAGGAACCAAAAACCGGGGGATCTTGGGAAAGTGACTTCACCTCTTGGGGCCTCAGTTTCTTCATCTATGTAATAGGGAGCATGATCCCTATCTCTTAGTTGGTGGGAGGGATAAACTGGCTCATGGATATAAGCACAATATGCCTAAGAAGGAAAAACAGCTCAAAATAACGTTAATTTTAAACAGTTCAAATACTCTGTTCCCCTCTATTACTTGCTGCAAGATGATTTTAAAAATCATTATCTTCAGGCTTCCCTGGTGGTGCAGTGGTTGAGAGTCCGCCTGCCAATGCAGGGGACACGGGTTCGTGCCCTGGTCTGGGAAGATCCCACATGCCGCGGAGCAGCTGGGCCTGTGAGCCATGGCCGCTGGGCCTGCGCGTCCAGAGCCTGTGCTCCGCAACGGGTGAGGCCACGACAGTGAGAGGCCCGCGTACCGCAAAAAAAAAAAATTACATTACTAAGACTTCCAGAAACCTCTCTCATCTCTCTTCAGTCACTTCCCCATTCCTCCTCCACAAAGGTTAATGCTCTTTGGAATTCTAAAGCAATGTATTTGTTTTACTGTTTCTGAGCTGTGTAAGAATGGAATCATGCAGCATTTCCTCTTTCGTGTCTGGCTTCTGTTATTTAATGTTGCATTCATGAGATTCTTCTATATTTTTGCATGAAAGTGTAGTTGATTCTTTCTCATTTCTGTATTGTAGCCCATCATGTGAATGTATGACAAGTTATTTACCCATGTTTTTGTTGATGGGCATTTGGGGCTATTTCCATTTGGGGGACTATTTTGAACAAAACTCCTATGAACATTCATGGTTTTTGGTGAACAAAGGTAACATTTCTGTTGGGCATATTCCTAGGAGTTTTAATTGTTAGGTCATAAGGTGAGGACATATTGAGTTTTCAGTAGAAGCTGCCAAAAAGAGTTTTCCAAAGTGATTGTACTAATTTATTCTCCCAGGAGCAATGCATGTAAGTTCCCAGTGTTCAACATTGTCACTCCTTGATACTGTCAGATTTTTCAGTTGAGCCAGACTGATCAGTGTGTTATGACACTGTTTTAATTTACATTTTCTGAGGACTAATAAAGTTAATCACCGTTTCAAATATTTATTAGCCATTTTGATATTCTTGTTTGCAAAGCGCCTGTTCATGCCTTTTACCCATTTTCTTGTCTTTCTGGATTGTCTGCCTTTCTCTTATTGGTTTTAGGGGTTATTTACATATTTTATACATGAGTTCTTTGTCAGATACATTTATCACCAATATTGCCTTCCACTCTGTAACTTGCATTTTCATTCCATGAATAGCATCTTCTGATAAACAGGAATTCTTAATTTTAAAGTAGTCCAATTTATCAATCTTTTTCTTTTACTTCATGCTTTATGTACGCTACTGAATAAATATCAGCCTACCCAAAACTCATGAGATATTCTTCTATTTAAGAAGTATTTTTGTTTTACCTTCCACCAGGAGAATATTTTTCCTCCTTTTTATGATTCCTCTACCTAGACAGATAGAATGGATTGCCTCCTTTTCCACATCTCTGTAATAGTATGCATTACTTTTACTAGCTCTACTATATTACACACTACCTTGAATCATATGTATTTTCCTGTCTGTCAGCTCTATCTTATTCCCACTCTCCATTCACTCAAATACCTAAATCTTTCATGGTCTTTTCACTAAATCCTGGTAGTGACACCTCCTAAGTAACTCCAAAATTGGTCTATTTCTCTCCATCCCAACTGTTGCTTCCATGGTTTCAGTCTGTGACATCTCATCTTCAATACTGCAGTAGCCCTTAACTAACCGGTCACCAACCTCCAAACTACTCCTCTCTAATTAATTGACCACACAGTAGCCAGAGTGATCTTCCAAAACATTAATCTCTTCCTGCTACTTTGTTTTTTAAAACCCTTTTATGGTTCCCATTACTCTCAAATTAATATTCAACTCATTAATGTGCTACAGAGGCCTTCTAGGATATGACATATTATTTTGCCTTTCTCACCATTGACATCTCTGCTTTAATCTCTTAAGATCTTTTCAATTTCCTTGAATGCCATTCACGAGGACTCTGCTCCAGAGCTATGTCCCTGCCCCCTTCTTCACTCTTCAGGTCTCATTCTGTGCATCCTTTTATCAAGAAAGCTTCCCTGATTCTCTAGTAGGTGAAATCTCCATACTACTGGGTATCAAAGAACCCTCACAATTTTTTTCCATCCAAACTCATTGCACATTATTATTTGTCAAAACCCATGTTTTTTGATAGAGTGTATATTTCCTTGGGGCAAAAAGTATGTCTGTCTTGTTCACCACTGTTTTCTGTGCCTAGCTCAATGACAACATGAGTTCTTGAAAAATATTTGCTGAATTGAGTTGAACTGATTTGTGTTCATAGGCCCAGGATCTAGCACTGAATTTGGCACATAGTCAGTCTTGATAAAGGTTTGGTGATTCAGCATCTTCCTAAGCATCAGTATCGATTCAATCACCAACACGGTGGAATGATGATTAAATAGTTTCTATAACATCCCTACCAAACGTCACCATCATATAACCCTAATAACAAGAGAGCCACTAGGGCTTCCCCGGTGGCACAGTGGTTGAGAGTCCGCCTGCCGATGCAGGGGACACGGGTTCGTGCCCCGGTCTGGGAAGATCCCACATGCTGCGGAGCGGCTGGGCACGTGAGCCATGGCCGCTGAGCCTGTGCGTCCGGAGCCTGTGCTCCGCAATGGGAGAAGCCACAGCAGTGAGAGGCCCGCGTACGACAAAAAAAAAAAAAAAAAAGAGAGAGCCACTATATGCTTCAGCAGGACATTCCCGGTTTGGACATGAATGTGCATTAGAAGATCTATTTTATACTGAGTTTAAACTGAGATCTAGTTTAAACCTGGGATCCTTGTAGTTTCCCACATGTAGATCAGGTTTGGCCCATTTTATCCATATTATTGAATTTGACTAACTTTTCTGCAAGACAGCCCTTTAGGTACCCACAGACACATCCTTTTGCTCTAAGTCCACCTTCATCAGTTATGTATTATAAGACACTCTCCTTCAGTTTCTTGATGTCCCTCCTGAAATGTGTTGCCCACACTTGGACCCAATCCTCCAGGTGTGCTCTGACCAATCTAGAACAGAACAAAGCTGTCATCTCCTTCTTTTGTGTGAATAACATACTGCTAATAATGTAACCAATGGCAGATCTGGGTTTTAGAACTGAGGCTTAGGCTACAGGTGCTTATTGAGAAAAGGAATTCAAAATTACATGTGAATATGAATATGCAGAATGAGAAAATTTAGGGACTTAGAAGGTGAGGGAGCCCTGGATCTTAAGCTTCCTTAGGTTCACTGTAAATCAGCTTCCAAATGGCCCTAAGATCTTAATAAATTCCTAGTGAGATCCTGTTAATCCCAACTAAATTTACTCTGATTATAACTCACCTCCTACATGCACAGCAGGGTCATCAGACACAGACCGGAGCCGTACTTCCTGGATTCAAACCCTGCTCTCACTCCACAAGCTCACTGTAGGCATCACAGGAGCTAATATGGAAAATCCTGGTGCACCCAAGGTAGGTCTGTCTTCCTTATTCATTTCTTATCAGGCATTACCAAACTCATCTGTCTACTCTTTTGTCTACCAAAGGGGTGTAGGATTATTCTTCATGTATTTGAGGTTTTGCTTTGTTGGCTTTTGTTTTAACGCTAAACCACTCTCTTGGCCTGAATTTTCATTCATTGCTCCCAAGTGACACTATCAAGCTTGCTCTGTACCACTTTCCAAACATCTTCTATAACAGGAGCATGAATCAAAGAGTTGCCAAGAAATCAGAATATAAAAGTCATATTAGGCTCTGTTTAGCTCGACCTGCCAATCTCAACCCAACTTTCCTCCCACTGACATTCAGAATCACCTTTATCAGATACCTTTCTAAAAGGTCACATTCTTAGTTTGCTCAAAGTTAAAGCATATGCCATTTTTTATGACTATAAAGTTAATACACGATCATTGTAGAAAAGTTAGAAAAGGAATTGGAAGACTAAAATAAATCATCTCTAACCTAATCATCCAGAAGTAACCTCTTTTAACATCTCGCATAATTCCTTGCAATGTTATTTTTCCTTATCCTTTTACATTAAGATCATGCCATACATTCACTCAGAAACCATCCACTTTTTAATTAACATTATAGTAAATCATTTTCACGTATCCTGAAAATTCTTTATAAACAACATTTTAGCACCTGCCTAATATTATGTTGTATGGATGCTACATAATTAATTTAGTCTCCTCATGTGGAAAATTGAGATCTTTACATTGTTTTTTCTTTGCTATTATAAATTATGCTTTTTAAAACAGTACTATCTATACTTAAAGTTTTATCATTTTTCCCCCTACAATCTCCCCTCCTCTTTATGATGAATTAATCAGGATAAAATGACTATTTTAAAGAGTATATTTTCTTCAAGGTCTTGAGTATATATGGAGCACATAACATGTACCTGACATATAATAGATAATAAACAAATACAAATATGTATGTATTTCATCAAATTAATCCTTAGAATTGTTGCAATTTCACTAGCCATGCCTAAGAGGATCTGTCTTTCTATATTCCAGCTGGCATTGAATGTTCTCATTTGTAAACTCTGCTAAAAGCACACACATATATACACAAATACATAAATGGGTGTATGAATATACTGAAGACCACTAATGATGAACAAATAAGGAGAAAGAAGTTTACATAGAACCAAAAATTCTATAAAATGCCCTATAGTTCTTGGAATTCAAATAATATCTGCCAAAATACATTGAGAATCAAACACAATAATGTAGGAAATAGAGGCTATGAAATGAAACTTTAATATATATTAGATCTGGAACATCTATAAATAATACTGTTTAGACATTTTCATCAAAATAATCAGATAAAGCTCACATTTCCATACTTTATATCTGAAAACTAATTAATAACCATGAATTTAATGTCCCATATATGTTAAAATTTTTAAAAAGACATCGTATCACAACTGTCTTAATTTGCATATTTTTATTTTTTGTTGGTTTCTCTGCCTTTCATCTTAGTTTTCATTCTCCCTCCACATCATGCCTCCTGATACCCTCTCATCCCTCCTCCCCCAGGCTGCTCTCCCCTCCCCCTCTCTGTTCCCATCATTTCCACTGACATCCTACCTTGAAGGTGCAGTTTGCTCTCCGTGCTTTGCAGAAGGACGGAACTCACAGAGTCCAGATTGTCATAGCTGTTACAGCCCAGAGGCCCAGTGCGTGTCTCTGTGACCTGGAGTGGACATCAAGGGCGACAGATGTGAGACAGATGCCCTTGTCTGGGACAGATCCTGCAGAGTCAGCCCCCAGCAGAGCTCAGGCAGCAGAGAAAGCCTGACCTGAGCCAGTGGCCACTTCTTGAGCTCCTTGCCTGTGTCAAGGACCATGCCTGACTGTTGCCAAGCAGACAACGGGATAGCAGGGCAATCCAGCAGACTGGAGCCAGGATGCCCACGTTCTATCCTTGGTTCTCACTGCACAAAGCCATTTTAAGTATTATATGAACTAAAAAATAAGTGGAAACACTATAGTGTATTTCAAAAGCATGGGCTTTGGAGTTAGGAGAGTCAGTGTTAAATCCTGGCTGCGCCCTTTATTTGCTGTGTGCCCTCAGGCAGTCACTTCTCTAAGCTCCTGCAACCTGAAGCTAGTAAATCCTTCCAGGAAGGTGGTGGGACTAAACCTGATGGGTGTAAGTGCCTGACACATGGCATATGTTCAATAATTGACATCTTATTACCAAGAGTCTCTATAAATTGTAACGTGCATTATTGATGAGTACATATGCATCATCATTAGGCAAGAACAATGAAATTATTCCCATTTTCGAAAAAAAAAATTAGCAAAGAGCACAATCAGTTCCAATGCAGAATGATCACCCCAGTCCTCCGGTAGTGTGTTTCTAAAACACTGTCTTAGAATAATTGAGGTGGTGGACAAGAGGGAAACAGCTATTCTAAAAGATAACCTTGAAATATGAATGGTTTAGTATGTAAAGTGGTTTCTTCATGTCTTTAGCCTTTCCGTTCCATTATTTAACACAATCACTTGTAGGCTTGTTTTGAGGTTTGCATCCAGCTGTAAGGACACAGCACTGACCGTTGTCAGGAATGATGACCTGGGAAACAGTCACACGGATCTCCCAGTGCCAGCTCTGCCCCTGTCCAGCAGCAGAACCTTGGATCACTAACTCCTCTTTCTAAGCCTCAATTTCTGCATCTACACAATGTCAGTAATACCGTTACCCACCCTAACGGTAAAGGGATCATATTTTTGAAGTATCTAGCACTTAGGAAACAGTACAAAAATGGAAGGTTATTAGGCTTTGCTTTTAAAAAATAATTTATTCTTTTTTGTGTACAGAATAATGACATCGTTACTGATAAATGAGATTCAAAACTACCAATCCATCTTGCTCACGATGCTCAGGAAGAGAAACCACGGGCAAAACGTCCCCACCTGGGTCAGCTGCTCATCTTAGACAAAGCTGGCAGGGAGACCAATTCTAGCCAGCTGGGTCGTGAGGTAGCGTCAAGAAATGGCTAGAAAAATCCAAGTGCCAGACGGAGTGTCAAGGATGGTGCTATTGCAAGGATGGCTTCTTGAGTGGCCTGTGTGCAATTTCTCTAAGAAATTCCTCGTAAGGAGGCACACTGCACTTCCGGGATGAGCAAAAGAGGATTACCTTCTGACAGAGCTTCAATATCTCAATTCCGCATCCCATCCCGCGGGGAGGGAACCATTTGGTGATAATGAAAACCAGGCCTTTGCTTCACTCAGACTCCGATGGCTTCATCAAGCTCCATCTCTCTGTGCTGAGTTCCCTAACACCATAATCCCCCCAACACAGGCGATTCTTCTCGCATCAGCTGGCTCTTTGTTGATCTGATTTACTTCTCCCCTTCCTCCCTCCCTCCTCAGCAAGTCTCTCCCCTCCCACATTTTTTCTCTTCCCTTGGTCCGTTTCTGACTCATCTGCCTGACTTCTACCAACACTCCCCGGCAACCCCTCATCCCTTCACACACACACACTTTTTCCCTAGAGGTACCTTTTAAAGTCTTGATATAAGACTAGGTCTGCATTTTATTCAGAAGAAAGATGCTCAGGAAGAGAAAATAGACTGAATAATGAGGTAAAATGCAGGTATAATCTGGTTTAAGAAACTTTGAGATGCAAAAAAATCTTCATTGAAACCCTCCAAAGAACTAATCCTTTTTTATCAAAAATGTCCTCCTTTATTCTCTTTATAAAGGTAATCCTTGAATTTACTGCATTTAAAGTGGAATTTTTTTAAGTACCTATGCTCTAAGGCATTGAGCTGAAAAGTCTCCACAGCTGCTCTTACCAATGTGGCTATTTAAACTTAAATTAAAAAAAAAAACAAAAAACCTTACAAATCTAGTGTCTAAGTAGCCACAGGTCACATGTTCCATAACCCCATGACTAGTGGCTCTTGTCTTGGCCAGCACAGACACAGTCTCTCCATTATCTTGGAAGGGTCTATCGGACGGCGCTGGGGTAGGCGCGCATGGGTCGGCACAGGACAGACTGCCTGATTTATAAACGAAGTTTTATTGGAACACAGCCATGCCCAGTGTTTACACACTGATTGTACAGCTAATTTTGTGCTATAGCAGCACAGTTGAGTTGTAGTAATACCGATCATATGACCTGCAAATCTTAAAATATTTATTATTGACCCTTTACAAACAATCCTCATGGATCCCTGGTCTAGAGAGTAGAGTTCCAGTCCCTGTTAATGTACTGGCTAGGTGTGTAACCCTGAGCAGATGTCTTTAACCCTTGGACCTGAGTGTTCCCATCTGTAAAATGGGGAGGGAGGATGAAAAACACAGGTGTTAACCAATTACTGACCTAGGCATAATCTGACTCTTGAGAGCTCTGTGACCTTTCGAAAATGATTTACCCACTGTAGCCTGTTTCTTCACCTAGAAAGGGAGTCTGGAAATCATCCACACAGAGCTTTAAGAGTGAAGGAGAGTAAGCTGGGATGAAGAGAGAGGCATGGACACATATACACTACCAAATGTAAAATAGATAGCTAGTGGGAAGCAGCCACATCGCACAGGGAGATCAGCTTGGTGCTTTGTGACCACCTAGAGGGGTGAGATTGGGAGGGTGGGAGGGAGATGCAAGAGGGAGGGGATATGGGAACAGATGTATATGTATAACTGATTCAGTTTGTTATAAAGCAGAAACTAACACACCATTGTAAAGCAATTATACTCCAATAAAGATGTTAAAAAAAAAAAAAGAGTGAAGGAAAGTACTATGGATAATTCTGCCATGACTACAGCCAGGGCTGCCGCAGGAAATCAGTACATGTGGTCACCTTAATGACAATGCTCGGGATATTATGGGGCACTTGACAACCTCAGGCAGAGTGGTTGGCAGGGGGGCACTGTTAGCTCCCTGGGTAAGAAACCAGGGATTTCATCTGCCCGTTGACTCTCAGACTACCTTTGTGCAGTGCTGTTGTCTTAAGAGCCTGCCACCTGAAGCCACCCTTGAGCCGTACCTTGATTGCTCCAGTTGATATCTGGATCTCATGGAGCCTCCTCATGGTGCCATCACGGTCGACAAAGTAGGATGATGCCAGCTGGTGCAGAGCTTCAACACTTTGGGTGGCATTCCCTGACTTCCTGTCCAGGTGACTTTTGTCCATGTACATGGTCAAGGCCTCCTCCCCTGCACAGAAAAGGAGACAAGCTCAGGCAGCCTGTTGAGCTTTGGGATGGGTAGAAAGCCTTCATGGCTTGGATGCCGAAAATAGCTTCAGACCTCTCATTAATTTTGCCCAAATTTCCTTCTGCCTCTGAAAATCAAGAGCACAATGAAAGCAAGACAGTCCAGAGGTGTCTGTAAGCACCAAGCTCCATCAGGACGAAGACCATGAAAAGACTCTTAGTCATCAAGTCCAGCTCTTACTAATCCACTTCATTGTTCTCACCAGCATCATCTCGCAACACAACTCACTTCCTCTCTTCAAGGCTCAGCCTTTTCTGTAAAATGATGGATTTGCCATAGATGGGCCCTTCCCATTCCTTTCTTCTCCTCCTGTTTCCTCATCATCATCCAATTCCACCTATTCCTCCTCTCATTTCTCCCCTCTTCTTCCCTCGTTCCTTCCTCCTTTCCTTTCTCTCTTTCTCCTTCTGATACCCCTTCCCAGACAGATGGATGTACAGATGGATGGGTAGATAAATAGAGATACAGATAGAGAGAGAGGGAGAGAGACAGAGAGATAAGATATAGTTTAAACACAGATACAGACAGATAGATAGGAAAAACTAAACTGTCAGCCCTGTGAAGTCAGACACTATCTATATTAGCCACTGCTGTATCCCTTGTACAAAGCCCAGTGCTTGGCATATAGTAGGTAGTAAATAGTTAATCCATCAATTTTTTTCATTCATTCAATAAACATTTCTTAAGTTACATCTTGGGGAGAGAGGAGATGACATGAAAGTTAGGCACAGGGTGGAAGAGACAGAGAGAGAGAGAGAGAGAGAGAGAGAGAGAGAGAGAGAGGGAGAAATAGAAAACCTTATATAATTTACCATGAAGTTTTCCTTAGAAATACATGCATGGATTACTAACAGTACTAACTAATGGTGCATTTTATTTTGGATAAAAAGATGTTTCACCAGAACTTCATAAAGGAAGCTCCAGATATGCCACCTAAATAGATCTGATCATTGTACCACTGGTTTCACTCTCAACTAACTGTGAACTTGGGGACATTTCTTAACCTCTCTGATTCTCAGTTTATTCATGAACAAAATTAGGAGAAGAATAGCACCTACTGCATAGAATAATTAAGAAGAATAAATTAATTAACACACGTAAAGTCCTAATATCATTGTCTGCTTGTTGTAGCAATCAAAAATCATTTGGAGTAGTAGTAGAGAGCAGTCTCTAGAACTATACTGCCTGGACTTGAACTAGCTATGGGAACAAGTTACCTGCACTCTTTATACCAGGGGTTGCCAACCCCGGTCTGCGGCCTGTTAGGAACCAGGCCACACAGCAGGAGGTGAGTGGTCGCGAGCTCCCCATAAATTAGGAGTATGGGATTAACAGATACAAATTACTGTACATAAAATAGATAAGCAATAAGGATTTACTGTATAACACAGGGAACAATATTCAATATTTTGTAATAACCTATTGAATCTAATGGAAAAGAATCTGAAAAAAAGTATATATGACTGAATCACTTTGCTATACACCTAAAACTAACACAATATTGTAAATCAACTATATTTCAATTAAAAAAATAAAAACAGAACTGTAACAGAAAAAAGAAATAAAAATATCATTAATAGTTTATTCGTTACATGTTGAAATGATGCAGGGTGCCTGCATCCCTGTAGATGTGGGACCCAAGACACTGATGATCTGGTCTCTCCAGCTGCATCCCGTGCTGCTCTCTAGCTGTGCTCTATCCTGCACAAATGTGCCCTATTTTCTCTTATGGCTGGGACTCTGCTTTTCTGTTTTTCTCCTGGCTAACTTCTACTCATCCCTCAGGTATCACTTAAGACACCTCCTCTAGGTAGCCTTCCCTGAATCCCCCACTGTTTACTTAAACTAAAGTAAGCACTCTAACCACGGGCTCCCACGATCTCTTTTTATTTCTCCAATATGTTACCTGTCACATTTCCTGGTGATTTCTTGTTTAATAGCCTCTCTCTTTTACTAGAGAAGAAGCACTGTGAAGTCAGTGAGTATGTAGGAGTCTTTCGTCATTTCACTGTCTTTGCCTAGCACAATATGGGCATATATTATGTGCTTAACAAATGATCAGGGTATGTGTGGGTAAATGGATAAATGTGGAAGTGGTCCAACTCTACGGTGTTTGTTGATTGACTGAAATCTTCTGGTAAGAAGATTCATCATTTTCAAAATTAATCTCTGGGTTCCACATGCCTAGACTCAAGTTGAGTTCAGAATAAAAAACTCATATTTGCACCTTCCCATGAAGTCTTCGCCAGTTATGCAGGAGGACACGATTGTCCATCCTTTGGACTCTGCAGTAAGCTGAATAGACTTGGCTTAAAAACAACTTTATATACAATTAAACATTGAGTTCCAGGTGTGATGAGTGGTGGCCTGGGGCAGGAAGGACTCTGATTCTTCTTTATAATGTTCCCAATGCTTTTCCCAGGTCAAACAAAGAGCAAATGTTCAGTTATCATTTGATGGATAGATAGATGGATGGGGAGATAGATGATTAAATGAACAGGTGAATAGATAGGTGGGTGGAGAGGTAAATGATTAAATAAGTGAATATATGCTAGAAGTTAGAGCCAGGAAGCAGAGGACACAAATATTCCAAGTGTCAGCTCAGGCTCGCCAAGGGGCCTGTGAAAGAGAAGGTGAAACAGCTCAGTTCCCTCCGGACTGAGAACTGGCAGAAGCAAACCTTAGATCAAGAGGGGTTAATGGACTTCTTGCTGCATTATTAAGACTTAATTTCTTGTTTATTAAGAGAACATTCTGTTTAGAGTCACTTTCCCACTTGGGCATTCCTGCAAATTGCCTCTTCACCCCTTTCCTCAATCTTTCTGTCTCTGGGGGCTTTGTCTCACTCTCTGTAGCACTTCTTTCAGAGGGGAACAAAGTGGGACACATAGGAAATGGGGGATGCGGGGGCAAGTCAATCATCTTATCTTTTGAGTCACCTGGGGACACTGTTCCCAGAAGAAGGAAGGGGATGTCTGGATTTCAGGCCTCTGGGGCATCCCTCATCCTTTCCTTCTGAGCCCCTGTGACTTTATTCTTAGCCTTCCTCTTAGCCAAGGGGAGCTCTCCCAAGATACAGGGTGGGGAACGAGTATACACACAAACATACATTTACACAAGCAGAAAAACGTGAGTGTTCACACATCAACAGACATTCATGCAATATACATACATTCACATACATGTGCAAGCTTACATATACACATATGTGTATATTGTACCCATATACATGGGTGTAAGATGTATGCATGTGTGCACTGCATATGTATGTATGTATGTCTGCATATAGATTAACTTTCACGCAAGCGTAGGCAAGCGTCTGTGCACATCCATCTGTGCAGGGAGACATGCGCTCCCATGCACGTGTGCAAGCTTAGTTGTATATATCACACAGACACCCACCTCCAAGGTGTTTCCTTTAATCCAAAATATGATCTTCAGAGGGACTAAGAGAAATTGCGATCCCTGTATTTATATGGGTCAATCCAGACCCTAATTTTTTCCCTTTACCACCATCCATAAAAAAATCACTCATGGGCTTCCCTGGTGGCGCAGTGGTTGAGAGTCCACCTGCCGAGGCAGGGGACACGGGTTCGTGCCCCGGTCCGGGAAGATCCCACATGCCACAGAGCGGCTGGGCCCGTGAGCCATGGCCGCTGAGCCTGCGCGTCCGGAGCCTGTGCTCTGCAGCAGGAGAGGCCACAACAGTGAGAGGCCTGCGTACCACAAAAAAAAAAAAAAAAAAAAAAGAAAGAAAAAATCACTCATACCAATTATTTTGAGTTTAACAGATTTCACCCCAAGAGTGAGGATCCCATGGAAATGTCTTAGATGTCAGCCCTCCTGCCACCTCCACTTCCTCCTCCTCACTCCGCTTCCTTCCTCTTCCCTAAAGGCATGTACTTGTCCTCTACGTGACAGTTTAAGAATCATCTGTTGTTTGAGCATGTCCTCAGGAACTCACCTGACACCTCAAACAGCTTATCAAAGCATTTCCTCTCAGTGAATATGGTGTTCTCCTTAGGAAAAATTACAGTGAATACAATTCTCTGCACTTCCTTATATTTAGATGGAAAAACTGATAGCCAGACAGGAAAGTGAATTTCTCAATGTCTTCCATTCATCTAGTGAGTGGTAGGAATGGGTTTTAATTCCAAGTCCCCCAATTTTTTAGTCTCACTAAATGATAACAGTAACAATAGTTATAATAAAACAATAATAATAATAATAATAGCTAGAACAACAATAGCAATGATTTGTTAGGTGCCAAACACTGCACTAAGCACTTTCAATGCATCATTTTATTTAATCTTCACAATATGCATGAAGTACTAGTATTATTTCTATTCATAAAAGAGGAAACCAAGGCTGAAAGTACTGAGTAACCTGCCAAGGTGACCCCAAACTGGTGAGAAACAGGCAATCAAACTCCAGAGCCTGCCTTTGCATGCCCTACAACCTACCGCCTCCATTCTCTCCCATTGCATGGGAAGGCTCTTAAGAAATACCTTTCCACAAATGAGTGAATGAAGTGATGATGTAAGAAGGACCTCACACAGTTGCTGGGTTGCTGCCACACTGTGTCTATCAACAGTAAATCCCCCACCATCACCCACGCTGAGGATTCAGGGAAAATTTAGGGCTTGCTGTCCAATACCGGAACTCAATCCAAAGCTTTGCATATTTTAAAATATTGTGCTGTTGTAACAGGAAAGGACCAAGGCTCTGTGAATAATTAACCACCTCGCCTCAGAGAAATTAAAAATATATTTCACTGCAAAAGAAAAGTCTATTATTTGGGACTTCCGGGGACTTGGACAGAACACAGTTCCTAATGGAAGTACTGCATTGATCTCAATAGTTGTTTTTTTCAAGTGAAATGCGAGATGAGGGAAATTTGAAGAAAAGGGTACAGGTTAATGCCACACTCAGTGTAGAAGTGATTTCATTTTCACTTTACAATAGAGTAGAATTTATACTACATGATTTAACACTCAAATGTTAAAGAATACATGCTGGCTGGTTGGTTGTTGGATTGGGTGGGTTGGCGAGTGACTTGGTTAAAGAGATGACAGATGTTGGGTCAAAAAAATAACGCAGGCTTTATGGACAGAAAACCCTAAGTTCAACACTTATTTTTGTCACTTAGCTATACCTCTTGTAAGTCTCAGCTTCCTTATCTATACAATGGAGATACTATAACTTAGCTTGCCATTTTTGAGGACTAAAGACTATGTACAATGCCTGCTATGAGCAAATACTCAAGAAAGTGTAATAGGAGTAGCTAAGTAGTGGATACGAATGAATGAATGAATTTGCCCAACCAATTTCTCCACCCAAATTCTCCACATCATTGGTCTTCCTTGAAATGCATACCTAGAAAGCTTCACCACCCTCCTCTACCCAGCCAACTCCTACTGAGCTAAACTGCCACTTCCTCCAGGAACTTTATACTGACTGCTCCAGCTTGGAGCACTCACCCTCCTCTAAAAAAGATCACTTGTTATAAGCATGCCTCAGTCTACCCACCTGCCTTTGTCAGTACACCTATCTTGTTCAGCTGACATGGGCCTTATCTAAATGCATAACTTTGCAGCTCTCTGAGCAGGTGGCATGGTGCTCCACCACCAAACGGGCTTTCTCAAAATTCAGTGGACTTAAGTCATTGTGGCAGAAAACTGATGGCCAAAGGATTGTAGCTCATTATATAAAAGGATGCATGCAGGCGAGACCCATAGCATCTAAGTGCACTAGTCTCTACCATTTCCCATTTTCTTTGCATTTCTTTCCTTCCTTTTATCCTCCCCTCTTATCTTCACTCCCTTAAAGACAAACTGGACATGATGGGGAGGGATGGGTAAAGCTGAGCAGGTGGAGCAATTAGTCTGCTTTCCTACTAATCTACTCCAAACCCATATAAGATACAAATGATATCCCATATGTAAAAAGACAACCTCAAGTTATCAACCCCTAAAGCAGACTTCAATAAACAAAGACACTTCTCTAAACATCATCTGAAGTTATTTCCCCAGATTAGACTGCATTCCAAAGGAACTAATATAATAATACGATTAAACATTCCCAACGAATTGAGCTAATTCCAAGGTGAAGCCGTATTTCCACAAAAGTTAGTAAACTCTCAAGTTAGACTGTCCTAGAGAACGGAATCAACCAAGACAATGTGGCTTGTCTGGCAACATATACTTCTGAGTGACATACGATGGCAGAGATGTCAAGATGGCTTTGATCCTAGGCCACCCCACCATCCCCTCCATCTCAGACTCAAACTCATGACAAGGCTATGGCCCAGTGGTTGTTGACCTACCTCCCAAGGTAGCGGAGATGAGGAGGTGGGTGCCGTACTTTTTGATGATGGTATCGATGAACTGCTGAGTGGTGGGTCTCCTGCCAAGCAGGCGGATGCTCCTTTGAAACTCCGGCATGAGGGGCACTGGATGACGGACCAGGTCTCTCCTCTCAATGGCTGTGTTCCTCACCTTCCAACGGGCAAACTCCCTGGGCAGGAGAGATGAGTGAGACTTTCCACCTACCACCTCTACCCCCAAGCCAAAGCCCACCCAACCATCCCATCCAGGCATCTGTACTTAGGCGAGAGAGTGCCCACAACTATTTTTAATATTTGTGAACTGATACTTGGATCTGGAGCCCTCAGTCTAGATCTAAGTATTGGGTAGTATTCTCATCACTGGGATACTGCAGTGAACCAGACAGATGCAGTCACGTTCTCACGATGCTTACAGATCATCAGAGATACAAAAATCATTGTCATCTAGTTGCTTATTTATCTCCCTCACTAGACTGTGAATGAAACCAGAGAGATGGGATCTTCTTAGGTACATGTTACATGGTGCGAGTCACAAGTATGCCTCCTGGATGAATAAATAAGCAAAAGAATAAAAGGAAGGAAGGCTGTGTACCAATGGACAAGACGCTAAGGCACAATGCAACTTGAAACCTGTTCTAAGACAATTCCACAACCCAATCATTTAGTCCAGAGCTCAGTTTCATTCGAAATTTTCACATGCATTCACTGAGCAAATACTGTTTGGAAGAAATTAAGCTTTGTTCTGACCATGTAAGGGAATTTCCACTCTTCCCTTCACTAATGACAGAGAAAATCAAGACAGAAGAACATTGAACTTGGGAGTCTAAGCTCAGGGTCTCACTCTGCCTCTTGTAAACTATGTGGTGTGATCTTGGGCAGAGGATGTCACTTCTCTGGATCTACATTTCCTTATTTATAAAATCCAATTAATATTATCTATTTCCTATTGCTGGTACCCAGATTACATGAAACATAGTGTGTGAAAACACCACTGGAAAATGCCAGACACTAATCCAATGTGAGAGTTTTATAACTTTTATTTCCTCACACATTCACAGATATATAAATCATTAAAGGTTCACGTGTAATGAATGAGGAGAATGCAAACCAAATATAAGTAGACATTTAAAGGGCCTTGGTTCAGGTTGTTTTTGCTTTAATAATGACCTCTGCTCCTACCAAAGATGGAGCTCCCCCTGAAACAACCAGTTCTCCAACCTGTCTGAGTTACAAGCTCCAGGTCCCTTGAGAAAAACAGACTAGCCAAGAGGACTGTAAGGTCAGCCCAGATAAATGATGGGAACGAGAGTTTAATGAAAAGGTCTCTCACTCCTGCCACAGATGAGAGAGATGAATAAAGGAAGGGGCACAGAGCAAGAAGAAGCAGAACAGGGTGGGAATCGGGCTGGAATATGTCTCGGTAATTCAGTGGTGGAGTCTGACCCCTGATGCAGAGAAAACTGTGTCTGAAGAAAAAGCTTTCAAATTGGAATGCATTTCCAAGCCTCAGAGCTTATAGTCTGTGGCTGCTTAGCAAATCTCTGTCCATAATTCAAAACATAGTTTGAATTCTAAATAAAATCTGAGTAATGTGCACATCTTAGATTTAAGTCAATCAACTGAACTCAGTGAACCTTGCAGGGCACCTACTAAATGCAGAATATCATGTGTACAGAGGTGAGTGGACACATCCCAGTCTCAGAAGCTCATAGTCTGGCAGGAAAGGCAAGACATGTCCAGCTTGTTGTAAACCAAAGACTACAGGATGCAGAAGAAGGAACACAGACTTCTGAGGTCTCTAGGGGAAGCTTCAGTGAGGTCATATCTTAACTATAGTTTTGAAGTTCACATGTGATTTAAATAAACAGAAATGTTGTTTAACATTGAAACAAAACCCAACAATCCACATGGATGAAAGGGCAGGAGCAGAGTGAGTGAGAGGGGGATACATAACACATTATGGGAAGAGCTGAACAGGAGGGGAAGTGTATGAAGAGGGTGTGAAAGGGGACAAAATGGAGCAAGTGGGGTGACCAGACAGGAGGAGAGAGTGGGGAATGCGAGAGCCAGCTGAGGGGAATCTTATAGGTGAGGTAGCTGGTGACACAACTCCCCAAGGTTACTGCTCCCTGATGCTCACACCCTGTGTAATCTCCTCCCCTTTAGTATGGGCTGGACAGGACCCAGTGATTTGCTTCTAATGGACAGAATTTGGAGGTGATAGCATGTTAGTTTTGTGATTAGGTTACAAAATAGTTTTGTGATTAGTTTACTTCTTACTCAGCCGTAAAAAAGAATGAAATAATGCCATTTGCAGCAACATGGATGGACCTAGAGATTATCATATTAATCGAAGTAAGTCAGAAAGAGAAAGACAAATACCAGATGATATCACTTATATATGGAATCTAAAATACAGCACAAAAGAATAGGTCTATGAAACAGAAAAAGACTCACAGACATAGAGAACAGACTTGTGGTTGCCAAGAAGGGGGTGTGGGGGAAGGATGGACTGGGAGTTTGGGATGAGCAGATGCAAACTAGTATGTATAGGATCGATAAACAGCAAGGTCCTACTGTATAGCACAGGGAACTATTGATATATTCAATATCCTGTGATAAACCAAATGGAGAAGAATATGAAAAAGAATATCTATATCTATAACTGAGTCACTTTGTTGTACAGCAGAAATTAACACAACATTGTAAATCAACTATACTTCAATTAAAAAAAAAAAACCCATAACCCCAAAGTATGGCAACTTCCGTTTTGCCCCTCCCCTCTGTCTCTCTGTCTCTCTTTGTCTTTGTCTTGCTCTGGCTGCCATGTTGTGAGATGCACTGTTGAGAGATCTATACTGGGAGGAGCTGAGGGAAGCCTCTGGCCAATAGCTTCTGAGGAACTGAGACCACACAAGGGACTGAGTTCTAACAGTAACTATGTTCATGAGCTGGCAAGCAGACCCTTCCCAGTGGAACCTTCAAATGACAATAGCATGGCAAGAGCAAGGGCACCCCATTGAGCCACAGCCAAATTCCCTACCCACAGAAACTTTGAGATAATACATAGTGTTATATTAAGCTACTAACTTGTGGGGTAATTTGTTACTCAGCATTAGATGACCAATAAAAGGCAATGAGAATCATTAGATACTTCTGAGGAAAGAGTGTTTCCTCATCAGCTTATCCCTGAAATTTATAAAGCTATGTACGTGTAGTTATGAAAAAAATATATGTATATATGCATAGAAACATACACATATTTCAGTATAATAGACATACAGTTCTATGCTATTATGTTATAAATTATAGTTATGTTATATACAGGGATATATATAGAGAGAGATAGATATATAGATATAGAAATATATAACATTTATTTATAGCTTACAACCTTGGGTTACTATTTTTTTCATGTGAATATGTCTACAGTCCTCAAAACTGACATGCATTACACTCAGAGAGGTTAAGTAACATGTCAAAAGTCACACAGCTCATTAGTGGTAGAACTGGGGGTAGAAAACTTGTATCCTGACTCTTAAATCACACTTTTAATGTAGATATTGAAAAGTAGACTATGAAAACCATAGTAAAACCAGTACTGACACAAAGGAACAATACCATCCCCACCATCAAATTATAAGCCTATGACTTAATTCCTTTTTCTTTCTTTCTTTTTTTTGTTTTTTTAAACAGCCTCTACATTCTTTCTGATGTTCACTAGCTATACACCCAGGGCCTGCCATCTGTGTTGCTTCCTTGAAAAAACTAAGGAGGAAGCCAGTGCTGGGTTCCCGGTTCCTGCCTCACAGGATGGAATGCAAGCCCTAAGTAAGGGGATGCATGTGACCCACTGAGCACAGTGCTGGGCACTTGGGAAAAGCTCAATAACTGAGGGATGTTATTATGAAGTGCTGACTCTGCCAGGCACTGCCTGTTCAGCACCACAGACAGCTCCCAACCCTAAGGAATTTCCATCTTACTGAATGATGTGCTATTTGCAACAGTCATCTTAGTCACAGAGGAATCAGACAGGAGGATCCCTGACCTAGTCTGGAGGAGCAGCTGGGGTGGGAGCGGGGACGTCAAAAAATTCTTCTGTACAAGTTGAATCTTGACGAGAGCATAGCATTTGGCCAAAGATAGGGGAAGGATATTTCAGGAAGAATAAGCTCCACGTGCAAACATGGAGAAAAATAAGAGAGAATAAGACAGTTGGAGAGAGAGGGATGTGTGTGTGTGCAGTATTCATGTGTATTGAGTGCATGTGATATATAAATGATAAGAAGTAAAGATAGAGAGGTTGTCAGGGACCACACGATGAAGGGTCTTGTGTGTTGAACTGTGTTATTAGATTTCTATCTATAAACTCTGTTCTTAATGGCCAACAGTCCAGACTAAAAATGTTCTAAAAATGAGTCTATGTGACTCTGTGATGATCATGAGAATGTTGGAGTTAATACTGTAATAGCCACAAGATTCTATAATTTTATTCTCTTTACCAAAATACACTTCAGTAAAAAGTCTTCACAGTACCTAGATCTATTCAGAAGTAGATTTAAACAACATTAGAACTAAAACAGTTCATTTATGCTTTCAAAATATGAATGCTTATTATTTTTCCAGATCTGAGTATACAGCAATAAACAAACTAGATAAAATTCTTGCTATCAAGGAGCTTACATTCTCGTGAGAGTGGACAGATAATGAAAGGACAAATGTGTAACATGTCAGAAGGAGAGAAGTGCTATGAAGATAAATAAAGCAGAGGAAGGAGGTAGGGATGCCCTGGGGTGGGGTGAGGGCATAGTTCTATATAGGTGGTCAGAAAACGCCTTCCTAATTTGATGACATTTAAGGAGACGTGAAGGAAATAAGGAAGAGACCATGCAGCCACCTGGTGGAAGAGTAATCTAGGAAGAAGGAACAGCAGGTGCAAATGTCCTGAGGTAAGAATATGTTTGCCAGGTTTGGGGAAGATCAAGGAGGCAGGATGAGATGAGCAGATGAGTAGAAGAGATGTTATGAAAGGAAGGGCAAAAAGAAAAAAAAATAACATCAAAACATGGGATGGCGTTGGCACCAATCTCAAAAGGCCATTCTAGATTTGGTAAAGACTTTTTATTTTTAAATTCTAAGTAATATGGAAAGTCAAAAGAAGGTTTTGAGTAATGACACCATCTGATTTATGTTCTAAAAGAGGAGTAAGCAATCTTTTTCTGTAAAGGGACAGATAATATTTTAGGCTTTGCAGCCATAAGGTACCTGTTACAGCTACTCAACTCTGTCCTTGTAGTGTGAGTAGCCACAGACAATAAATGAGTGAGTGTGGCTGTGTTCCAATAAAACTTTGTTTATGAAAGCAGGTTTCAGGCCTGATTTGGCCCATGGTGAGTATGACTCCTGTTCTATAAGCATCACTATGACTCCTTTCATAGAAGTCATCCAATCCAACCCACTCAGTTCATAGATGGCAAAATTGAATTTCAAAGACATTAACTTATTTCCCCAAGATCGCACAGCAAAATGATTGGCAGGGCTGAAATCAGAGCCTAGGGCTTGTGACTCCAAGTGCAGTGCCCTTTCCACTGCAACATGCCACCTTAAAAAGATAGAAGAAAATAAAAGAGAGAAAAAGCCTGCTTTTCATGTTGTCTAACTGCTCTGCTGACCCAGGAACAATTTTATGTAAGTTCTCAGTGAATTGAGCACAACATAAAATATATCTTTCCTTCTGAGCCCACAGAACATGCAAATTCCCCTTGGAGGAGAAGGCAGAACTCACAATGGCATAGGATATGTTTATGCCCAATTAAGCATCCCAGCAGGGCGGGCAAACCAATTAGACTGAGATTAAAAAAGGATCCTGGATGGAAGGCATGGGGTGGCTGCAGCAAGGCTCATCCCACCAGGGGAGCGGAGGGTGGGAGGGCGGGTGCAGACAGAGGCAGGGGATGGATGGAGACTGGATCCAGGGTCACAGGACTTAGGATGAGGGTACAGAGAAAACCACAAGCCCAAGGCTCGCATTTCAGAGCACTGCTTTTATTGTAATACTCCCTTGTCCCCTTTGCTAACCCTCTGTTTCCTAGACACACACACACACACACACACTCAATGACACATGGAGAATGAGGATGCACTGAAGAAAAGATTGTGAGACAGGCAGGAGAACTGGCTCTGTGCCCTTGTGGAGGTGTGTGTTTACTCTCCTGGGAAATAAGTTGATAGTATTAGATGATCTTCAGCTTTGTATCTCTCAGCCAGGGCCCCGGAGACAGAAATCTTGGGTTAAAACCTGACCCTTCCATCAATTAGCTGTGAAATCATGGTGAGTTTGCTTATACTCCAAAAAAATGTAGATGTAATCTAGGGGAAGCATATCTACCTTAGAGGGATGGGTTTAGGTTTATATTAAATCATGGAGCACAGTATCTAGAACATAAAAACCCTGAATAAAGGCAGTGTTAGATTTATTATCAATATTACCATTGTCACGGTCACAGGAGGGGCTCCAATGGGAAGGTGGGGAATAGTGGATGACGGATGGTGGGTAGAAGACAAGAGGAAACAATCCTGCTCTTTTTAATGTTTTTTTCCCCCCGGTACGCGGGCCTCTCACTGTCGCGGCCTCTCCCGTTGCGGAGCACAGGCTTCGAACGCGCAGGCTCAGCAACCATGGCTCACGGGCCCAGCCACTCCGCGGCATGTGGGATCTTCCCGGACCGGGGCACGAACCCATGTCCCCTGCATCGGCAGGCGGCCTCTCAACCACTGCGCCACCAGGGAGGCCCAATCCTGCTCTTTTTAAAGCTATTAGTAGGTAGAACTTTTGTGGAGGGATTTGATTCCTGATTCCCACGAAGTATGATAAAAGTACTGACTGCATCTAAGAAATGGACTGACAGTTTATAAACCTCCTCCTACTCTATCTCCTCATATATGGGATGAAGACTAAAAACATGCATCTCCCAGATTGTTCTGAGAGTTAAATGAAATAATGGCTAGAAAACCTCTCTGTAAACTGCAGCAGGGTATGGACAATTTTAAGTTTTTGTTGATATTTATTATTATTATTATTTATTATT
The DNA here is from genome assembly GCF_025265405.1 of Mesoplodon densirostris. Classification (NCBI taxonomy): domain Eukaryota; kingdom Metazoa; phylum Chordata; class Mammalia; order Artiodactyla; family Ziphiidae; genus Mesoplodon; species Mesoplodon densirostris. The sequence goes on along the minus strand of NC_082666.1, from coordinate 15,320,080 downwards.
ATTATATCTATAGTTAATATATTTAATATTATCATATGTATATATTAATGGTATAAATAATATATATTATTTAATATTATGATGATGATGATATTTAATAATATTATTATTATTTGCATAGGGCACAGTTATAACGATATTATTATTCCTTAAAATGTTCGCTTTTGTTTCATCATGTGTAAAATGGGGGATCACAATTTCTACTTCTCAGGGTTATGAGGAGAACATCTCCAGTAGTGTTGGGTGCTTAGTAAGTGCTGGATAAATGTGAGTTTCCTCCATTGTTTTCTAGATAATCAAAGTAACTAATTACCTCTAAGGAAGTGAAGGGTTGCTTTACTCTTCTTTATGAAACATGTTTTGCAGCCTTTTTTTAAATTGAATCTGATTGCATAGCAGAACCAACTGGAAGTGGTTTTCAAAAACACACCTATTGTATAGACTTCAAAAAATAGAACAATGGAAAAATAAAGGGAGGAAAACAAAATGAATTTGGAGTTAAAATTAGCATGCAAACGCAATCCTATAAAGTCCTGAACACTTGACAGAAGTGGATAACAAATGTCTCTGAGCTTCCTTGCAGCCGAAGGAAAAAGGGAATTACAGACCAAAGGGCCACACAATCAAGAAGAAAACAGAACAGCTGTTGTTCAAAGTTGTTGGAGATACAGAGAGTTCCTGGATGCTGCAATAAGATACAAACACCTCCTATGGTTTCTCATAAAGAGATGGATGTAGTTGATGCTGGTGGGGAATGTCCTCACTGACAATATTTGATTGGCTCAGTGTAGCCTAAGGCATATGATGAAGCACCACTTGGTAATGCAACTCCATGAGAGACAAACATTACTGTTTAAACAAGAAGGACTATAGTGATCTGACTTAATCCAAGGATACATTTTAGAATATTTTATAGACATTGTATCCTCAATAAATGTTTGCCGAAAGCATAACTGATTAAGGTTACAGGATGTTTGCATTTGTTTATTTCTGGGTGGCTTATTCCGTTGGTTGCATTTATTTGCAAGTGAAATAAAAATAAGCCTCTGAATGTCTGGGGCTGGGGGCTGAGGAGGATCTGGGACCACTTCCATTACTGTTAGCAGAAAATTATCCCCAGAGACGAACAAGGGAAATTACATAGAGGAGGGGACTGAGGAGGTGAAGTCACTGAGCTGAGAGCGAGAGAGAGAGAGAGAGAGAGAGACAGAGACAGAGAGAGAGAGAGAGAGAGAGAGAGAAGAGAAAGAGAGAGAGAGAGAGAGCATTTCTCTTGCCTGCTGTTCCCAGCCTCTCCCCACATGTTCCCCAGCCAGCTAAGGGAAAGGTGAACCCAAGGGCACATGTGAAGTGGAAATGATGCATCTTAACAAGTATGGTGTCCTCAACAAATCCCCTGCCTGTCTCCATGCCTCAGAACATAAGTGAGAAAGCAGCTGAGGAATCCCAGCATCCAAGTGGTTCTCCAGGGTAATTTAGCTCTAGAAGGGTAAGGAGAGGAAAAGCAGAAAACAAATAAACGAACAACCAACCAAAAAGAGCTGTCCCTGAAAATGTGATTATGAATAGTGTTGTTTTAATTACAAGTAAAGACACTGACTTAACTATAGAGAAAATAATCTTTGCTTACAATTTGTATATAAGTCTTTCTGTTTTCCAAAGTGTGTTCATTTAAGTAATGGCCTTTTTATTTTTCTACTAACCCTAGTAGCAGTTCTAAAGGCTCCTACGGGAATAAAGTTCAGAGAAATGGGGGCAACTAATCCAGGGTAAGCATCCTGGAATTGGGCTACATGCTTCTCGTTGAGTGGAAACTTGAAAGGGAAAAATAGAAACACAGCAAGCACACTTGAATGGCCCAGGTTTGATAGAAATGGACCATCTCCAGAAAAGCAAGTGGGATTCTTCGTGGAGCACTGTTACTGAGGACAGGGACCACCATGGGGGTTATGGGAATTCATCATGGGGAAAGCAGCTTAGAATGTTCTTGCTGTATTTTACTCGGAGCAGACAGAGTTTCCTTAGATACCCTCAGTCACCTGAGCTACCTCGCTGCCATACAGAATCCAAAACATCAGAATGAGGATGAAAGGGGTTTTGGAACAACCAAGGACGTTGCTGTCATTTCACAAATGAGGAAATTGAGACTCAGAGAGAGAAATGGACTTGCCCAAGGCCTCAGAACCTTTGATAGCAAGAGGGACTAAAATCTGGGTTCCTGATCTCAGGTTCAGTGTCCTCTATGCTGATCCGCTGTCCCATCCCATTATCTCAACACTGTGGGGTCTGTACTGCACTTGGTCCTTTACAAAGCTCTGTCATCATATACATTATCCTCTCGATAACCTGGAAGTGGGGGGCATTTCCATCCCCATCACAAGTGGGGGAAACTGAGGTCCAGGGCAGTGAAGACCACATGACACATCCATGTCAGAGCTGGGACAGAAACTCAGCTTCCAGGATTCTCTGACTGGGCTCTTCCCTGCTTCTTCCTGCCCCCTCATCCTCTGACTACTCTGGTGTCACCAGGCCAGTGGAGGACAGGTGTTAACTGTCCCAAACTGCCTTGTCGGAAGCACCCGCGACGTTCTGCAGAAGAACGAAATATGGCGTATCGAGAAAAAGCAAATGATACACTGAGCACCTGAAAAAGCGGCACCAAACAGGTCCTTTCCTGACATTGTGGCAGTGTGGGAGGAGCTCAGAGTTTACAGCCAGAAAGGCCTGGCTTTGAATCCCAGCAGAAAGCCACTCATTAGCTGAGTGATCCTTTGCAGATTGCTCAGCCTCTCTGAGCTTTCTTTATCAGTACAATAGGAATCCTAGTACTTACCTTGCAGGGTTACTGGAAGGATTAAGCATAATGAATGCAATTAATCTGGCAGTAGTAGCTACTCAATAAATGTGAGTTATTTATCCTTTGGCAAGGCATTCTAAAAGGGGAGTTTGTCTCATAACACATAACTTTTAATGGATATTTTAAATGATCTTAATATGCCCATAGGCTCTAGGGATCACACAAACTGCATATAAATAAAATATTTAAAATTCTGTTTACTCAATTTGTCTCTCTGCTTATTTCCAAAACATCTATTGTGAAAGCATGAGTCATAACTAAATATAGATTAATAAAAATTTGGAGCAGCAATTATTTTCCAATTGTCATAAATCCTATTAAACATTGCAGTTAGATGAATTTTCTTTTTCAGATCACAAAATTTGAGAGCTCCAAGGGACCACAGAGAACATCTTGATATTGCCTTCGATCTTTAGATGGAAATATGGAAACTCTGAGAGGGGAGATCATTTTCCCAGGGACACAAAGCTATCAGTAGCTGGTTTTAAAATCCAAGTCTTGCACATGCAGACCTCTGCTCATTTCCCTCTGCCACAGCACATCTTTCTAGGAGAAAAACAAGCAAACTTCTTCCCTAGAAAGTAATGTTGCATTTACTTGCCAATTTTTTTCTCGTTAAAGTATTTTAGGATTAGCAAGTGTGCTGTCATCTGAGAGCCTCCCCCCAATCCGCATTCCCAGCTAGGTCCTCCTTTTGTTTCCCTATAGAGAAAGCTTTCCTGTCCCTGCTTTAAACTTATTAAGAAATACCTTTTTCTTCAATCCAATCAACACACATTCACTGAATTTCTGGTCTTATACCAGGAATTGGGGGGTCTAAAGCCATCCTTTACTTATATGTATCAAAGTTCTTAAGAATGATTTAACTCAGGGATCGACAAACTATGGCCCACAGACCAATTTTGTCCCTCTGACTGTTGTGGAAATAAATTTTTATTGGAACATAGTCTCACTCATTTGTTTATGTATTATCTATGGCTGCTTCTGCACTATAATCTCAGGGTTTAATAGTTGCAACAGAGACCATAGGGCCCATGAAGGATAAAATATGTACTATCTGGCCCTATACAGAAAAAGTTGGCTGATCCTGATTTAACCCACTGAGCTGGCCAGTCAAGTAATGTATTTTAAGGAAATAATAAAAAATGCCAGATCAAAGATTTATAGATTGAGCTACTCAATAGAGATAGATAGATCATTAAATTCTGTGTGTTTTTAAAAATTCCTTTGCCCTAAAAATATTTTAAAAACATTGGGCAAAAGAAAATTAGAAAATGAGGATGTTTCCCACACAGCCTGCTTGAATCTCCTTTAAAGCCTAAATAACAAAGTCATTATTTACATACAAATTAGAAGGAACTGATTTTCTTAAAAACGCCCCGATCACACCTGAGTTAAGAAAATAAACACGCTTCAAGTGGAATTTATGATTTGATGATTAAACAAGGTAATTGACTTAATATACACAATGATGAAAAAAATACCTTCTGGGGGGCCTAAGGCATTCTCAGAGGTATTTGATTGCCCAAGCACTGAAGGAAGAAGGAAGATACTGCCAATTTTCCTAGTTGGTGGAATGTGATGAGTTGTAACGCCATGAAAACCTGGCTCCAATGGCTAGAACTGCAATGACCAGGAAGAACTGACAGCAAGATAAAGTCCCACTCAATATAGCAAGCTTTTTCTGATTGTCAGAATGAATCAGGATAGAACAGGGAAGAAGGGAGCCCTTGTCTAAAGGTATCAAAGCAGAGTCTGAGTAGCTGATTGACAGAGATGCTTACAGAAGGGATTCAGAACCCGCACGGTCACTGCAGAGTGTTGCTGTTGCTGTCTTTACGCACTCGGAGACCCAACGTGTTTCAGGAAAGAACATGAGCTGTCTTCTGAGTGCCCAGGTGAACTGAAAATGTTTCCTTGCAATCACTGACAGCTATACTGGTCTCACACAGACACCAAGATGAACTAAAGTTATGGAAGACATTACCTATTTAATTTTTTTTTTTTTTTTACCCCTGAGTTAGTTGGATGATACTCCAAAACACAATGAGAGACGTCAGCCCTGTTGTCTATCCCATGGCTACCCCCAGACTCTGAATTTTAATTTTATTTTTTCTCCTACAGCACCTAAATACGGTTCCTCTCCATCACATGATCCTTCAGTTCCTCTTTTTTGTGTGTCCATAAACGACTAGCAAGTGTTATTTTTCTTGGGCATAAAGGTATTTTAATGGCCATAGGCTACGAAAGTCACTGCCAATCAACCACTCTCCTGCAAGTTCACTTTACTTTCCAGAAGAGCCTAGCTTCCTCTCTCTCCTACACAGATGCTTATCCATCTAAATCCATAGACTCAGCCACAAACAATATCTCTCTTCTAACACTGGACAGGCTTGATTTTTCAGATCCATATGCCTAAGCATAAATATATATTGGGCACCAAATATGGACCAGGTGCTTTGCATTAAAGCACAAGCCCCCTGGGAGGTGGTTATAATCATCCCCATTTTACAGATGAGAAAGCTCAGATTCAAAAACCCACCCAGGTTTAACTGTGTCACACTATGTGCACACCAGATGTGACTTATGATAACTTGCAACCCAATATTCTGTCTAGTAAGCTAATTGCTTGTTATGATTTTATATGAACTATTCTTAAACTAGCTTGTATTTCTTACTTACCTCTTGCATTTTCAGTGAGGGACTGCCAACATTTTGGCCTCCTTAAAGGCTAACATTGGGTCTAGAAGAATGAGCACTGGCCTTCGAGCAAAAGCATCATAAACCTACCATCTACTCTACCATAATAAGCTGGGCTACCTTAGACAAGCCATGATTCATCTTTGGATTTCACTTTTCCCATCTGTAAAATGGACAGTTGGGTTGGACGACTGGCTTTCAGACTTTTGTTTAGACATGAAACATTTGATTCACAAATTCATTCTTTCAAATAAGTTTTTGTTTGCTTGTTTTAGAGGATTTACCATGATTCTGTCTCTATTTTAGGTGCTAGGGCTCCAGAAGTGAACAATACAAAGAACTTGCATTTTTCTGGGGAAAACACAAATAATAATTTTCCAATAAATGTTTTGCAAAATAGGTAAATTTGATATAAGCAGAGCTTCTCCAGGAATGGGGATGATTGCAGAATCCTGTCTCTCCCTTCACCACCACCCCCCTTCAGGCTAAGCTCAGAGCCCAATTTGAAAACTCAGACTCAGATTCTATCTGTGCTTTGTGAAATGGGATCCATAAGTCAGCTGCACCAGAATTTGGTGGGAATCCATGTTAAAATACAGAAACAACAGCTCACTCAAACTTAGCAAAGAGTCTCAGCCTCTGCCTTTCTAACAAGCTCCCAGGGGACCCCTCTATAGAGCAAAATTGAGAACCTCAGGACCAAAGGGCTCTGATGTTTCCCCTTCTCTGGACAATCTTCCCATCATTCCCTCCTAGTAAACTCTTTCCCTACCTACTAGGTCTCAGCTGAAGGTTATTTCTACAGGAAACTTTCCCCATCTCCCCAGCCAGCTCTGGTCCCCCCGACCACCAAACTCAAGTGGCAATCGTGGACATATGTGATGATTTATTGTCATCCCCTCCTCTCGACAGTAACCTACATGGGGCGGGGACTATATTCTATATTCTACTGGAACTATAAAGTGCCCAAGTAAATAATTCTTAAATAAGTCAAGGCAGTACAAGTTTGTGAATATATTTTCTCTCCTTTCCAGCATTAAGAAACTCATGTCTTTGAAGTACCCTCAGCAATCAGATTGTTTCACTGCCGATGCTTAGCCCCTGGAGTCTGGCACGTTACCTTAGGACCCTGTTTACAAATTGCCCAAGTCTTCTGTGACTTCCTGTTTCTATTTCTTACTGCACCCTGTTCCACGCGTAGGCAGAGGTGGCAATTTAAACCCCAGAAGTGAGGAATTTTGGAATTAATCTTCAACACCTTAGTGGTTTCATTTTTCCCTTTTCCAATCAGTAGCACATCTACGAAGTCCAGAGATCTGCAGGAAAGGACTCTTATGGGATTAAATAAAATGAGGTTCTTAGACAAAACACATGGAAGTGCAAACGCCGCCCACCTGACTCCCCTGCTTCCACCTCGACAACTCTGTGATTCTTGCTCAAGATCACAGCCAGAATTCTCTTCTCAAAGTGTGGACTGGCTCATGATGCCACCTCCACGTTGTTGGGAAGCCATCAGTGAGCCCTCACTGTCTACAAAATAAATAGGAAACTCTCTGAATTCCTATTCAAGAGTCCTCATGACCAGAGTTAAACCTGAAAGTCTCAGCTCCTTCTATTACCCTATCCTTACTCCAGTCAAACTGAACTGCTCTGTGGACCCATTCCTAACTAATATCATTTCCTTACATTTTTCTTTTCTTTCAAATATTTTTCATTTTTTATTGAAATATAGTTCATTTACAATGATTTAGGTGTGCAACAAAGTGATTCAGTTATACATACATATATATGTACATACATATACATATATATACACTCTTTTTCAGATTCTTTTCCATTATAGGTTATTAAAAGATATTGAGTATAGTTCCCTGTGCTATGCAGTAGATCCTTGTTGTCTATCTATTTTATATATAGTAGCATGTATCTGTTAATCCCACATTCCTAATTTATCCCTCCCCACCCCTTACATTTTTATGAACATTCCAGACACCAGCCACCACCTAAACATAGCCCAGACCTCTTAATTCTGAGCGGAATGCCTTCCACGCCTACTTAATTCACCAGCTTCTTCTTGATTCCTAACCTCCCCCTGGCCCTGGCCAGTACACAGCTTTATTTTTTTATTTTTTATTTTTTTTGCGGTACGTGGGCCTCTCACTGCTGTGGCCTCTCCCGCTGCGGAGCACAGGCTCCGGACGCACAGGCTCAGCGGCCATGGCTCACGGGCCCAGCCGCTCCGCGGCATGTGGGATCTTCCCGGACCGGGGCATGAACCCGTGTCCCCTGCATCGGCAGGTGGACTCTCAACCACTGAGCCACCAGGGAAGCCCTACACAGCTTTATTTTTTATTAAGCTCCATCAAGTATACAACCCACTCTTACATCCAGGCTTTCCTACCTTCATGTACTATTTTCTGCTGGAAAAACGATTCCTCTGCTTTACCTGGTTCCTTCTTACTCACCAATAGAGAGCACTTTGCACTTCTCAATCAAAGTATATATTACCCTGTACTACAATTACCTGTTTACTTCTTTCTGTCCCTGCTCCATGATGCATTCTGCCTGAGAGTGGGAAGAAGCTAGCTTGTTCAGGCTATTCTTAGCACTTATCTTAAGACCTGGCATATGGTAGGTTCTGAAATAATTGAGGTGATTCCATGAATTCCCATCTATTCATTCACTCAACCAATATTTTTTGAGCACCTATATGTTCGATGTACTTTCTAAATGCAGGAGATAAAGCAGTGAAAAGAACAGGCAAACTATTAAGCTCACATTCTAGTAGGAGAGTCAATCAATAAATGAAGCAGTGCATATGCAATAAAATGCCAGACCACAGTAAGTCTCACAGAAAAATGAAACAAGGTAAGAGGACAGAAAATGACACAGGTAAAGGGGGCTCACTTTTGTATGGGGGCACTGGAAACTCCTCTAATGAAGAGAAATAGGACCAGAGACCCAAATGAGGTAAAGAAGAGTTAGATTTGTTTCAGGCAAAGCGAAAAGCAATGGCAAAATATCCAGTGCTGAGAGTGAACATAGAGTATTTGAAAAAATGACAAGAAGGCCAGTTTGGAGAGGGAGGGACAGGTGGCAGGGCCTGCATAGAGTCAGTCCTAGTGGACCATGATGAGGGTTTTGGATTTTCCATTAGGAGTAATGAAAAGCCACTGGACAAGTCTGAGAAGGGTGATAGGATTCGAGTTAAGTTTCAGAAAGATCACTCTGGCTGCTTTGTGGATGAGAGCTGAAGATGGAAAATGACACAGCTGGAAGCAGGGGTGCCACCAGGTGGCCACTGCAGTGGTCTAATGGAAGCTGACAGTGGCCTGGATGAAGGTAGCAGTGGTCTAGATACAATAAAACTGGAGATGTATTTTGTAAGTAAAATCTATAGGATTGGGCTTCCCTGGTGGCGCAGTGGTTGAGAGTCCGCCTGCTGATGCAGGGAACGTGGGTTCGTGCCCCGGTCTGGGAGGGTCCCGCGTGCCGCAGAGCGGCAGGGCCCGTGGGCCATGGCCCCTGGGCCTGAGCGTCCGGAGCCTGTGTTCTGCAGCGGGAGAGGCCGCAGCAGTGAGAGGCCCGCGTACCAAAAAAAAAAAAAAATCTATAGGATTTGCTGATATAGGGGTGTGAAGAAAAGAACCATGGATGCTTTGGGTTTGGAGTAGAAATAATGGGGTTGATAGTGATGTCATTAGACAAAAATGGAAACATTGGTAGAGGAGCACATTTGAAAAGGGAAACCAAGAATTCTGACTTTGATGGGACGCATTTAAGAAGGCTATTAAACGGTTGGGTATATGAGTCTGAGTTCAGGGAGAGGTCTAGGCTGGGAATATAAATATGAATCATCGGGAGAGATTCTATAAAGCCTCAAGAACAGAAAAGAACAGATGAGATCATCAGAACATGGACACAGGAAAGGAGGTCCAAAGGCTGAGACCCCAAGTGCTCTAATATCTAGAGACTGTAAAGAGAAGGATCCAGCAAAGGCACTGAGAAGGTGATCCAAGCAAATAAGGAGGAGCAATGGGAGAGAAGTTGAGTAAGCACAGTGATTTAATTAACGTAAAATTGAATCTCTCTACCATAGCTCACATGACCTGGAATCTGCTTACCTCTCTAACTTCACCTTCTACCACTCTTCTCCCATTAACTGCACCGCTGACCTCCGTGGCCTTCCTCAGATAGGCCTGGATGCTTTGGCCCTCAGTGTCTCTATAGCCTGCACGGGATACACTTCCCTCAGATGTCCACAGTGCTGCCCTAGCCACCAGCTCAGAGAGGCAATCTCTGACCACCAAAGCTAAACTAGCCCCCATCCCATTACCTGATTTTCATTTATTTAGGACAAGTATGTCACTATCTGCAATTATTTTATCCATTCGTTTACACTTTGTTATCTTCCTCTATATACTGTCCAGGTCCAGCCCTTTTCCCCACTACAACATAAACTCCAGGAGGACAAAGACATTGTCTTATTCATCGGATGCTTCACTGCATGAGCCTATTAACCCTGCCCAGCACTTATAAGGTGCTCAATAAATATTTGTTAAACCCAAGAATTCACCTGTCCAAATGCCATCCATCAAGATCAAAATAAAATCCTACTTCACGTATGGAAACTTCCCTAACACCTCCATCTCAGAGCAGAATGTGAGAGATGGTTAACATACAGCAGAAAGAGGACAGGCCTGGAAATCAAGTCAGAATGGGGTTCAAGTTCCAGTTCTGCTTCGAATCAGCTGGGTGGCTCTTCACCCATCACGTAAATTCTCTGGGCTAATTTCCTGCACAGTGGGGATGATAAAGGCCCTTCTTCCCCAAGTTTCCTGTTGGAGATAATAGGTGTAAAGGGTTGGCCATACAGAGGGCTCATAAATGGTGAGTATTATATTATAATCATTGTCCTTCCCTCCCCTGCTTTCCCAATGCAGGTACCTAAACCTCTCATGACCCTGGATTACAATTCTTTTGCATTTGGGGCTTGTCCCCATAAAACACTGTGTGATTATCAATACCAGTGCAACTCTGTCTGAATGCAGTGGCTTGCCATTTTCTAGATTCCTTGTAAATGCTTGCGGAATGATTCACCCTCCCCTTCCTTAGGGGCATGAAGCATTTTTAGCCTGAGTTTCTTCCACTTCATATTTACCAGTGTCTTATCCCGTCCAGTACTTGCATTGGGATTGTGGGAGTTTGCCCATATAATCCCCTGCTGGACACTCTTACTTCATGCTTTCTTTCCAATTTTTTAAATTCTTTCTCCCTTCCCCCTTTTTAAGCTAACATTTATACAGTGCCTTCCAGTTTGCAAAGTACCTTTCAAATACCTGAGTTTAATCCTCAAGGCCACCCTATGTGTTGCGATTTTTATTTACTCCATTTTTTAAATGCTGAACCTGAAGCTCCATAGGTATGTGACTTGGAACACTCTGCTCTCTACACTTCGCCACACTATCCACTCATCCATCCAATTTTTCATTCACTCATGCATGCATACATTCACTCAGCAAATATTTAAGTCCCAGACACTGTTCTAAGCACCTGAGATCTATCAATGGACAAAACATTCACAGATCTTTCCCTTTTGAAACTTCTTTTCTAGTAGGAGGAGACAGACCAAAAAATGTAAATGGTTTAAGCAAGTAAAATAAAAAATGATAAATACTATGGAAAAAAAAAAGGTAAGGTGGAACAGGGTAAGGGAGAGGGGAAGTGCTGGCAGAAGGGGGCTCCGTTTCAAATAGGACGGTCAAGGTCAAGGTCACTGATAAAAGACCTGCAGGAGGTGGGGAGTAAACTATGTAGATTTCCAAGCAGAGGAGACACCAGGAGAGCTGGTGACTGCAGAGGCATGAGTGAGGGGCAGGGCGTAGCAGCAGGTAATGTCAGGGAGAGAGGGTCTGACCATGGAAGATCTTGGTGAGTTACCGTGATGTGATGACGTTGGGTTTTATCCTGAAATAAGTGGGGAGCTATTGCAGGTCACTGAGCTAAATAATTGGCATCATCTAACTTACATTTCACTCAGTGTTAATAGGAACATGGTAGAGCAAGAGGAGAAGCATGGGGATCATACAGGAGGCTTCTGCCATCATCCAGAAGAGAGAGAACAACAGCTTGAACCAGGGAGGAACAGGAAAGGGGACAAGCAATGGTCAGGCTCTGGGTTTATATTTTCAAGTTAGCAAACATAGGGTTTCCTAAGAAATTAGATGAGAGGTGTTAGAGAACAAGGGGAATCAAGGAAGAGCAAATGGCTTTTGGCTTGGGCCACTGGAACTATAGATCTTTCATGAACTGATATGGGTAAGACAGATTTGGCTAGTGATGGGGAGGGGCAGTCAGAAGTACAGGTTTGGACCTGATATATTTGAGATATCTACCCGAAATACAGGTGAGAGGTCCAGTGTGCAGCTGTGTATACAAATCTGCATTTGAGAGGGAGCTGAGCAGGAAATATTAGTGATTCGCGCCACTCACCTTCAGAAATAATCTGAGTGAAGATTTATTCAACTAACCAATGTGTGCCCACTATTCACTAGGAACCACGCTAGAGATGGGTGTTCATATGTCTGGGAGAAAATGGACATAGTTCCTGCCTTGCAGTGTTTACAGTCAATCTGGAAGACAGAGTCAGTATAAGAAATAAATAATTATGATAATTAATTACATTACAATATGATAAGGTCTTTGGCGAAGCGAGTACAGGAAGTAATGGTATTACGTAGCTGTGTCATCTGACCTAATCGAGGGGTTTTCCTGAAAGCTTCTTGGAGGAAGTGAAAAGTAAGATGATACCTGCAGAAATATTTAGGCCGAAGCACAGGAACAAGAGGAGTGTTTCAGGCAGAGGGAAGAGCCCAGAGGTGAGAGAGAACATGGAGTATATGAAGGAATACGAAAAATTTTAAGGGAATCAGGTAGGTGGAGGGTGGAGGGGTTGGTGGACATGGTGAAAGAAGATGCTAGAAAAATGGATGATGGGCAGATTATAAAGGGATTCATCTAGAGGATGATGAAGAGGAGAATCACATAATAAGAGGGCAGATTTAGAAAGTTTAGAAAGAGCTTTCTCTGGCTACAGATCCCCCTTTAAAGGGAAAGTCTGGGAGATGTTTAGCAAAAGGATTTTGTTCGTGCCAGTTGTTGGCAGAAGCTCTCTGATGGCTACTCAAGACTCCATTTACCTAGGGAAGGGAGGAACGGAGGGAGGGAGAACAAGAGATCCCTCTGGAAGGCCAGGATGTGGAGTTACTGTGAGAAGCTCAGGACCAGTCTTTCTTATGCATTAACTGAAGCTAAACCCAAGCCTCCTGGGTTTGAGCAGAATGTGAGCAGGCAGACTAGGCACAGTGGGAACTGGGAGGACTGCCACCACCAGAAGCCTCATGCCTGGCAGGAGGGGACGGGTGCTGGGACAACCTCCATATGAGCCACGTCACTGAAAACCTGTGAGGGAGAGAAGAGGGACTGCTCACCGATGAGACAGATTCCAGGAGAAATCATGAGGTGAGACTTACGGATTTTCACCCATTCATTCAACCTGTGGACACCAGCTGCTGAGGGTGACATGAAGCAGGTGATATTAAGATAGTATTTGCCAGGAACACAAGGGCCTACAAACCCTGCCTTAGATCAGGATCTCTTCCCAGAGACACAGTCTCTGTCACCAGTGGTGCTTCTATTCTCAACGCAACTAAATTCACCTGGTCCCCCATGTTGAAAGTTGTTTCTGAGCCAGAACAACGTCAACAGCCTTGAACCAAAGCTGATCTGAGGGCCTCCTTCCCCACCTCTACTCCACAGCTGAACGCAGTCTAGAGCTTCCCATTCCATTTCAAGAACAGGATGTACGTGCCAGGGCAAAGCAGAAGGGAGTACAAGAGGCCATTTCCCAGAACAGGCTGATCTCTCCTCTGAGGCTCCACCCTGGAACACACCAATCAAAGTCCAATCAAAGTCCATGACTTTGACCAATCCTGGGTAAAGGGAAGGGGACAGGTGGGAACTTCTCAGGCTGGTCCAGCTGGTGCCCAATGTGACTCGCCCAGCAAGTTCTTTGCTGGGTGCTGGGGACCTAATGGTTAACAAGATGAACCCTCCCTTTCAAGGAATTCGATCCAGTGGAGAAAACTTAAACTCTAAGCTCTGTAACATCAGGGACCACCAGGAGTTCTCTATTTACTGCATCATCCCCAGAGCTTAGCCTGTGCAGACCCTCAGTATTAGTACTTACGGAATATGGCGCACTCTAAACTGGGGAGAAGGGTGAATGGGAATTCATACTGGGAATTCATATGGTGTCTTCTGGAGGTGGTGGCAGTGGAGACGGTACCTTCAGCAGATATGAATGTGTAGCACTGGTGGGTGAGCAAAGGGAGGGATGGGTGGTTAGGGTCACAGAGATGCCCCAAATTATTTACAGTCTGGGAACTCAAGTGCCTCGTGTTCTGGGATAGAAATCACTCAGTTCACTCTTTGAGGCTGCCTGAGGGATACCCAAATGCCTGAAGCATTTGTGTCCAGAAGTCCACACACTGTAGGAGAGGTGATGTCATGAGATGAAACGGAAGAGCCCCTACCATGCATGCTGGACACTCAGAGCATCACCCATGAAGTATTATGGCCAAAAAAAAGTATTCTGTATCTAATCAAGAGTCTAGACCCAACCTCCAGTTTACAGGAAATACAGGGGACAGGGGGTAGGTTAAAGAACACCACATAAAAACAATCAGACAAATCCAGAATGGAAACACTCTGTAAGTATTGCTCTGGAGTCTTCACAAAGTCAGTGTCATGAAAAAATAATAAATAAAGGCTGGGATGGATGGTTTTGGATTAAAAAAGAAAAAGAGCAATGTATGAACTTTGATTGGATCCTAGAAAGGAAAGAAAAAAATAGCAATGAAAGAGTCTTGGAGAATATTGAGACTATTTGAATAAATATATATGATTTATTAGATTGTATTATGGAACTATTGTTAATTTTCTATGGGGTTTTAATAGTATAATTCTTTATTTGCTATGAAATGTATGCATTTATTATTTATAGGAGGATGTATTATTTATATGAATAGATTTATTTATTTATTATTTATGCACATGCTTATTCCTAGAAGAAGCGTGCCAAAATACTGCGGTGGAGGGATGTGATGGCTGCATTTCTGTTACTTCAGAGAAGGAGAGAGAGAACAAAGAGAGAGAAAGCAGATGCAGCCAACGTGAATGATTTTCAAATCTAGGTAAGAAGTAGATACAAAACAGAAACAGATTCACACACACAGAAAACAAACTTCCAGTTACCAGAGGGGAAGGGAGAGAAGGATAAATTAGGCGTATGGGATTAACAGATACACATCACTATATGCAAAACAGGTAAACAACAAGGACTTACTGTAGAGCACAGGGAACTATAGTCAATATGTTGTAATAACCTATAATGGAAAAGTCTTAAAGAGAATATATATATATACGCATATATAAAACTGAATCACTGTGCTGTACACCTGAAACTGCCACAACATTGTAAATCAACTCTTGCCCAATAAAAAAATTTAAAAATAAATAATTTTAAAATGCATATATAGCTGTTGATTTTCCTTTCCATTATTAAAAATTTTCAAAATTTACTTTTTTTTGAAATATTTCAAAACTATATATTAAAATTAAAATTTGGGGGAAGTTATTTTTGAAGACAATTATATAGAATATTACACTTTGCTACATATTAAATATACATGTATACATGTGTATATGTGTATGCATGTGTGTGTGTAGATAGATAGGGAGAGTACTTCAAAGTGGCATCTTGCTGGGTGTGCTGATCTGGGGCATCCATGTTGAACTGAGTGTGTCAATGCTGAATTCTTAGAAGCAGATGAAAGCACTCTCTCCCAGAATACTGTGGAACACGCCTCAAGGGTCTCACCTGCAAGTCCCAACAGGCCAGCTCCCAGGATAAGGAAAGCCAGCTACCCAGACACAACCTAGGTTGTAGGGGCAGCCCGGAGGGGACACAGGCCCTGTGTGTGCTGAACTTGCTACTCCCAGGCATTTTCTTTCCACACCTTTTCCTGCTCTAGCGATAAACATCAAAGACCAGCCTCCCTCAGGGCCAAAAGGGTCTCAGCGTCCACAATGTGGAAGTAGATGCTTCTCTGTGACAGCTGTTTCTGTACCAGTGCCCTCTCTTTTTCACTGAATAATTCAGGGTAATCTGCGTTTATGTTGTATTTACTCATGTTTATAAGTAAAAATGAGAGCAGTTTGAACTAAGCCTTGTTGTGTAAGCTCTCTGTCCTTAGAGGCGGTTGTCAGGTCAGAGAATGCGGACCTGGGAGAGAAGTGCGTACAGAATCCCTGATCCCCTCGTACATGCAGGTGCTGGAAGCACACCAGCAGCAGGGGGCTTCAGGGTGGCTTCCTGAGCACAGTTCTAGCAGTTGTCAGCACCCACTGCCTGGGGAGTAGAAAATAATGGTCACTCTAGACATTGATAACCTACACAGGAGATAAAACTCAGAGAACTCTGGAAAACAGAATGCATGTAGGATCCTATTTCTGGCTCTATCATCAGAGTTCTGTGAACTTGGGCAAGCTGTTTCTCTTCCCTGGACCTCAGTTTCCACATCTATAAAATGGAAGGTTTGGATAGTCCTTGTCATTACATACTATGATTCTCTGCAACAATTAGAGGGCAAATGAGTGTAAAGCCTGGCTAATTTTTTTTTTTTTTTTTACTGAAGTGTTTAAAGTGATTTACAATGTCATGTTAGTTTCTGTTACACAGCAAAGTGATTCGATTACTTATATATACATATTCTTTTTCAGATTCTTTTCCATTATAGTTTATTACAGATATTGAATGTTGTTCTCTGTGCTATACAGGAGGTCCTTGTTGGTTATCTATTTTATTTATATAGTGTGTATCTGTTAATCCCAAACTCCTAATTTATCCCCCCCCCAACCTGCTTTCCCTTTTGGTAACCATAAGTTTGTTTTCTATGTCTGTGAGTCTATTTTTGTTTTGTAAATAAGTTCATTTATATCATTTTTTTAAGATTCCACATATAAGTGATATCATATATTTGTCTTTCTCTGTCTGACTTACTTCACTTAGTATGGTAATCTCTAGGTCCATCCATATTGTTGCAAATGGCATTACTTCATGTTTTTTAAATGGCTGAGTAGCATTCCACCATGTATATATACCACATCTTCTTTATCCATTCATCTGTCAATGGGCATTTAGGTTGCTTTCATATCTTGGTTATTGTAAATAGTTCTGCTATGAACACTGGGGTGCATGTATCTTTTCAAATTAGAGTTTTCTACAGATACATGCCCAGGAGTGGGATTGCTGGATCATATGGCAACTTTGTTTTTAGTTTTTTGAGGAACCTCCATACTGTTTTCTATAGGAACCCTGGCTGATTCTTAATCTGAATCCAAAATGAGCCCAGAGAAGCTGGGCAAATGGAAGGGCAGGACTTTGCTGGGGTTGTGGGGGTGGTGAGGATTTGAGTGAGAAGGAAAAGGGATAAAGGAATTCCAGGGGTGAGGATCCCTGTGAGCAGGGGAGGGAGGCTGGACTGAAAACAGCATGAAGGAGGGGTGGAGGGGGAGAAGGGCACGCAAGCATTGGCCCACTGAGTCCAACTTATCCTGCAAGGCCCAGTGCCAGCACTACTTCCTCTAGGAACCTTCCAGATCTCCAATATCTACCCTGCCTCTCCTGCCTGAATTGGTTGGTCCTTTATAATGATCTCCTTAGTACTCATTAATAGATACCAATTACTGACCACTTATGCTGAACTACGTGTTTCAAATACTGTCTCACTCAACTGTTTCATCCAAAGGCCAAGGTGAAGATGCAAAAATATCAGGTGCAGAGAGGTTATGTTACTTGCCCAAGGGCGCCCAGCTAGACCAAATCTCTTTGCCACTATTTCATTCTATTTGTCCATTGCTTATATTCCCTCTGGATGAAGACAAGGACAAGTCACCTCTACCTCTGTATTCTCAGGTCCTGACACAGAGCTGAAGCTGACTATCAAAATGCAAACTCGAATGCCTTGGCCTAGATACAGACGGTAGTGGGCCAGGAAGCTAAAAGTGGAGAGTGAATGCCATTGGCAACCTTACCCTGAGTATTCTATTCTATCATATTCTATTTCTCCTGAGTCATCCCCCAGATCACCCAGCCAAGGAAACCTCTGCCCTCCTCTCTCCTCCCACCCACCAGCTGTGTTCTCTAAATGTCAAGTGTTTCCCAGCTCAGAGGAACAGAGAGCACATCACAGGAAATGAGGACGTCCTCTCACAAACTTCCACCCTTTTCTCTTTTCCTCTTCACCCCTCCTACTACCCTCTAGTTTCTCCGTTTCTTCTCTCTTTTTCTTTATTGCTTATCTCCTTTATTTGCTTATCTGTTATCTTTTCTTCCTCACTCTCTTCTTCTTCCCTTCTCTTCTACGTTTTCTCCCTCCTGGCAGCCAGACAAAACATCTTTACTTGAGGATTCATTTTCCTGAAATATCTGCAGCAATAATCTTAATTGGGTACTTTCCTAAACACATCTAAAACAAGGTCCATAAGTTTCCGTCATAATATTTCCTAATGACAGTTCATTTATGTTTAACTATCCAAGCAACGCATGAACGCAGTTTGTTTTTTTAAAAAAAGATTTTAATTAAAGATAGTCACCATTATCAGGGTAAAACCTTCCTTATTTTTCTTTTTACATTTACAGCTGTATAAATATACTCTTGGAAAATATAAGTATTGCTTTGTGTGTTGTGTGTGTGTGTGTGTGTGTGTGTTTAATGTATGTGGGAACACTACCCTGTGGATAGTTCTCTAACTTGTATTTTTGTCCCCACAAGTCCCCTATAGAACTTTTTTTATGTCAATGAAAAATATGCTTTATTCTTTTTAATTGCTTCAGAGCATTCTACACTATGAATAAACTGCAATGTATTTAAGCATTAACCTCCTAGTGGATATCTAGGCCACTTCTAATATTTTCACTATTATTTTACAAATCATCTGGCAATGAACACCTTGATCCATACCTCCCAGTATAGGGGGAGCATGTTTTCTCTAGGGAAGATACTAAGAGAAACATTGCTGGATCAGAGGACTTGTGCATTTTAAATGATATAGATACAGCCCAATTCTTTCCAAAGCAGCTGTATAAACATATATTTTTTCCTTCTTAATTTCCTTTAAAATTATCTGTGGAGGGCCCACAGTTCGCTTATCCATTCACCTGTTGAAGGACATTTGAGTTGTGCCCTGTCTTTACGTTTCCCTTCTTTCTATATCACTTCCTCTTTTCCTTCCTTCTTCCTTCTCCCAATACATTAACTTCTGCAATGAACTAGAAGCAATGAAATGTCCATAAATGAAACTGAGAAAGCATTTCCAGACACTGATTTGCAAAAGTCAGCTCCTAGTGACTGAAAGCTGATTCTGTGGCCCTCTTCTTAATGCCACATGTAGGGACATTGAGCTGGTAGCTTGACGGGGAGAATATTTCCACCAGGGAAAATGGCAAATACTAATCATCGAGCTTTTGTAGTGCAGGAAGGGTACACATTGCTAATGGTTGTTAAACACTGGGAACAGTTGTTAAACATCTACCAGCGTACCACTGATTCCAAGAGAAGAGCTCGCCATGACAGACTAGAGAAAAAACCCAAAGCCAGTTAAAAGGTCCCAACTGAGTGGTACAGCTTAATACAGATGAATGATGAGTGCCGGATGGTCAGAATTAGGTGCCTTTCATATTGAGCTAGGACAAAAAGGTTATAACTTTTCAGGAAAAGAGAAATGTTCTTAGAAGTTTAAGTGTCATGAGAATCTCTCAAGGCAGGAAGTATGGCATCTATGATAAAGGCCTTGAAGATCACTGTGAAGACAGCTCACCCTACTTCCCTCACTCCCCAATCCCCTTGTTGGGTGTATTTTCAAAAGAGGTCACCAACCTCTGCTTAAAGATCTTTCATAGAAGCAGAGAGTAAAATGGTGGTTGCCTGAGGCTGAGAGATGGGGAAAATGGGGAGATGTTGGCCAAAAGGTATAAAATTTCAGTTATTTATGATGAATAAATTCTGTAGACCTAATGTACAGCCTGATGACTACATTTAATAATACTGTGTTGTATACTTGAAATCTGCTAGGACAGTAAGTCTTAATTGCCAAACAAACAAAACATGGAAACTATATGGGGTGACAGATATGTTAATTACCTTGACTGTGTAATCATTTCATAATGTACACATATATCAAAACATCACGTTGTAGACCTTAAATATATACAATTTTTGCTGTTAATTTTGTCTTAATAAAGCTGCGGGGGAAGAACCTTCCAGTAGCTGGCAACTCACCACCTCCTAAGGACTAATCCTTGTCTGTAAGGAATCTAGCTGCACCCCATGGCCTTTGCCTACTGCTCCTCTCCCCAGTGCTTGGACAAGGTAGACAAATCTTGTCCCTTGTTCCTCACCTTCTCTGGGATGTACTTCTGTATTTACAATTCAGGGTTTGTACTGGATGATGCCTCACGTCTCTTCCAGGACCCCTGACTCCTCTGATCCCCACACCTCTCCTTTCACAGACCCCTCTCGACCTCCCCGCATCCCCTTCTGCAGCCCTGCTGCACCCAGGGCACTGGCTGTATTTAGAGCCTAACTTTCCTGAACTATTTCCCACACTGTTAGAGGCAGCGTTTCCTCCCTGACTGTTTGGTGATGTTGTTTGGCATTTTTTTTTCTGGCCTCATATAGAGCTTATTAGGGAACCATTACACATTCCATAGATTATATTCGTGACTCCGCTCCAGTGGGGAGCTTCAAACTGAGACGGATGAGGGACCCCTGAAGAGCTAAGGGAGGCCCTGTATGAACTGAGTAAATAAGACAAATTCATCCACTTCCCTTTTTTTTTTAAATTTAAAGCATTTTTCTGTCAGTTGACTTTTATATACTCGTAACACCCCAAATAAGGAAACAGATATAACTCTTTATTTCCATTTCATTGATGAGACAACTGAGGTTCAGATACATACACTGATTTGCTAGGGCTCAAAGCGAATCAATAACAGAGCCAAGCTTATCTCTGATCTTCTTCGTAGGTACTCTCCAAAGTTCTTTGTAGAGAAGAGAAATAAAGCAACAACTTCAGGCTACTTGGGGAAAGTTCAGTCTGCCTTAATGAAAAGGCTGAGTAATTTAATATTTGAAAACAACCCAATACCATTTAGTACATGTAGTAACTAGAACACCTGTCCTTATTTAAAGTCTTGGGTTGGTAAACTTCCACTCCTTTGCAACTGAACTCAGCTCTATGATTAAACCACTGGAATTCTGCCCTGGCCCCTGGCTGTGCTAGGTGCCCCCCGAGGGGCTGCCCGCATCTTATGAAACTTGAAAGCCTAGAGAGAAGGGGCTTGTGTCGTATACATTGTCTTCAGCACCTAAAATAGTATGCAGCAAGTAATAGGTGATTAAAACATATGTATCAAATGAAACTAGTGGGGGACTCTTCACAGGTAACCAATGCTGCATTCACATCAATTGTGCAGAAAAAGGTGGAAATTAGTTAAACAAGTGTTGATCATTGAAACCTGTACTAATGAACTGATGAGAATAAATTATAATTAACAAATCAATTCTGTATACAAGAAAATGATGCCTCTAAAAATGCTTAAAATGTTTGCATGGAAGATTGTCAACAGCACTCTGGAAATGGTGTTCGTGCCAATTTATTATTTAGCAAATTTCCTTTCAACAAGTAAATAAAAGAAAGCTCGCAATCTGTATATTTTCTTTGGAGAAATGTCTATTTAGGTCTTCTGCCCATTTTTGTATTGGGTTGTTTGTTTTTTTGTTATTGAGCTGCATGAGCTGCTTGTAAATCTTGGAGATTAATCCTTTGTCAGTTGCTTCGTTTGCAAACATTTTCTCCCATTCTGAGGGTTGTCTTTTGGTCTTGTTTATGGTTTCCTTTGCTGTGCAAAAGCTTTTAAGTTTCATTAGCTCCCATTTGTTTATTTTTGTTTTTATTTCCATTTTTCTAGAAGGTGGGTCAAAAAGTATCTTGCTGTGATTTATATCATAGAGTGTTCTGCCTATGTTTTCCTCTAAGAGTTTGATAGTGTCTGGCCTTACATTTAGGTCTTTAGCTGGAGAGGGTGTGGAGAAAAGGGAACCCTCTTGCACTGTTGGTGGGAATGTAAATTGATACAGCCACTATAGAGAACAGTATGGAGGTTCCTTAAAAAACTAAAAATAGAACTACCATACAACCCAGCAATCCCACGACTGGGCATATACCCTGAGAAAACCATAATTCAAAAAGAGTCATGTACCAAAATGTTCAATGCAGCTCTATTTACAATAGTTAAGACATGGAAGCAACCTAAGTGTCCATCGACAGATGAATGGATAAAGAAGATGTGGCACATATATACAATGTAATATTACTCAGCCATAAAAAGAGATGAAATTGAGTTACTTGTAGTGAGGTGGATGGACCTGGAGTCTATCATACAGAGTGAAGTAAGTCAGAAGGAGAAAAACAAATACCGTATGCTAACACATATATATGGAATCTAAGAAAAAAAATGTCATGAAAGGGCCTCCCTGGTGGCGCAAGTGGTTAAGAGTCCGCCTGCCGATGCAGGGGATACGGGTTCGTGCCCCGGTCTGGGAGGATCCCATATGCCGCGGAGCGGCTGGGCCCGTGAGCCATGGCCGCTGGGCCTGCGCATCCGGAGCCTGTGCTCCGCAACGGGAGAGGCCACAACAGTGAGAGGCCCACATACCGCAAAAAGAAAAAAAAAAAAAAAAAAAAAAAGTCATGAAAGCCTAGGGGTAGGACAGGAATAAAGACACAGACCTACTAGAGCATGGACTTGAGGATATGGGGAGGGGGAAGGGTAAGCTGTGACAAACTGAGAGAGTGGCATGGACATATATACACTACCAAACGTAGGGTGGATAGCTAGTGGGAAGCAGCCACATGGCACAGGGAGATCAGCTAGGTGGTTTGTGACCACCTAGTGGGGTGGGATAGGAAGGGTGGGAGGGAGGGAGATGCAAGAGGGAAGAGATATGGGAACATATGTATATGTATAACTGATTCACTTTGTTGTAAAGCAGAAACTATCACACCATTGTAAAGCAATTATACTCCAATAAAGATGTTAAAAAAAAACACAGGGGCTTCCCTGGTGGCGCAGTGGTTGAGAATCTGCCTGCTAATGCAGGGGACACGGGTTCGAGCCCTGGTCTGGTAGGATCCCACATGCCGCAGAGCAACTAGGCCCGTGAGCCACAACTACTGAGCCTGCGCGTCTGGAACCTGCGCTCTGCAACAAGAGAGGCCGCGATAGTGAGAGGCCTGCACACCGCGATGAAGAGTGGCCCCTGCTTGCCCCAACTAGAGAAAGCCCTCGCACAGAAACGAAGACCCAACACAGCAAAAATAAAAAATAAATTAATTAATAAACTCCTACCCCCAACATCTTCTTAAAAAAAAAACAAAAAAGCAAAAACATTACTGGGAAGGGAGGAATAAATAAACCAAAAAAAAAAAAAAAAAAAAGAAAGAAAAGAAAGCTCGCTACCTGCTCAAATCAGCACAAATTCTGAATTACTGGGGTCAAAATTAATGAGGCTTATAAGAATAGTCATATGCTTTGACCTAATAATCCTTCTCCTGGGAATCTATCCTAAGGAAATAATTCAAAAGAAGAAACGTTTTATGTGCACAAAGAGGATCCTAGCAGCTTTGGATACAATTTTGAAAAGATGGCAGTAAAATAAAACGTCCAACATAAGGAAAATGGTAGATGATCTCGGGAGAGACTTCTTGGGACCCAGGCAGGTGTTGAACATAGAAAGAGAGGGGAAGGATGCAGTGTTTTAGATCATGAGAACATGAGTAAAGTATCTCATCTTTGAGATGCAGTTGAATTAAGCCCAATTGAGATTTAATAGTAATCATTTAGGAAGCCTAACTGAATCAGGAATCTCACTACTCAATTTATTGCCTAATCATTCCCCTCACCCCAGTCATCCTTTATGTCATTTATTGAACATCTACTATGTATGAGGAGGAACTTAGGAGACCAAGGAGACATGATTCCTGTCTTCAAGGACAATCTGGCGTGAAGTATCGGCCCCAACTGAGTGTAGTACAATGCAACATCTAATAACTCTTCCAATAACAGAGTAACTGAAGGTTGATTAATTCTGAAAGAGCAGAGATGTATGAAAGAAGATTCTTCAGAGGGGGAAGCATTCAGCCAGGTCTTGAAGACTGCTTAGGAGTTTAACTGATGGCAGAAACATAAGTAAAGCCACAGAATGTGTGTCTAGGAAATGGCGACACACTCAGAGCCTCCAGCACAAAGGTACAGGAAAGGGAGGTGATGGGGATAATTGTGGTTTGGGGATGGATGATGGAGAGACCTTGAGTGCCAAGCCAAGGAACCCAGCCAGCACCGCTTACACTGGTTCCCTGAGTGTAGAAATGAGACAGGCTACCAATAGGTCAGGAATTACATACAATTCTCATTGCTCACTGCCTTTCATGCCTGGCCTGGCAGAGATACTTCTCCTCATATGGGATGTTTTATTCTGTTTTTAAGAGCTCTTCATTTGTCATTTGGGACAGAAAGTTGGAGCTGGTTGCAATCTGCAATCAATCAGCCTGCCTTTGTGGAAGAACTACCAGGAAAGGAGCATTCTTCCTCTGCAGGTCTTTTAGTGTTGATGTAAGCATTCAAAACTCACTTAAGCAGTGTGTATGAGGAGAAAAGGGGGGAAGGAAGAGGCAGGGAGAAACAGAGAGATACAGAGAGAGAAAGAGAGATTAAGGATGAATGGGATTTTCTATGAGCATGTGGGAATAAATCACCATTAACAGGGAATATGAAGACTGGGGGAGGGGCATTCCTTTTTGAAAAATATTAAAATCACTCATTGTTCTACTAGTTTACTATATATCTTTGTACTTTTATTTCTTTTACTTATGCTAATATAAATCTAGCATCACTGCCTACAGACACATAAAATTTTTTAAGGCAAAAATTGGGTCATGTGAGTATCTGCAACTTGCTGTATTTTTCGCGTGATGATATATTATTTTTTTTCCAGATGAGTACACAAAGATTGCCTCTATTCTTTTTAGTGGCTTTTGTGGTATTATAAGGATGTTCCCTAATTTATTTGACCAATCCTTATTGTTAGATATTAAGGTTGTTTCCATTTTTTGGTTCTTTTTTGGCTAGTACAAACAGTGCTGCAGAAAATGCCATTGAAATGAACCTCTGTACACACTGTATTTCTTGAAGATGATTGCTAAAGTGGAATTACAGAGCCATAGGGCATAGACATACTGAGTTCTCAAAAAGACAGATTGAAGCTTCTATCAGTCAGGTCTGGAAGTGCTGGCTTCTCCACATTCTCTAAGGGTTTGAAGAGTTTGGTCAAAGCCTTTTGCTCCCTTGCCTCCTTCCCACCCCATCCCTTGCCTGAGAATCATTATGCACAGCAGAGACACTGCTGCGGAACAGAGTGCTAACTCGAGGACAGTGTTGAGATGGAAAGTGGTTGAGATTCACTCCCGAGAAGAGGCACCATTGACACTTGGGTCCAGCGTGGCCCTGCACTTAGCAGTGCCCAGACGCTGGCCACAGCCCCTCCTATAAGACCCAGCAGCACAGGGCTGAGGCGCTCTGGACCTTGGTCTTCCACCTGAGAGACAAGCAACTTGGTCTTGATGATTGAGGGTCTCTTTTGACATCCAGTGATTCCAGGAAAGGAGGAATGGAGGGAAGGAAGGATACAGGGAGAGAGGGAAGCACATAAAAGTAATGAGGAAGAAGAAGAAAAATGGGGAACAAAAGAAAAAGAAAGAAACCAAAGAAAGGATGCAATGAAGAATAAGCCCATCTCCACTCACTGTTACAGAAAAGCCTTTTAAAAATTCAATATTTAGCAACACCAGGAAGAAAGAGGAAGGGATTACAAAAGGCAAGTGAGGAACAAGAATGCTGTTTTTTAATTTGCAAAACCCCCAAATTTAAATTTGTCCAGAATTTTTTTTTTTTTTCATGTTGAGTGAGAGAGAGAGCACAGGGGAGAGAGCGACGTGACAGATGACCTCTCAGGTTGTGTGTTTCCGTGTGCACCACAGACACAAAAGCTCTCTGCCCCTGGGAGGAAGGCACGGTCTTTTCTCTTTAATAGTATATTAATCACAACTGCCCAAGGCATCATCCTCACTCACCACCACTTCTTAGATTCCTCTTAAACCTTTTTCAGGACAGAAACTGATGCTAG
The DNA here is from genome assembly GCF_025265405.1 of Mesoplodon densirostris. Lineage (NCBI taxonomy): Eukaryota > Metazoa > Chordata > Mammalia > Artiodactyla > Ziphiidae > Mesoplodon > Mesoplodon densirostris. Next base: position 15,294,157 of record NC_082666.1, on the reverse strand, counting down.
GACCTGACCCATGATGCAGAGCTATGGAGAAGTAGAAAAGGAACTGGACTAGAGGTTAACAGAGATTGGGGCCTAAATCTGCCCCTCAATGGTTCTATAACTGAAAATGAAGTCATTTCGTCTCTCTGGGCCTCCTGTGACGTTTCCTAAAATGAAGAGGTTGAAACAATCGTCCTCAAAGTCCCTGGATGGACTAGCAGCATCACCTGGGAATCTGCTAGAAATGCAAAATTCTTGACCCTACCTCAGACCTACTGACTCAGAAACTCTGTGAGTTGGGTAAAGCAATCTCAGCAAGCCCACCAAATGATTATGATGCAGGTTTAAGTTTGAGAATCACTGAATCAAAAAATCACAAAGGTACCTGCTACTTTCACGGGACACAAGCTTATCTCTAAGGATTAAAAAAAGGGGGGTGAGGACTTCCCTGGTGGCGCAGTGGTTGAGAGTCCGCCTGCCGATGCAGGGGACACGGGTTCGTGCCCCAGTCCAGGAAGATCCCACATGCCGCAGAGCGGCTGGGCCCGTGAGCCATGGCCGCTGAGCCTGCGCGTCCGGAGCCTGTGCTCCACAACGGGAGAGGCTACAACAGTGAGTGGTCCACGTACCGCAAAAAAAAAAAAAAAAAAAAAAAGGGGGGGGGGTGAAATTAAAAATCCCTTTGCTAGTTTTCAGATCCCCCAGGTCAAGGGCTACACAGACACGTGATGCTACCAGCCCTCCTAGTCCCCCTTAGGCTGTTCCTTACCACCTTGATGCTTAAACTGTAGTCCTTGGATCAACAGCATCAGTGACATCTGGGAGCTTGCTAGAAATTCACAGTCCCAAGTCCCACTCCACACCTGCTGAAGCCAGATGGGTATGTTAAATAGGATATTGAGCTGCTCTGAATGCACCTTAACATTTTCAAAGTCTGCCACCAGATCTCATTTTTCTCTCCTTCCTTCCCTTTCTTGATGCTTCCACTCACTCATTTTGCATCCATCTTCTTTGTCTTTTAATTACCCTTGGAAATGCCCTTGCTTTCTAGAGGCACGGCTTAGACCTAGGCTGACCATCAGGTTTAACAAATTGCCAGCTACCCAGACACTTGAATATCAAATTTCATATTCAGAGCCAATGGCTAATGAAGCTGCACTTTCCTTCTCTCCCTGTGGGAGGCAGTGTGGGACAGGCAAGGGTCTTGAACTCAGCCATCAGATACCTGATCAGAGTTCCAGTCCCAGCTCACCTGTGTTTGACAAAAACATTTAACCTTTGGAGACTCGTTTCTAAAATGGAGATACTCATCCTTTTTTCTTGGGTTGTTTGTGAGGATCAAATGAGATCATGGAAATGAACGTAAAAGACACAATTCAAATGCAAGGAACTGTAATGCTGATTACCAAAGCCACACTTTCCCTCCCCCTTTCCCCAGAGCTTTCTCAAGAACAGATCTCAGACTCTTGCCCCCTCACCAGATGCTGCTGAAAAACAGGCACCAATTTCCACATCCTCTGTCCCTGGGTTTTTATTAGGAAAGCAAATACTGGATTGTTCCTCCCCCTCCTTCTCAATAAAAGTGTTTATCACCCTGTAAATTCCAACATATCCATAGCTTGTTACAGAGAGAAAAGGTCGCCGCCAAGAAAGATGTGTCATTCCACAGGAAATTTGGGTTTAATATGTACAAGGGAGCCGGCACATGGAAATCTCTTTGGAAATGATAAAGTCCTATAATGAAAAATACCACTACAATACTGGGCTCATTTCAGCAGATAAATATTTAATATAGATCAGCCAAGATTAATTGCCTACTGAAACGCTCCCGTCCTCTGGCTGGTGAGGAAAAAGAGCATCTTTACGTTAATTTATGACAGACTTTTTGAAACAAGCAAAGCTTAGCTTGTTCCAGGTTCATTTCACCTGCCATTGAGAAATGCATTGCCCAGTTCCCAAGGCCTTCTGCTCTGCGCTGGGCTCCAGCTGCAGTGTGGAGTGTACCGGCCACTCCTTCGCATACTAATCAAGTTCTTGCAGGCATGGGAAAAAAAAAAGTTCTAGAGAATCACTGAAATCAGGACATGGAACAAACCAGTGAGAAAGACTGTCTTGGTGTTCATGGGACTGGTGCTGAATGGATCTGCATGTTCAAAATAGATCAGGGACCACAAAGGGAATCGAGCAAATGAGGGAAGTGCATGCATGTGTCAGGAACTGAGGAATTTGGCTTTAAGCATTTACCTGCATTGAACCCTTACCAGCTGGAAAAGGTAAATCAGAATGTCCCCATTTTACAGATAGGGGAGCACTGAAGCTCAGAGAAGTTCAATGGTTTACCCAAGGTCCACACAGCTAAGTGGAAGAGGTACAATTTCAATTCAGAGCTTTCTGACTCTAAATTTAGAGCTTTCTGTGTCTAGTTACTCATCTGACTGCCAAAGTTTTGTACTTGGGGATTAATACCTCCCAGGAAACTTCAAGTTCAGACTTTTGGCTCCAAGACTCTTTTTATACCTCGCCCTTCTTAGTTTCTTTCTATTTATCCATCCTCTCTCTCTTTACTTTTTCCTCCTCTCCTATCCATCATCTTTTGGCAAAAGGTGAGCAAACTAGAAACAGAGTAATACTCCTCCTCCTCCTCCAATTAGCAGCACCTTCAAAATCATCATCCCTATATCTTTGTTATCATTAAAACATCAGCATTGGAACCAACTGCAGATACTGTTATCACCAACAGAATTGTTCTCACTGACCTTTGTCATTGCCAACATCACTATTATCAGCAACTTTTTTCACCATAAATTATATACCCTCTGCAGAGCTGAAGACACCAAGAGTGTCATCACCATCATCATTTTTAACAAAGAGCAACGAATTTAATGTGTACCTACTATGTGCTGGAAATACAAAGAATAAAGGGTACAGCCTTTGCATATATGAACTTTTGATGTAGCTGGGTAGACAAGATAATTGACAATACAAGGCTCTGATTTTAAATGCCAAAAGAGTGCCATTTGGTATTTTGAAGGATCAGAGACAGTCATACATGCTCCAAGAGGCCACACACAAGAGGACAAGGGAAACTCACTGGGCAGGGAATTCTAGCCTTCTGTCCATCATTCATACATGCATAATTTTGACCAAGTCAACTAATCATTCTTATGTCAGTTTATTCAATAGAAAGTGAGAAGCAAGTGCTAGATAGATTTTCAAACCCTTTTCTAGGCTTAAAGATTCTTTGAACACTTGAATTGTACTACCATGTGGTTGCCTGTATTTTTTTTTTTTTCCAAATAGCTAAATAGTCTGGTTGATTTCACCTTGAGGAAATCGAAGGCAGTGAGAAAATTGAGATGGGGGGAAAACCTACCTTGCAAATCTCATCTGATTTCTCTCTCCTCTCTGAGGACCACATCTTGGATTATTCTAAAGGCTCAGTTACAGGGGTCCGGAGCACTTTCGTTTTAAATAATTCACACGGTGATTTAAGCTTTCCCTTTTGAGAGTATTCCATAAGAGAGACCTGGTTCCAAGGAACGGTTCTTGAATAGCATCCTTAATACATCACTGCAAGATGAAGTTTCCTCATTATCCCTACTCAGAGACAGTTGACATTGTTTACTTTTGTTCCACATAGTCTTCTGGGAGTAGATGACTCTCAGTTTGAATCCCAGCTCTTCTCATCATTGTCTGTGTTACCTGGGGCAAGTTCATTAACTTCTCTGAACCACAGACACCTCACAGTAGAAACGGAATAGTCACATCTTTATGGTGGAGTAGTTATGATAATCTGACTGGTGACATACATCAAAACACTGAGCCTTCTACACTGAATTTTTTCCCTGAAGATCAGAGAAACAGGCATATAAATAAGGCAATATAAATGACCTAGGGAATCAAAATCTCAAAGGTTTCCAGGGTCATGGAAGTAATGTCTTAGTGGTGATGTTTGAACAGCATCCACATCTGACGACAGCAGCTGTGACATAGTTCCAGCCCACTGCTGATCTATACAAATGATGACAAAAGTTTACCAGACTTATCTATTTTTCAAGAAAAAAACAGATACTTGGATTTTTCTCTGAAATCTTCCTTATTTATTTGTTTATTTATTTTTAAAGACAAAGGCCTAAACTTCTGTTTAAAAACTCACTATAGGCCAAGTAAAAACACGTCTTGTCTTTGGACCAAGATTTATATATCACATATCCATACACAGAACAGATGGTAGGGGTAGTTGTTAAATGTCTGTTCTATTTGCATGCAAGGACTTCTTCCTACCATCCTTTTTTCTTCTCATCTCCCCTGAAGAGACTCATTTCAGGAGGACAAATAACTTCAACCTCATAGTCACTTTCTGTAAGTAATTCACTGTGAATGATGCTGTCAGTACGTGACTCTTGGAGCCCGGATATATGAGGCAACAGTCACCACTCAGTCCTTTTTCTTCCCTTTTTTGGGAGTAACTATGCTGTATCTCAGACATAAAAACTGGTGACCTGATGCATGCAAAATATAGTGCTGAATGCTTTGGAGACAGAATGGATGACTAGAACTTGGACCTTGACTTCATCAACCCATAGACTCCTTGTGATGAGAAAAAGTGGGGAAGAGTGGCAGAAACATAATATAGAAAGCAAAAGGATGTCTTTCAGCAGTCATTGAATTAAGCAACATCCAATGAATGCCTACTATGTGTTATGCGTCAAGGGTAAAACAAAGGCTGGGAGTAATAGGTTTGGAGGAGAAAACTGGTAAGTCTTAACAGGATCACACCATTTGTTGGTGATATCTTTAGTAAGGGGTGGGAAAGGCTTCTTACTCAATCTCATAGCCTTAGGATGTAAGACAGTGCCTGGCACCCAGTAAGTGCTCAATAAAAAATATTTGAATCAATGAAAAGAGGTGAATGCACCAAAGAGGAGGTATCATTTAAACAAAATCCTGAAGCCTGAACATAGTTTCAGAAGGCAGAGGATGGAGAGGAAGGAGAGAGAGCAACAGGATGAGAAGCAGCACAGAGGCAGGGCCGTGTGGATGAAATGCAGGGACTGATAAATAATTGGGTGTGGCCTTGCGCTTGTGAAGAAATACATAGTAAGGAAAAAACTGGAAAAAGAAGCTAACATATCTGGATTTTAAATCTGCAAGTACTGGAAGCCATTGAAGATAGAGAAGAGGAAAAAGTATGGTCTGATTTTTATTTTAGGAAATCAGTTATGTCTGGCTGTTCTCTGTAAGGGAGAGATCTAATTAGGAGACAACCGCAATTACGGGATTGAGAGAAGCCGATGGTGTGTATTAGGGAATGGAAATAAGAGGGCAGAAAGGATAAATCAGAAACAGTAGTGTTTGATGACCCATTTGATATGTGGAGAGTGAGAAGAGACACATCTCAGATCCTCCATTAAGCTGGCTGAGAAATCTCCTTAGGGATTTAACCTCATCCAGAGCCCCAACCACTACAGATAATGTCTGAAGAGGGCTGAGGAGCCCAACAGTTACTCATTCTAAGTTCTCATCAGCTTAGACACCTAGGAGAACCCATGCATTGGCCAATAACTCACTGACATGACCCAGAAGACTACGGTGTTCTCCATCCTTGACTGACCACGTGGCTTGGCACAATCCTTCCATCTTCAACCTCCTGAACTGGATGATTTCTCACAAACTCCATTACAAGCCATTACTATTTCTTGCCTGGGGAATTCTGATAGCCTCTTTATTGGTCCAAGCTTTGCATTCTAGTGTCCCCTACTGGTCAATCCTACAGTGATCTTTAACAAGTAAAACGAGAATTTCTGGTAAAGGTATCAGAAGATTGTGGTCAAGCAAAACCTCCTACAGATAACAATTATAAAATCCAGATAAGTTTGAAAAGAAAAACAACAACAACAACAATTTAAAGATAATGAAAAGCACCTCAAAGCAAAGAGAGACCAAAGGAGACTTTAACCATGAAAAACTACAGTTGAAAAATGTAAGAACTACAAGTCTATAGCTTTCTAGCCCGAGGGTGCTTCCCAACCCCAAGGCAATAAACAGTGTGGAAATCTACAAACTCACAGGCTTGGAGCAGCAGAGAACAGAGGTCAGGAATAGAAGAACAGAAGAAAATCATAAGGGAGAGTCTTGGTAGCAGGAGAACTGCAAAAGGAGTGAAAACTAAATTCCTGAGTTAAAAACTCTGCCCAAATCACTTGCTGGTGGCTAAACTACATATGGGTAGGAGAAACTTGGAGAAGTTTCCTACCCAAAGAGAAGGCAGAGGAAAGAAAAAAATCTACCCATCAGCTATAGAACTGTATAGGAAAAAAGCTCTGTGTTTGCTACTTTAAAAAAACTGAGTGAAGGGAACTCCCTGGCGGTGCAGTGATTAGGACTCTGTGCTTTCACTGACGAGGGCCTGGGTTCAATCCCTGGTCAGGGAACTAAGATCCTGCAAGCCCCATGGCACAGCCAGAAAACCAAAACAAAAATAAAAACAAAACAAAATAAAAACAACAACAACAAAAAACCGGACTGCCTACCCTAAATGTGCATACTTCGGGTGCCAAAGGTTGAATCCTTATGGGATTGAAGTTTTAGAAGACAAAACTCAAGGTAGGAAGGTTAGGTGAAAGTTAAAGGGGTAGGGGGAATCCTTAGACATAAGAAAACCAAAGAAAGAGATACTCGAAATTGAATTATAATCTCTCCCCAAATGTTTGGCTGACCACAAAATTGCATAGGCACAGAAAAGACCTGCATGGGCCAAGCTGAAAAAGCAGCAGCTGGAAGTCATGAAAACAAAGCAGAGATATCAGTGCCTGCATCATATGGCTGAGACAAATTTAGCAGCAATAAGTTCAGGCAAGTTAAGTGCATACTAAGACAGCAGCAACAGTAAATATTCAAAAAAATACAGCATACTCCAAAGACACTGTGTCACATCATTTACAATGTCCAGTTTTCAACCAAAAGTTACTATACTTGCAAAGAAAAAAGGAAATCCATAAAAAGGGGAAAAAAGGCAGACAATAGAAACTGACTTCAAATAAACTCTGATGTTGGATTTACCAGACAAAAACTACAAAACAGCTGTTATAAATATGTTCAAAATACTATATATATATATATATTAATTAAATATAAATTAAGTATATATATTAAAGGAAATAAGAAAACATGAATAAACAGGAAAACACAACAGATGAGTGGAAAGTATATATAAAAATTTAAAGTTCTGGAGGTGAAAAATATAACAATTAACATTTTAAAGTTCATAACACAGGATCAACAGCATAATTGAGAGAGCAAAAAACCCCAGTAAATTTGAAGATAGAGCATAAGAAATTATACAACCAAATGAATAGAGAGAAAAAAGGCTGAAGAAAATGAACTGCACCTTAGAGACATGTCTGACAACAAGCAGTGCAACACATATGTAACAACAGTCCCAAAAGAAAATAAGAGAAAGAATAGGGAAGAAAAATATCTAGTGAAGTAATAGCTGAAAATTCCCCTAATTTGGTTAAAAACATTAACTTACATGAAGCAGGTAAAGCTCAAGCAGGATAAAAACAAAGGCCTCAATTAAAAAACCCACAGCTAACATTACAGATTAAATATTTTCCCTTCTCTAAATCAGTAACAAGGCAAGGATTTACATTTTCAACGCTTCTCCTTAACATTTTACCAGAGGTTCTTGCCAGTGCAATAAGGCAAGACAAAGAAATAAAGGGCACACAGATTGGAAAAGGAGAAGTAACACTCTTCACAGATGGTGTGATAGTGTATGTAGAAAAACCTGAGGAGTCTACAAAAAAGCTACCATAAGTAATCAGTGAAGGTGGCAAGGAGAATACAATACGCAAAGTTCAATTATATTTCTAACACAGCAACAAAAATATTTAAAAGTAAAATGAAAATTAGATTTTAACTTGCAATACCTTTCAAAAACATGAAATACTAAGAGACATGCTTAATGAAGTATTATGCACAATACTTACACACTGGTAACTGCAATTTATTACTGAATAAAGTTAAATATCTAAATAAATGGAGCAATAAACCATGTCCATAAGTTAGAAGACTTGATGTTGTTAAGATGCCAGTACTCTCCAAATTTATATATAGATTCAGCAAAGTCCCAATCAAAATTCCAACCAGTAATTGGTAAAGTGTAATATTAGTGTAACGAATATAATACAGTGTTCACACAGAAATGGTCAATTGATTTTGAAAATTTTTTAAATTAATTTTTTATTGGAGTATAGTTGACTTACAATGTTGTGTTAGTTTCTGGTCAATTGATTTTTAAGAAAGATGTCAGTGCCATTTAATGGGAAAAGAAATGTATTTTCAACAAATAGAAATGGAAAAAAATGGATATTTATATTGGGAAAAAATAAACATTAACCCCTACCTCACACCATACACAAAATTTAACTTGAAATGAATCATCTCAGGTACCATGGGTCTACAAGTAAGTATCTGATATTGGAAAAGACAGATCTCAGAGGCTCTTCTTACATATCTGACCAAGAGGGGTGGGCAGTGACACCTTGGCTCACCTTTCTGTTTTCAGCTCATTGCAAGCTATTGCAGTTTACCTGTGCATGGTCAAGTGGGATCTGTGAATTCTTTACCTAGTATTAACTAAGCCAATACTCCTAAAATGGACAATTAGCTTTGAAAGTTTCCTGCAAAGAAATTACCAACTGAAGATAAGACCAATAACACAAGCAAAAGAAAATGGCAGAGGTGGTATTTCTCCTATCGTTGGGGAAAGTACTTCAACAATCATGGCACAAAGTAAAAAAATCATAATGAAGCTAACATGTCTGTCAATTTCCTTCCCCAAATTTAAAATAATTAGAAAGACTATTTGACATTAAAGTTTCCATCTATCCACAGTTGCTAATAATACACTGTTAAGTAACAACGAAAATAAATTTTTTTAAAAACTTAACTGTTCTTATTTATCCCTTCATATCTTTTAAAATGTCTATAATAGTATAACAGTGAACATTACATAATAGTTCTTGTTTATAATACGTAAATGAACATAGGAAATAAGATAGAAAAAAGGAAGCTCAAACAGGGAAAAGTACACAAATTGGAAGACATATACAAGTTGAGAGAGAGGGAGAATGGTGAGTAATTAGATATGAAAGTAGTATATCAAGGAGATTAAGAACACAGATTCTGGAGTCCTGAATCCTAGCCCCTCCACCTACTAACTGTAACCTTGGGTAAGTTACTAATTCCCCCCATTTATGATATGAGGCAATAGTCATAGGGTAGTAGAAGGATTACATGATATCATCCATGTAATGTGAATCTGAAACATGGCAAGCACTCAAATATTAGCAGTTACTATAATATTATTATTGTTTTCTTATTTTTACTATTACTGTTACTGGATAAGAAAGAGAAATGACTCAGGAATACTGTCCAACCTTCCTTCTCACTTGGACCTCTGACTGATGCTGGTGTCATTATTTGAGACAGAGAACACAGGAAGAGAAGTAGATTGGTAAAGAAGGAGAAAAGTAAGGATTCTGAGATTTCATGAAAAAATCCAATGGAAATGTCCATTTGGCAGTTGCGTGAAAGAATTTTTGAGTCTGGAGCAGAGATGAAAGCTGAAAACAGATATTTTGGAGTTGCCGGAATGGAGGATAATGAAAGACAGGGGAGTGAGTGTGATTACCCAGGAGGAGTGGAAGGAAAAGCAGCAGTTGATTGACATCTGGAAGAGGAGCGGCTTAGAGCAAAGATCCATAACACAGTAGGAGTGTCCCCTAGCCTGTTGATCAGACACTCAGCCCCTCCATTCGTGCAACAGACTCCACACGAAAATCAGAAAAAGTGCTCTCTCCAGACAGGCAAATGTCAGGAAAGCATTCCTTGCAGGTGTAATTACGCAACCTTGGGTTGCCAAGGGTATCAAAGGTCGCTGAAGCCAAGGTCCCACCTGTGTTTACATTCTCTTTAAGTCAGACTATGCTAAGTAGGATCGCTTTGGTGATGGAGAGTGGCTGCCCCCCTCAGTTCTATCAAGGTAGTCCCTCCCATCTTCTAGCAACTCTGACCATTAGAAACTTCCCAACTACAAGATGGTGCTCTAGTAACCACTACTAATTCTCTCTCTGGCGCTAACCCATGAGGAACTTCTGATCCCCAGTGCAGCCTCTGTAGGCATAAGTTCACAAGCTTCCTGCACATAATAGATATTTGTCCAGTGTCAGGGGCCACTTCCTCTAGTTTTCTTTGAGAGATAGGCTTCCAAGTTAGTACTGAAAATCCAGCACCCAGTGAGTGACAAGCAGATGAGGAAGTTGAGACATCTGAAGATGCCTTTCACCTGGCCTTGTCTCCCAGAAGTAGGTGGGTGGTACTTAGCAAAAGAATAAGATCCAAAAAAAGGAAGTGAATTATAGAGTAGACTGAAATAGAACAGCATAATAGGTACAGCTATGTCTCTTCTCTCTACCATCCTCCATCAGCAGAAGACAAAAGGATCTCTACACTGAAGTGTGGTGAGTTGGTTGTTTTTAGTGATACCACATCAATCTGCTAATTTTAAGAAAACAATCTTTAAAAAGTACTTTGTTCCCAGAGTCAGGAAATAATACTCAATGAGAGTTAATTTTCTGAAATCTTTAAGAAGCCGAGGGACCCACGGAACCACACCATGTAAGAACTGCATATACTTCATTTCTCCTTTCAAATATCACCTCTGGAATCCTTATGCATGTATAAGATGGAGTACTGCATGTTTGCAAAAATCTTCTCCATTCTCTCTTAAAAAGTATTGCCATCAACAGGAAGGATGTTCCTAAACTGAGTCCCAGTGATAAGGGGCTCATCAAACAAAAAGGAGCCGTGGGCGGACTTCCCTGGTGGCGCGGTGGTTAAGAATCCGCCTGCCAATGCAGGGGACACGGGTTCGAGCCCTGGTGTGGGAAGATCCCACATGCCGCAGGGCAACTAAGCCCGTGCGCCACAACTACTGAGCCGGCGTGCAACAACTACTGAAGCCCGCGTGCCTAGAGCCCATGCTTTGCAACAAGAGAAGCCACCGCAATGAGAAGCCCCCGCTCGCCGCAACTAGAGAAAGCCCGCATACAGCAACGAAGACTCAACGCAGCCAAAAATAAATAAATAAATTTTTAAAAAGGAGCTGTGGGACAGTTAAAATGAGCATTGAAAGATGTGTCGGAGGCTCAGAAGCAAGTCAGTGTCCCATCATCTACCAGGTATATCACACTAGACAAACTAGTTACCTGCTCAAAGTTTTGCCTACCTCATCTTTAAAATGGGATATTACTACTTACTTGTTATGGGAAAGTGTCTTATGACTTTTAAAGCATTACATAGGGAAGGTATATTTCAAAAGGAAGAAGAAGAGCAGGAAAAAGAAGAATGGAAAAAGGAAAGAAAAAAAGGACATGAAGAAGGAGGAGAAGTGAAATTGTGGAGTATTAGAAAAGGAAAATTTGCTCCAGTCACAAGGTGATTCAATGTCAACAATGGAGTAGGACACAGGCTCCTTGAGTCCCAGGGCTGCTGTCACTTCACCCCCACCTAGCACTCTGTAGAGCCAGGGGTTACAAGCACAGAGTCTGGAATCAGATTGTCTGGGTTTGAATCACAGTTATGTGACTTCCCAACGGTGTGACCTTGGGCAAAATACTTCTGTGAGCCTCCATTTCCTCATCTGTAACGTGGGACGAAAGGTAGTAGCTGTCACATAGGATTGTTGTGAGGATCAAATTACTTATTAAGGTTGTTAGGCTATTCAGCTATTAATATATTCAGTATCATGTCACACTAGTTCACTAGTTCCATTTTGTGCGTGCTTTGTTTTTCAACATTGTTCTTGGTTCTGGAATGAACTCCAACTGGATTCTGTTTTGGAATTCCTCCCATTATCTTATTCACTTCAGCTCACCTTGAAACAGCAAGGGTGGGAGAGTTACATGGTAAGGAGGTGCCCCTTCCTGAACATTCTATCTTTAGAAGCCCCTGCTCCCCAGTAGTCCCTTCCCTTGCCCTTACTACTGCTGCTGCTACTACTACTATTAAATTTAAAAGCAGGTTGAGGGACTTCCCTGGTGGTCCAGTGGTTAAGACTCCGAGCTGCCACTGCAGGGGGCATGGGTTCGATCCCTGGTCGGGGGACTAAGATCCTGCAGGCTGTGCAACATGGCCAAAAATTTAAAAATCAAAATTAAAAAGAAGATAAAAGCAGGTTGAGCCGAAGCTGTTAGTGAGAACTCAGTGCTGTCTAAGGGAAATGCAATACAATCTACATTTCCCTTTTGCTGACAAGCATCCCAGGCCTGAGTGCCTCAGTGCTTTTTTTGTAAATCAAAAGAATATTGAACTCATTATGTTGAAGCACAAGTTATCCTTTCATCGGTCAATTTGTCTGGGTCAACTGTACTCGCACATTTATTCTAAACATCTAAAAGATAGTACATCTAACAGTCTTCCCCTTTTGAGCATCACACTCTACATCTCTGTCAGGGATGTAAAGATTGTAAGTTCCTCTTTAAGAAGGAGGAAATCGAGGCTCAGAGAGGCTAGACATTATTCAAAGATCTAATGGAGAAGGGACAAAGAATTGAATGCAAATCTTCTGTTACAGATTTTCTCCTCCACCCCATCCTCTGCATTCATTTCTTCCTTGTGTTCAATAACCAAATTCCGAGGTATTCTCTCATGTTAATTGAACAGCATCTGATTTTCAAACTATGTCTTCACCCCAACTCCTGTCTTTATCCCTAACATCCAATACCCTCAGCCTCTTGACCTACTTCGTCTCAATGATCTTCACCCCTGCTCTCTTCCAGCATCCTACTTCCTCCCATGATGACTACTAAAATGTGTCAGCTCCCAAAGTTCCTCTAACTCTGACGCAATATGTTAAAACCTTCTAGTCTCCGACTTGCCTATCACAACACCTGCTCCCTACCTCTTTAAGACTGCTTGGCCCATGACCATCTTCTTTCCCTTTATCCGCTATCGACTCTCTTCACTTCCTTTTGGATTGACTGAGATCCAATGATCCATCCCTATATTTACCTTTGACCCATACCTGTAACTCCTTTACCCAATTGTCTTCCATCTCATCCACTTGGCAAACCCCACCCTGTCTGAACCCACATCCACTATCCATGATCTTACCTCAAATTTTCAGTTCTTTGGAAGAATAATATTCCAGCTACACAGACTACAACTGTTATAAAATGTGATCACAAACATGGTCAGAACCCTAACTGCTTCCTGGTGATCCTTTTGTATTTCCTTAATCAGATCTTTCTACCATTCTTCAGATTAACTATTTCATAACATTGCTTTTTTTTTTTTTTTTTTTTTTTGCACTCCCAAGTACCCCCTTCCTCAGCAACTGGTTTCACATCCTACTTCACAAAGAGAACAGAAGCCATTGGAAGTCCCTTCAAATCACCAGGAGTGAAATCAACAGATCTATCTGCATCCACACCTCTTTCCCTTCTTTCTTCCTATTTCAGCTTAAAGGCATCCCTTCTTTTACCTCAATCTAAGCTCTTACCCTTTCCCTCCCTTCCCCTTCAGGAATCGCCTCAGCAAAAATAACCCCACTCTGCCCCTCAGCATCAGTCTCTCCCTCTTTTCACCATCACCTTCCCTCTTAGAAACCAAACAAAAACAACAAAAAAGCCTTCTTTTTATTTCACATCCCTGCTGCCTTTCAGAGCCATGCTTCTTTAAAAAAATATATCTACTCTCTTGCTTCTCCCTTATTTTTCAACCCACTGCAATCTGGCTTCTGTCCCCAACATTCCATTTAAATAGTTCTTGCCAAGGTCAAGATTTTAAGTATAAAAGACTACTTTCAGTTTTACCTTAAGTAATGTATCAGAAACCATGGCCTCTGATTACCTTCTCTCTTAAACATTCATTTATTTTAGCTTCCATGGTACCAACTGTCCCTGATTTTGCTCCTTTCTACTGGCCATTCCTCAACTTCTCAATGTTTTTCTCAGCACATGTTAAACAGGCTCTTCCATAAGTGAAGACTCCCAAGGGATGTTTTCAATTACCACTGGTAACCTGATGACTGTATTTTTTTTTTCAAGCACTCTCTTTTGAGGGTTAGAACCATTTATAAAACAACTACCTACCAAGTCTCTATTTGGATGTTCCAGGTAGTTTAAATTCAACATTTCCAAAGCCGCCTCATCATCTTCAGACACAAACAACGCCCCCAAACCCTCCTGGCCTTCCAAGGCTCCCTATTGTAATAAAAAGTAAAACCACCCACCAGTTGACCAAGTTAAAAATGTTCCCCCATTCTTTTTCCTATTTAACCTAGATCAAGTGATTCATCACTTAAAGTATGACCTTGCTAAGTCCTTTGCATCTTGAGCCTTCCCTCTCTTTCAACATTCACATCCAAATACTGAGTCTTCGGTCTCCTTAAAGTATCTCAAGTTATGATTTTGTTTATATGACATTCTTGAAATGATGCAATTACAGAGATGGGAAACAAATTAGTGGCTGCCAAGGCTTAGGGATGATAGGGAAAAAGGAGACTTGTGACTCTAAGCAGATAGCACTAGGGAAATCTTTGACGTGATGAAACTGTTCTGTATCTTGACTGTGGTGGTGGTTACATGAATCTACACATGCAATAAAACAGCATAGACTATACACACACAGTGTACCAATGTCAGTGTCCTGGTTTTGATATTGTACTATAGTTATATAAGATGTAACCCTTGGGGGAAACTGGGTGAAGGGTACATGGGATCTCTCTATACTGTCTCTCCAACTTCTTGCCAATCTATAATAATTTTAAATTTTAAAAAATTAAGAAAAACATATCTCAAATCCCCATCAATGCTACTTTATTCCAAGATACTCTCCTTTCTCACGTGGGTCACTGCCATAGCATTCTATTTTCTTGCCATACATTTTTGCACCTTCTCCCAATGTTCCCCCATCAGTGCATTCTCTCCATTTTAGCAGAAGTGATCTTCCTAAGATGACAACCTGAACATGCTTTGCCACTGGGCAAAATCCTCTAAATCTCTTTTGTCCTTAGAACCTGGTTCCTAAATTGTGTGCTGAGATGCTGCGAAGTACCATAGCAAGCCACAGGAGCACAGTGGAATATTTTTAATGTTTAAGCGAAATGAGGGATACTTGATATTTACTGGGTATCACAAAAACTACTACCCTGAGGTAGTTCACAGTTTCAACATGAAAACACACTACATTTCTTTCAATAATGGCATATCTTTGTTAAGGTAGGTTTTTGGCAGTTGGTATAATTATAAAACTGCAGAAAAATTAACAAGGGACAGGAAAGGAAGGTGGCTGTATCGAATTGCAAGGGTTGAGCGGTAGTAACTGTGGTTATTTAAGGATAAAATAAAGATACTGTTTTTTCCTTAGATTCACATGTATCATTTTCCAAATGGCTACTAAACTTTTGGGGACATAAATACTTCATTAAGTTGTTTGTACTTACGTACTTAATAAACAGAATTATTAGTATTTCTCTGACCTAGGGAAATAAAATCACTGAGACTTTAAGAGCATCTTGAAATGAGAAAATGTGGGAGCCATCACCTTAGGGTAAAGTTCAAAGCCTTTTATATAACATTCATAGGGCTTCGTGACCTGAACCCCTTCTGATTTCTCTGGCCTGCATGCTAACATTTTCTCTGCCTATCACTCAAAATGAGTTATCTGCAGGTCCTCAAACAAGTCTACCCCTTTACAGATACCCCCTCAAAACACACACACACACACACACACACACACACACACACAGCGCTAACTTCCTTTGCCTAACTCCCACCATCCAGATCTCAGAAAAAGGTTTTCTTCTTTAAAGGCTTTCTTAATCTTGCAAGGTCAACTTCAGCACCCTTCCTTCGCACTAATACTGCATTTTATACTTCTTTCCCTGCACTCCTTATACGAGGTAGCAATGTGGTTGCTTATTGTCTGCTTCTCCCCAGCTACATTTGGTGCGCTTGAGGCCACAGATCAGTAAACTCTGGTGTCAGCAGAGGCTCGCACAGTCCCTGCACATGGTAGGGATTCAACAAATCCTTGCCGAATTCATGCACAGGTGAGCAGTTCCTTCCCAAATCAGACAATCCCAAACCATTTAGCAGTGCAGAGACTTCCATATCATTTATATTCACCTCTTTTTTTTCTCACACAAACCATCCTCCCCCATCAACGTGGTATAAAGCCGGATGTCATACTAGAGTCACAGAGAGCTTGTCACAAGCACTCAGGGATGGAGGCTGCTGGCCTTCTGTCAAAAACAAGGCCGCAATTTGAAAAAAAGCAGAGTTACCCTCACCACTGTACACACCCGATCCTGAAATGCTCTGATTACTGTGAAGGTGCTGAGGTGGGAAGCCACCTCTGGGGGCCCAATGTATCCCGAGCAATACACATCAAAGACAACCTGGCAGGCACCGAGAAGATGAGAGGTCGCAGACTGCTCCTGTCACCTGGGCTGATTAATAAATTAGACGCTTGCAAATCATGAGACGTGTACTGTTTACAGGAATCAATGCGTGCTGATTGCTTAAGGGTGCTTTGCCAGTGTGTAGATCTCTGGATTCCTGCCACATGTGGCACAGGGCATCAGCAATCTTCCTCTCTTTTGTCCTCTTTCTGTGTTTTCCTCCAGATAAGTGTCCTCTTAATATGAGACTGGAGTTATGCTGTCTTCCTAGAGTACCTGGGCTACAGTGCACACAGGTCAAGCACCCCTCTTGTGGTTGGAGGTCTCCTGAAAGCTTTCGCAGAGTTCTTAGGGATGAATTTGCAGGTAGGGGTGTTTCAAATACAAATGGGTAACTTGTTTTAGTTACTGGTCCTCAAGCACTTGCTCTCTGCTAAATGGGATCATACCTGGCAGAGCCAGGATTCAAACCAAGGTCTGCCTGAGCCTAAAGACTTGCTCTTCATCGCTAAACTTCAGCGGCTGTGTTAGGGTTCACATCAGCTTAGATACTGACTTGCGGCTGGAAGTTTCCATCAAGGTTTGCAGAGACAAGTCAGGTGCAGATAAAGGGTGGGATGCAAAGCCTTCCTCCAAGCTAGTCTGGGAATCCACTGCTACTGATACCTAGTAATTCTCATGCCCAGAAGGAAGGTCTTGAGAGATAAGGAAATAGCCTGGAGGCAGAAGCCTGGGCATTCTGGTTCCTTTCCTAAGAGACACAAAAGTATCCAGTGGCTGTAGAACTCTCCATAAAAGAATGCATCCTGGGCTTCCCTGGTGGCGCAGTGGTTGAGAGTCCGCCTGCCGATGCAGGGGACACGGGTTCGTGCCCCGGTCTGGGAAGATCCCACATGCCGCGGAGCGGCTAGGCCAGTGAGCCATGGCCGCTGGGCCTGAGCGTCCGGAGCCTGTGCTCGCAACGGGAGAGGCCACAACAGTGAGAGGCCCGCGTACTGCAAAAAAAAAAAAAAAAAAAAAGAATGCATCCTGCCACAGGGTGCCTAGAAGGGAACTAGGGCAGGTAAGCCTGGATGCAGCCCAGGAAGGGAGTTGCCTGACAGGTAGGTCCCAAGCTTTGTTGGTAGACCTGAGTGGTACTTGGGAGTTAATGAAGTCCATCTTTATAGCCTTTGTCTTGGCTCCAGTGTCCCCTTCCTCTCCCTTGAATTACTGCCACAGCTTTCTAACCCTTCTCTCTCATTCCCTTCCACGCATTCCTCACGCTGCAGCCAGAGCAATATTTCTAAATGTATATTGGACCATGCCAGTCTCACGTTTCAAACCCTTCACTGTTTTCCTGTCGCCTCTATCAGACAAGGAACAGGTTCTAACCTGAACCCACAACAAACTATGCTTCTCAAACATGGCGCAATTTTCCTCTGAGCCAAAACGTAACCACAATGTAAACTCAAAGTCAGTGTTTTTCAAACTGCAAGGTCTACCCCGTCAGTGGATGCTGAAATCAATGAAGTTAGTAGACACCAGTATTTTAAAAAATAAATGAATCAGAAAGGAATAGGTTATATTAGAACGGTATAGAGTAGAAAATATCAAGATGCATCACATGGAGTAAGGTTAAGTATTTTTTTCATGAGTTTTCATTTCAATTACATATCTTCTTATCACTAGGTTTACTGAGTGTCAATGTGAAATGTATTTCTTAGCATGAGTGAGGTCAAGAAATGTAAAAATGAAACAAACAAAAAAACCCCACTGCTCTAAAGAGATATGTACTAGTACTCTGACAATTAACTGGAGTTTGAAGGTTGTTTGAAATCAATTTGCCATCCTAAATGCCTTTCACTGTTGGCTCCAAGCTGCCATCCAGCCTTATTTCCTAACATCACTACAGTAGGACCACCCCATTGGTGGAGGAAACGTTCCAAGATGCCCAGTGGATGCCTAAAACCATGGATAGTACATAGAGCGCTATGTATACCATATGTTTTTCCTATATATACATACCTTTGATAAAGTTTGATACATAAATTAGACACAGTAAGAATTTAACAACAGTGACTAATAATAAAAGAATTATAACAATATACTGTAAAAAAGTTATGTGAATGTGGTCTCTCCCCCTCACCTTTCTCTATAAATACCTTATGATAAAAATGTAATGCCTGGGCTTCCCTGGTGGCACAGTGGTTGAGGGTCCACCTGCCGATGCCGGGGACACGGGTTCGTGCCCCGGTCCGGGAGGATCCCACATGCCGCGGAGCGGCTGGGCCCGTGAGCCATGGCTGCTGAGCCTGCATGTCTGGAGCCTGTGCTCCACAACGGGAGAGGCCACAACGGTGAGAGGCCCCCACGTACCGCAAAAAAAAAAAAAAAAAAAAGTAATGCCTTTTCCACCTTATCTAAGCCCTTATCATGCACTTTGGCCATAACTTTTGCAGTCTGAGGTGTGACAGCAAAGCTAGCATGAATTTCTGTTTCCTTCTTCACAATCTCGCAGATAGAAGATTCATTCTTACCATAGATCTTAGCTACCTCAGCATATAAATGTTTTTCTTTCCTTATTGAGAACTTTCACCTTTTCACTTAAAGGAAGCACTTTACCGTTTCTCTATGGCCTATTTGAACTGCCAGCACCACTACTCTGGCACTTTGGGGCTATTATTAAGTAAAATAAGAGCTACTTGAACATAAGCATTGAGATCCCAAGACAGTTGATCTGAAAACCAAAACCGAGATGGCTACTGATTAACGGGAGGGGATACACTGGACAAAGGGATGATTCGGGTCCTGGGAGGGGCGGAGCTGGGCAGTACAAGATTTCATCACACTACTCAGAATGGTGTGCAATTTAAAACTTTTGAGCTGTTTATTTCTGGAATTTTCCATTTAATATTTTTGGACAGCAGTTGATTGTAACTGAAACCACAGAACATGAAACCTTGGCTAAGAGGGGACTACTATACTACTCAAAATACACACACACACACACACACACACACACACAGCTCCAGGCTTTCTTCTGCCTCTTTGCCTTTGCAGGCCCTACCTCCCTTTATCTGGGCTGCTTTTTCCCCCACTGCCTTCTCATAAAATCCTAATCCGCATTCATTGTTGAGACTTCCGGGGAACACGGCGGAAGAGTAAGACGCGGAGATCGCCTTCCTCCCCACAGATACACCAGAAATACAGCTACACGTGGAACAACTCCTACAGAACACCTACTGAACACTGGCAGAAAACCTCAGACCTCCCAAAAGGCAAGAAACTCCCCACATACCTGGGTAGGGCAAAGCGGAGAGATTCCCGCACAGAGGATCGGTGCCGACCGGCACTCACCAGGCCGAGACGCTTGTCTGCTCGCCCGCCACGGCGGGCGGGGCTGGGAGCTGAGGCTCAGGCTTCGGTCGGAGCGCAGGGAGAGGACTGGGGCTGGCGGCGTGAACACAGCCTGAAGTGGCTAATGCGCCACAGCTAGCCAGGAGGGAGTCAGGGACAAAGTCTGGACCTGCCGAAGAGGCAAGAGACTTTTTCTTGCCTCTTTGTTTCCTGGTGCGCGAGGAGAGGGGATTAAGAGCGCTGCTTAAAGGAGCTCCAGAGACCGGCGCGAGCGCGGCTGAAGGCGCGGACCCCAGAGACGGGCTTGGGACGCTGGAGAGGCTGCTGCCGCCGCCAAGAAGCCTGTGTGCAAGCGCAGATCACCGTCCACGCCCCCCTTCCAGGGAGCCTGTGCAGCACGTCACTGCCGGGGCCCCGGGATCCAGGGACGTCTTCCCCGGAAGAGCGTACGACGCGCCTCGGGCTGGTGCAACGTCATGCCGGCCTCTGCCGCCGCAGGCTCGCCCCGCCTCCTTGCCCCTCCCTCCCCCCGGCCTGACTGAGCCAGAGCGCCCGACTCAGCTGCTCCTTTAACCCCGTCCTGTCTGAGCGAAGAACAGACGCCCTCCAGCGACCTAAACGCAGAGGCAGAGCCAAATCCGAAGCTGAGACCCGGGAGCTGTGAGAACAAAGAAGAGAAAGGGAAATCTCTCCCAGCAGCCTCAGAAGCAGCGGATTAAAGCTCTACAATCAACTTGATGTACCCTGCATCTGTGGAATACATGCATAGACAACGAATCATCCCAAACTGAGGAACCAGGAGTCAGTGCTGTGCCTCTGAGGTGGGAGAGCCAACTTCAGGACACTGGTCCACAAGAGACCTCCCAGCTCCACATAATATCAAACGGCGAAAATCTTGCAGAGATCTCCATCTCAACACCAGCACCCAGCTTCACTCAACGACCAGCAAGCTATAGTGCTGGACACCCTATGCCAAACAACTAGCAAGACAGGAACACAATGCCACCCATTAGCAGAGAGGCTGCCTAAAATCATAAAAAGTACACGGATACCCCAAAACACACCACCAGCCGTAGACCTGCCACCAGAAAGACAAGATCCAGCCTCATCCACCAGAACACAGGCACGAGTCCCCTCCACCAGGAAGCCTACACGACCCACTGAACCAACCTTAGCCACTGGGGACATACACAGAAAACAAGGGGAACTACGAACCTGCAGCCTGCAAAAAAGGAGAACCCAAACACAGTAAGATAAGCAAAATGAGAAGACAGAAAAACACACAGCAGGAGAAGCAGCAAGATAAAAACCCACCAGACCTAACAAATGAAGAGGAAATAGGCAGTCTACCTGAAAAAGAATTCAGAATAATGATAGTAAAGATGATCCAAAATCTTGGAAATAGAATAGACAAAATGCAAGAAACAGTTAACAAGGACCTAGAAGAACTAAAGATGAATCAAGCAATGATTAGAAACACAATAAATGAAATTAAAAATACTCTAGATGGGATCAGTAGCAGAATAACTGAGGCAGAAGAACGGATAAGTGACGTGGAAGATAAAATAGTGGAAATAACTACTGCAGAGCAGAAGAAAGAAAAAAGAATGAAAAGAACTGACGACAGTCTCAGAGACCTCTGGGACAACATTAAACGCACCAACATTCGAATTATAGGGGTTCCAGAAGAAGAAGAGAAAAAGAAAGGGACTGAGAAAATATTTGAAGAGATTATAGTTGAAAACTTCCCTAATATGGGAAAGGAAATAGTTAATCAAGTCCAGGAGGCACAGAGAGTCCCATACAGGATAAATCCAAGGATAAATATGCCAAGACACATATTAATCAAACTGTCAAAAATTAAATACAAAGAAAACATATTAAAAGCAGCAAGGGAAAAACAACAAATAACACACAAGGGAATCCCCATAAGGTTAACAGCTGATCTTTCAGCAGAAACTCTACAAGCCAGAAGGGACTGTTAAAGTGATGAAGGAGAAAAAACTGCAACCAAGATTACTCTACCCAGCAAGGATCTCATTCAGATTTGATGGAGAAATTAAAACCTTTACAGACCAGCAAAGGCTGAGAGAGTCAGCACCACCAAACCAGCTTTACAACAAATGCTAAAGAAACTTCTCTAGGAAACAAACAAAACAGAAGGAAAAGACCTACAATAATGAACCCAAAACAATTAAGAAAAAGGGAATAGCAACATACATATCGATAACTACCTTAAATGTAAATGGACTAAATGCTCCCACCAAAAGACACAGATTGGCTGAATGGATACAAAAACAAGACCCATATATATGCTGTCTACAAGAGACCCACTTCAGACCTAGAGACACATACAGACTGAAAGTAAGGGGATTGAAAAAGATATTCCATGCAAATGGAAACCAAAAGAAAGCTGGAGTAGCAATTCTCATATCAGACAAAATAGACTTTAAAATAAAGACTACTAGAAGAGACAAAGAAGGATACTACATAATGATCAAGGGGTCGATCCAAGAAGAAGATATAACAATTGTAAATATTTATGCACCCAACATAGGAGCACCTCAATACATAAGGCAAATACTAACAGCCAGAAAAGGGGAAATCAACAGTAACACATTCATGGTAGGGGACTTTAACACCCCACTTTCACCAATGGACAGATCATCCAAAATGAAAATAAATAAGGAAACACAAGCTTTATATGACACATTAAACAAGATGGACTGAATTGATATTTAAAGGACATTCCATCCAAAAACAACAGAATACACATTTTTCTCAAGTGCTCATGGAACAGTCTCCAGGATAGATCATATCTTGGGTCACAAATCAAGCCTTGGTAAATTTAAGAAAACTGAAATTGTATCAAGTATCTTTTCTGACCACAACGCTATGAGACTAGATATCAATTACAGGAAAAGATCTGTAAAAAATACAAACACATGAAGGCTAAACAATACACTACTTAATAACGAAGTGATCACTGAAGAAATCAAAGAAGAAATAAAAAAATACCTAGAAGCAAATGACAGTGGAGACACGACGACACAAAACCTATGGGATGCAGCAAAAGCAGTTCTAAGAGGGAAGTTTATAGCAATACAATCCCACCTTAAGAAACAGGAAACATCTTGAATAAACAACCTAATCTTGCACCTAAAGCAATTAGAGAAAGAAGAACAAAAACACCCCAAAGTTAGCAGAAGGAAAGAAAACATAAAAATCAGATCAGAAATAAATGAAAAAGAAATGAAGGAAACGATAGCAAAGATCAATAAAACTAAAAGCTGGTTCTTTGAGAAGATAAACAAAATTGATAAACCATTAGCCACACTCATCAAGAAAAAAAGGGAGAAGACTCAAATCAATAGAATTAGAAATGAAAAAGGAGAAGTAACAACTGACACTGCAGAAATACAAAAGATCATGAGAGATTACTACAAGCAACTCTATGCCAATAAAATGGACAACCTGGTAGAAATGGACAAATTCTTAGAAATGCACAACCTGCCAAGACTGAATCAGGAAGAAATAGAAAATATGAACAGACCAATCACAAGCACTGAAATTGAAACTGTGATAAAAATCTTCCAACAAAAGCCCAGGACCAGATGGCTTCACAGGCGAATTCTATCAAACATTTAGAGAAGAGCTAAGACCTATCCTTCTCAAACTCTTCCAAAATATAGCAGAGGGAGGAACACACCCAAACTCATTCTATGAGGCCACCATCACCTTGATACCAAAACCAGACAAGGATGTCACAGAGAAAGAAAACTACAGGCTAATATCACTGATGAACATAGATGCAAAAATCCTCAACAAAATACTAGCAAACAGAATCCAACAGCACATTAAAAGGATGATCAAGTGGGGTTTATTCCAGGAATGCAAGGATTCTTCAATATACGCAAATCAATCAACGTGATACACCATATTAACAAACTGAAGGAGAAAAACCATATGATCATCTCAATAGATGCAGAGAAAGCTTTTGACAAAATTCAACACCCATTTATGATAAAAACCCTGCAGAAAGTAGGCATAGAGGGAACTTTCCTCAACATAATAAAGGCCATATATGACAAACCCACAGCCAGCATCGTCCTCAATGGTGAAAAACTGAAACCATTTCCACTAAGATCAGGAACAAGACAAGGTTGCCCACTCTCACCACTCTTATTCAACATAGTTTTGGAAGTTTTAGCCACAGCAATCAGAGAAGAAAAGGAAATAAAAGGAATCCAAATGGGAAAAGAAGAAGTAAAGCTGTCACTGTTTGCAGATGACATGATACTATACATAGAGAATCCTAAAGATGCTACCAGAAAACTACTAGAGCTAATCAATGAATTTGGTAAAGTTGCAGGATACAAAATTAATGCACAGAAATCTCTGGCATTCCTATATACTAATGATGAAAAATCTGAAAGTGAAATCAAGGAAACACTCCCATTTACCATTGCAACAAAAAGAATAAAATATCTAGGAATAAACCTACCTAAGGAGACAAAAGACCTGTATGCAGAAAATTATAAGACACTGATGAAAGAAATTAAAGATGATACAAATAGATGGAGAGATGTACCATGTTCTTGGATTGGAAGAATCAACATTGTGAAAATGACTCTACTACCCAAAGCAATCTACAGATTCAATGCAATACCTATCAAACTACCAATGGCATTTTTCACAGAACTAGAACAAAAAATTTCACAATTTGTATGGAAACACAAAAGACCCCGAATAGCCAAAGCAATCTTGAGAACGAAAAACGGAGCTGGAGGAATCAGGCTCCCTGACTTCAGACTATACTACAAAGCTACAGTAATCAAGACAGTATGGTACTGGCACAAAAACAGAAAGATAGATCAATGGAACAGGATAGAAAGCCCAGAGATAAACCCACGGACATATGGTCACCTTATCTTTGATAAAGGAGGCAGGAATGTACAGTGGAGAAAGGACAGTCTCTTCAATAAGTGGTGCTGGGAAAACTGGACAGGGACATGTAAAAGTATGAGATTAGATCACTCCCTAACACCTTACACAAAAATTAGCTCAAAATGGATTAAAGACCTAAATGTAAGGCCAGACACTATCAAACTCCTAGAGGAAAACATAGGCAGAACACTCTATGACATAAATCACAGCAAGATCCTTTTTGACCCACCTCCTAGAGAAATGGAAATAAAGACAAAAATAAACACATGGGACCTAATGAAACTTCAAAGCTTTTGCACAGCAAAGGAAACCATAAACAAGACAAAAAGACAACCCTCAGAATGGGAGAAAATATTTGCAAATGAAGCAACTGACAAAGGATTAATCTCCAAAATTTATAAGCAGCTCATGCAGCTCAATAGCAAAAAAACAAACAACCCAATCCAAAAATGGGCAGAAGACCTAAATAGACATTTCTCCACAGAAGATATACAGACTGCCAACAAACACATGAAAGGATGCTCAACATCTTTACTCATTAGAGAAATGCAAATCAAAACTACAATGAGATATCATCTCACACCAGTCAGAATGGCCATCATCAAAAAATCTAGAAACAATAAATGCTGGAGAGGGTGTGGAAAAAAGGGAACCCTCTTGCACTGCTGGTGGGAATGTGAATTGGTACAGCCACTATGGAGAACAGTATGGAGGTTCCTTAAAAAACTACAAATAGAACTACCATATGACCCAGCAATCCCACTACTGGGCATATACCCTGAGAAAACCATAATTCAAAAAGAGTCATGTACCAAAATGTTCATTGCAGCTCTATTTACAATAGCCAGGACATGGAAGCAACCTAAGTGTCCATCAACAGATGAATGGATAAAGAAGATGTGGCACATATATACAATGGAATATTACTCAGCCAGAAAAAGAAATGAAATTGAGCTATTTGTAATGAGGTGGATGGACCTAGAGTCTGTCATACAGAGTGAAGTAAGTCAGAAAGAGAAAGACAAATACTGTATGCTGACACATATATATGGAATTTAAGAAAAAAATGTCATGAAGAACATAGGGGTAAGACAGGAATAAAGACACAGACCTACTAGAGCATGGACTTGAGGATATGGGGAGGGGGAAGGGTAAGCTGTGACAAAGTGAAAGAGCGGCATGGACATATATACACTACCAAACGTAAGGTAGATAGTTGGGGGAAGCAGCCGCATAGCACAGGGAGATCAGCTCGGTTCTTTGTGACCGCCTGGAGGGGTGGGATAGGGAGGGTGGGAGGGAGACGCAAAAGGGAGGGGATATGGGAACATATGTATATGTATAACTGATTTAATTTGTAAAATAAAATTAAAAAAATAAATAAATAAAACTAAAAGCTGGTTCTTTGAGAAGATAAACAAAATTGATAAACCATTAGCCACACTCATCAAGAAAAAAAGGGAGAAGACTCAAATCAATAGAATTAGAAATGAAAAAGGAGAAGTAACAACTGACACTGCAGAAATACAAAAGATCATGAGAGATTACTACAAGCAACTCTATGCCAATAAAATGGACAACCTGGTAGAAATGGACAAATTCTTAGAAATGCACAACCTGCCAAGACTGAATCAGGAAGAAATAGAAAATATGAACAGACCAATCACAAGCACTGAAATTGAAACTGTGATAAAAATCTTCCAACAAAAGCCCAGGACCAGATGGCTTCACAGGCGAATTCTATCAAACATTTAGAGAAGAGCTAAGACCTATCCTTCTCAAACTCTTCCAAAATATAGCAGAGGGAGGAACACACCCAAACTCATTCTATGAGGCCACCATCACCTTGATACCAAAACCAGACAAGGATGTCACAGAGAAAGAAAACTACAGGCTAATATCACTGATGAACATAGATGCAAAAATCCTCAACAAAATACTAGCAAACAGAATCCAACAGCACATTAAAAGGATGATCAAGTGGGGTTTATTCCAGGAATGCAAGGATTCTTCAATATACGCAAATCAATCAACGTGATACACCATATTAACAAATTGAAGGAGAAAAACCATATGATCATCTCAATAGATGCAGAAAAAGCTTTCAACAAAATTCAACACCCATTTATGATAAAAACCCTGCAGAAAGTAGGCACAGAGGGAACTTTCCTCAACATAATAAAGGCCATATATGACAAACCCACAGCCAACATCATCCACAATGGTGAAAAACTGAAACCATTTCCACTAAGATCAGGAACAAGACAAGGTTGCCCACTCTCACCACTCTTATTCAACATAGTTTTGGAAGTTTTAGCCACAACCATCAGAGAAGAAAAGGAAATAAAAGGAATCCAAATCGGAAAAGAAGAAGTAAAGCTGTCACTGTTTGCAGATGACATGATACTATACATAGAGAATCCTAAAGATGCTACCAGAAAACTACTAGAGCTAATCAATGAATTTGGTAAAGTAGCAGGATACAAAACTAATGCACAGAAATCTCTGGCATTCCTGAATACTAAAGATGAAAAATCTGAAAGTGAAATCAAGAAAACACTCCCATTTACCATTGCAACAAAAAGAATAAAATATCTAGGAATAAATCTACCTAAGGAGACAAAAGACCTGTATACAGAAAATTATAAGACACTGATGAAAGAAATTAAAGATGATACAAATAGATGGAGAGATATACCATGTTCTTGGACTGGAAGAATCAACATTGTGAAAATGACTCTACTACCCAAAGCAATCTACAGATTCAATGCAATCTCTACCAAACTACCACTGGCATTTTTCACAGAACTAGAAGAAAAAATTTCACAATTTGTAGGAAACACAAAAGACCCCAAATAGCCAAAGCAATCTTGAGAACAAAAAGTGGAGCTGGAGGAATCAGGCTCCCTGACTTCAGACTATACTACAAAGCTACAGTAATCAAGACAGTATGGTACTGGCACAAAAACAGAAAGATAGATCAATGGAACAGGATAGAAAGCCCAGAGATAAACCCACACACATATGGTCACCTTATCTTTGATAAAGGAGGCAGGAATGTACAGTGGAGAAAGGACAGCCTCTTCAATAAGTGGTGCTGGGAAAACTGGACAGGGACATGTAAAAGTATGAGATTAGATCACTCCCTAACACCATACACAAAAATAAGCTCAGAATGGATTAAAGACCTAAATGTAAGGCCAGAAACTATCAAACTCTTAGAGGAAAATATAGCCAGAACACTCTATGACATAAATCACAGCAAGATCCTTTTTGACCCACCTCCTAGAGAAATGGAAGTAAAGACAAAAATAAACACATGGGACCTAATGAAACTCACAAGCTTTTGCACAGCAAAGGAAACCATAAACAAGACCAAGAGACAACCCTCAGAATGGGAGGAAATATTTGCAAATGAAGCAACTGACAAAGGATTAAGCTCCAAAATTTACAAGCAGCTCATGCAGCTCAATAACAAAAAAAAAACCCAATCCAAAAATGGGCAGAAGACCTAAATAGACATTTCTCCACAGCAGATATACAGACTGCCAACAAACACATGAAAGAATGCTCAACATCACTAATCATTAGAGAAATGCAAATCAAAACTACAATGAGATATCATCTCACACCAGTCAGAATGGCCATCATCAAAAAATCTAGAAACAATAAATGCTGGAGAGGGTGTGGAAAAAATGGAACCCTCTTGCACTGCTGGTGGGAATGTGAATTGGTACAGCCACTATGGAGAACAGTATGGAGGTTCCTTAAAAAACTAAAAATAGAACTACCATATGACCCAGCAATTCCACTACTGGGCATATACCCTGAGAAAACCATAATTCAAAAAGAGTCATGTACCAAAATGTTCATAGCAGCCCTATTTACAATAGCCCAGAGATGGAAACAACCTAAGTGTCCATCATCAGATGAATGGATAAAGAAGATGTGGCTCATATATACAATGGAATATTACTCAGCCATAAAAAGAAATGAAATTGAGCTATTTGTAATGAGGTGGATAGACCTAGAGTCTGTCATACAGAGTGAAGTAAGTCAGAAAGAGAAAGAGAAATACCGTATGCTAACACATATATATGGAATTTAAGAAGAAAAAAAATGTCACAAAGAACCTAGGGGTAAGACAGGAATAAAGACACAGACCTACTAGAGAATGGACTTGAGGATATGGGGAGGGGGAAGGGTAAGCTGTGACAAATTGAAAGAGAGGCATGGACATATATACACTACCAAACGTAAGGTAGATAGCTAGTGGGAAGCAGCCGCATAGCACAGGGAGATCAGCTCAGTGCTTTGTGACCGCCTGGAGGGGTGGGATAGGGAGGGCGGGAGGGAGACGCAAGAGGGAGGGGATATGGGAACAGATATATATGTATAACTGATTCAGTTTGTTATAAAGCAGAAACTAACACACCATTGTTAAGCAATTATACTCCAATAAAGATGTAAAAATAAATAAATAATTATAAATAAAAACTAAAGAAAAAACAATCCTAATCCTCCTTGAAGACTGAGTCAAATACCCCTTCCTCTAGGATGCCTCCCTTGATTTGTCTTTTCCCCCCATCGTTCCCCACATTCATGATCCCAATGCCAAGGGTAGTTCCCATTCCCACCACAAACACTGCACCCAGCCAGCGTATTGATCAATCAGCGAACTGAGCCTATGGCATTGTGGTTATCTGCCCATCAGTCAGTTTTCCCCAAGACACTTTGAATTCCTTGAGGTCAGGGATCCAGTCTTTCCTCTCCCTATCTCCAGGGAATTGTCGTAGGGACTGGTCCGTAGGAATTCGGAGATCAGTAAACATTTTTCAAATGAATGAATGAGTGGCACGTGCTCCAGATCACAGATTGGATCCCTTTCTTTCTTCCTTAGCCAAGATTTGGGGCATAGAGTCTGAAGCTCCAAGGGCTTGTCTTCATTCTCCTCCTAATTTCCCCAGTCATAACAATCACCATATCTTATTATGTCAGTTTTAAGACCCCGTGTCAGTCTGTCCTTTGGAGGGAGGTGTGCAAAAGCCAGTCCATCTTCAGACATGGCTCCTGACTAAAGCTGAACAATTGCTCTGCAGAGATTGCAGCAAACTAAGCTTAGCAGCTAACAGAAGTCAGTTTGGTAATGGAATGGGAGCAGAGAGGTAAAGTACTGCAAAGGTACCAATTTGGTAGCAATAAAGCTATTGGGCTTAGAAGTGGAAGATCAATTTTAAATAATCAACACAGAAGATTATCTCTGAATTGATGCCAAGTGGCCCTGGAGATGTTTGCTGACTATCCCTCCCCATCCCTCTCTATTCAGGGAGAGCTTGATCCAAAATTTGAATTGAATGAGGGATAAGGTAGGGGCAAGGGCACAGGGTATTGATTCTCAGAGGTTGGTTAGTGATGCCAACCTCTAAGTGGCTGAAATTGACAATGACAAACGTGGGACACCGTCCCCGTCTCATCTTCTTTTGAGCCCACTTAAAGAGAAAAAAAAAGTATGCCTTAATGCACTTTGCCCAAGCTGGTTTTTTATGACTCAGGTTTTTTATGACTGTTTTTTTATGTGTATCTGAACCTAACAGTGGGTGCCTAAACATCTTACCTCCTATAGAATACCACAGTCAGATGAGAAACTCACCAAATCTCCCAGAACTCCTGGAGGAATGGAGGCTGGTTACTTCTGGGGTAGAAAACTAGTTTCCCTTAAATGCTACTTCTCTGCAGCAGGAAGCAAAAATCAATTCACCTTCCTTAATGCATCAACTGCCACCCTGATCTGAGGGCATATCTAAAAACATGGAAAATCCCTTCCCCTTTGGTCTACAGCCAGATTTTTTTGGGAACCCAGCACTGCACTGGCACCTATACTTCATTCCAACTCAAACTCATGATGACCAAAATCTAAAACCATTTTTTCTAATATCCTTCCCACCATCCCTTTTCCTTTTTTCCTAAAATCCTTGCTTTAGAGCAAAGGTGCTCAACCTCTATGATACTGGCATTGTGAGCCAGATAATTCTTTGCTGCAGAGGGCTGTCTCTGCATTGTAGGGTGTTCAGCTGTATCCCTGATCCCTGGCTTCTACCCACCAGATGCCAGTAGCAAACCACCTCCCCACAACCAACTGTGACAACCAAAAATGCCCCCCTGACATTTCTACATGTCCCATTAGGAAGCAAAATCACCCCTAGGTTGGTGGTTCTCATGTCTATCCTAGACCAATTACAAATCCAAATATCTGAGGAAGGACCCAGGCATCGGAATTTTTTAAAAGCTTTGCAGGTGATTCTGATGTACAGCCACTTCTTTGCATATTAAACCAAGGTTTCACCTTCCTCTGTAACTGTGGCTCTGGCCTTTGTTGAAGTTTTCATCCCCATACCCACAGGGTGAAATGCCAAATTTAGGAATAAGAAATAGTAGTGCAGAAATTTAAGAAATGAGGAGGAGGAAAAAAAGATAAGATTATTACTGGTGATAGGAAAACTGAAGCTGTTAATTCCATTTCTTTGAATTATAAACCAGGAAGTAGATTTAGATCAAAGTGTTCCAAGCAAAATCCCAACAGGTAGGGTGGCTTCCTCAGCCAGGGGCCAGCTCCCCAAGTGGAAGCGGTGTCTTTTCAGATGGCTTTGACACAGGCTGGCATCCAAAGAAGCAACTCAAGCTGCCAAAGCCAGGTAGAGCCAGTGCCTCCTGAAGCCTGCTCACCTGAATTCCGATCTCTCTGAGAAAAAGAGGTTGTAGGGTCAAAGAGGTTTGCTTAAACATTGTTAAACAGTCTAGGAAAGACCTTGAAAAGCCCTGCGGTAAGGAAGCCTGTATAACTTTGCTTGGTTTTCCAAACAAATATATGTATGTCATTTGGGAGGCAATATAGCATGGTTAAACATGCAGACTCTGGAATCTGCTCGTTTATGATACATTCTACTCTACCATGAAGTAGCTCTCTTTCCTTGGGCAAGTTATGCAAATGGTGATGATAACAATACCTAAGCACAGGATTATTATAAGGACCAATCTGCTGCAGTAATTTAGACACTGTGTGTCCACGCTAGACGCTTGGTAATCTTTCAACCTTAGCAACTGACTTATCCTTATTACTGTTTTTACTATTATTATTTGACTACGGGATTTTTTTTTTCTAGAAATGCCTTTTAACATTGCATTGAACTCCAGCTCCATGTGAGATACTTTAAGAAATGCTGATTTAGACAAATTTGAGCCACACTAATAGAAATACAACCCTTGCACCATGTGATATCAAGATTCTATCTGGAATCCAGAGGTTGGGGGGGTCTCCTTTCAAGTTCAACCACAGCATCCTGAATAGTGCAGTGGTGGACTTCACCCTCACCACCCCATGTCTGTAAGCTCCTCGAAGCAGGGACCTGTCTACCTTATATATCATCAATTCCCCAGTGCACAGCATCTGACAAACCTAAGCACCCAATATACACTCTTTTTTTAAATTAATTATTTTTAACATCTTTATTGGAGTATATTGCTTTACATTGTTGTGTTAGTTGCCGCTGTATAACAAAGTGAATCAGTTATACATATACATATATCCCCATATCCCCTCCCTCTTGCGTCTCCCTCCCACCCTCTCTATCCCACCCCTCTAGGTGGTCACAAAGCACTGAGCTGATCTCCCTGTGCTATGCGGCTGCTTCCCACTAGCTATCTATTTTACATTTGGTAGTATATGTATGTCAATGCTACTCTCTCACTTCGTCCCAGCTTACCTTTCCCCCTCCCCGTGTCCTCAAGTCCATTCTCTACATCTGTGTCTTTATTCCTGTCCTGTCCCTAGGTTCTTCAGACCCTTTGTATTTTTTTTGTATTCCATATATATGTGTTAGCATATGGTATTTGTTTTTCTCTTTCTGACTTACTTCACTCTGTATGACATACTCTAGGTCCATCCACCTCACTACAAATAACTTAATTTTGTTTCTTTTCATGGCTGAGTAATATTCCATTGTATATATGTGCCATGTCTTCTTTATCCATTCATCTGTCGATGGACACTTAGGTTGCTTCCATGTCCTGGCTATTGTAAATAGTGCTGCAATGAACATTTCGGTACATGACTCTTTTTGAATTATGGTTTTCTCAGGGTATATGCCCAGTAGTGGGACTGCTGAGTCATATGGTAGTTCTGTTTTTAGTTTTTTAAGGAAACTCAATACTGTTCTCCATAGTGGCTGCATCAATTTACATTCGCCCCAACAGTGCAAGAGGGGTCCCTTTTCTCCACACCCTTTCCAGCATTTGCAATATATACTCCTGAATGATTTCTGGACAAGGGCCACATCTCATTCATTTCAGCAGAATCATCCACCTAGCCCCATTCATTTAGCGAAGTATCTCTGCCACAAAACCTACAAAAGATATTTTTGTGAAACACATGAAGGAACCATCAAGATGGTGGATTAGAACAAAGATTTATGCAACTCTGATAAATGTGCAAGATGGTTAGGCAATCAGACCTGGTTTACCAAGATTTGATTTACATTCAACTTTTAGGTACTTATTTAAGGCTCAAAAGAAGGTGCACCATAAGCCACAAACCACTTGCTCTGAAACCAGTAGGGAAAACCACTCAATATGAAACCACATCTTGTGGCATAGTGACCACCATTATCAGTGACCGCCGCCCCCCCGCCCTGACTCTCCAAAACCAAAGCTTACAAAGGGTACCACAATCCTCCTTTTAAATCCACCTCTGAAATAACTGCCAAATTTATGGCAACTACTGATAATCTCAAAGTCAGGAAAAGAGAAACAGAAAAATAAAACACAAAAAGGCAGCGGGAACACAGGAAACACCCTTTGGACCAAACTGACTTTTAAAATACCACGAGAAGAAAAGAAATCATTTCTAGCAATACCATCAGCTGTCTGAGGTCAAGGAGGGAACAGCTCCTGCAAAATTCCAAGCTCTCCATGACTGATAGCTAAACTATTTCTTGCCACAGCTACACAAGGCATTTAATATTATCTCCATTTTACAGATGAGAAAACTAAGTCACAGAGAGGTTGCAACTTGTCCATGGTCAGCGGAAGTCTCTGGGTATTTGGTCATACACTAGGTAACTAAGAACTAAGAGAGGGTTATGACAACATAGAGTTAAGGGCTCACATTGTGGAATCTCAGAGGCCTGCTTTTATTCCTAGCTCTGCCACATCCCAGACGTGTGATGTGGACAATCTCCTTCACCTCTTGATGCCTGAGTTTTCTCATTCGTAATATGGACAATACTAGTATTTCCCTCACAGACTATTTAACGACTAATATATGTATGGGCTTACCAGAAAGTGAAACTAAATGATTTTATTAGAATGATGATTTCGAACCTTAATGAAAAAAATTTTCCAGATAAAAGAAAATTTAAATTTTACAAAGCATCTCACACCACGTTAATCTCATTTGACCTTGTCGGTAGGACAGACATCACTGTCCCTTTCTGGAGAAGAGAATATTGAGTATCTGAGCGGTTACTTATTCATACCTCTCTGCGGAATAATTGTTTGCTTATTCACTCTTTTTTCCCTCCATCTTCCACCCCACCTCTGAGCTTGGTGAAAGAGGGGATGGACCTTGCAGGGTGTGGGGTGTGTGTGTGTGTATGTGTGCGAGCTTTGTTGTTTTCTTTTGGTCATCTCTATATTACCGAATCATAGCACAGCTTACAGTACATGATTGGTGTTAAATTCTAAAGCACTGGATGTACGCTTGAGTGAATGATGCATGAATACATTTGCCCAGGATAAGGAAGCTAGTAAGCAGCTCCAAAATAAACACCTGAGTCTGCAGACTGGAAGTCCAGAGTCCTCTCTGATGTCGCATGCTGTATTTCCAAATGACAATATTTCATGGAATCATAGACTTTCAGAGAAGGGAAGGACCTTGGAGACCATCTTAGCGAACATTCCCCTTCCACAGATGAGAAAACAGGAGCTCAGAGAAGTCCCACTACTTGGCCTAAATCACACAGCGGGGAGGTGGGCAGATTGAGCCAGGACCCTGGTTCTCTGCCTCCAGGATCAAGGATGCTGTCCCTGTACCCAGGCAGATTCAAGTTCAGAAAACTCCCCCAGCCTCCACACATCAGCTCAGACTTAGGAGTGACAGAGCATGAACATCGTGCACCCAGACTACTGTTTGTGCACAGTTTATTGCTCAGCATGGGAAGCAACAGGAGAGAGGACTTCTGCTGGGATTTAATTTGAAAGGTTCTCATCATTGCCAGTGGCACAAACTCCCCACCACGACTCTATGAGCTGAAGCCAGCCTCTGCCTGCATATGAATGAGGACAGAGATGGCCTTAACCCACTTAAGTGAGGAGAGCAGACTTCTTCCCAGTTTCTGAAGCTCCCAGGTCACCCTGGGCTCTAGCCTGGATTCTAGGGTTGGGGGGACTGGCCAAAGCTTGAGGCCTAGGACATTTCAGAAAGGCTGGCTCTGTAGCCTCAGATAATACGGCACATGGTGGTAGTAAAGCCTTTCTTTCATGATGCAAATGTCAAGTTTCTAATGTGCTATGTCCATGTTAGCACACAGGAAGACACACTTCGAATCACCTGCGGACATGCTTTAGTGTTTCAACAAAGTAGTGAAGAGAAAACGTCAATTGACAGCAGTCCTGGAGAGCACATCCTTGTTGGCTTTTGCTCTGGTCTGAACCTGGCCTAGATGAGCACACACATCTCTGGGTACCTATTTGCATGTGTGTCCAGGTGAAGATTACAACAGGAGCTCCACCTAATCTTTCACACAATAGGTCCCAAATCAATGTTTATGATCTTCCAATTACGCCTATCCTGCACTTTCTCTTTTGTAGCACTTATACTGTGTGTGTGTGTGTGTGTGTGTGTGTGTGTGTGTGTGTTTAATTAATGTACTGCTATGAGAGCAAGGACCATGTTTGTTTTACTCGCCATTGTGTCATCTGCCTTAAACACAGTGCTGGGCCTCTAGCTGGTGCTTAATAATTATTTGAGGATTAAATAAAGGAAGGAAGGAATAACTAGATGACCAGGGGCCTGACTTCTGGATTAAACTCCATCATTTAATTAACCATGTGACCTTGGTTAAATCTTATATTTAATTTTAGAGCTAGAAAGGATCTTAGAAATCAGCTTGTTGGATGACTGCAAACTTTCGTTTTAGCAGTGGAATCCAAGGAAAAGCATAGGTGAAATATGAACACAGAAGCAGATGCAAACTTTCTTTTGTATAAGGGCCAACTTTCAAACTCGGATTTGACTATTCAGCACAGAATCACAGGCATCTGCAGCTGGTAGCAAATTCATGAATCATCCATCCCTAGTCCACAATGCCACACAACGTGCAAAGGAGATATGCGCATTTTCATGTCAAATATACAGAAGATGTAAGACCTGAATTCACGGCTTCCTAGCTGCAGGTTAGGATTTTTTCCTCCACCATGCTTCCTCGTCTCCTATTTCAATTGGCCCAGAAGTGTTCCTTGACCTTAAGACAAAGCTTAAGCTGTCTTAGAGAGAGCTCTGGAGAGTTTTTTGCATTCTCCAATTTATTTAAGTCCGCATTTTTTGTGTCCTTATGGTACAAGGCAGAACAAAAATCACTCTGGGGATCCAGAAATGAATTATATATAAGTCCTGGCCTCATAGAGTTTCCAGTAAGGTGAAAGAGAAATACAAGAATGGTATTTCTCCAAATGGTTGACAACTAAAGAGGTGTAAGTGTAGAGAGCTGTGGAAATATCAAAGAAAGGTGATCAGGTGGAGTGGGGAGAGTCCAAGATGGTTTCTTAGACTCTCAAAGAGGAAGAATTTGGGGCTAAGTCCTTTTGGGATGAGTAGGATTCCAAAAGGCCAAAGACCAGTTCAGACTTGCTCAAGAAAGAGGCATTCATTGAGTGTCCCTACTTGTTTCCAAATGTGTGAATATGTCTGGGTAGGATATTTGCTATATTACTAGCGTTTGCAAAACAACACAGCCTACACCTGATGCAACTGACTAAAAATACTGTCTGTGACTATGGATGCAGATAAACCAGGGTCCCACCACTCACAGACTGTGTGACTTTGGACAAGTTATTTCACCTAGCAGAAGCCCAGTCCCACCACTTACAGACTGTGTGACTTTGGACAAGTTATTTCACCTAGCAGAAGCCCAGTTACCCCTTCTATAAAGTGGAGAAAACAAATAGATGCTATCTCTGATGTTACTGTAAGGTTTAATGAGATAGTGTACAAAGTACTAAGCACCATGCCCAGCACACAGTAGTAAAAACTCAAAAAATATTAGCTATTCTCACTCACCATTGCTAATCTCTTGCCCAATGTAACAAATTAAATAGATGGATAAATGAATAAATAAATAGATAAATTAATAATGAAAAAGTACATAACAGCCTTGGCTCAGACACTCCTCTATACAGCAAGGCCCATGCCAATGTGTGACCCCCAAAAGCACTCAGTGAATGAAAAGCAAAGGCAAGCTTAGCCCAGCTCTTACCTGTATATTTTATATCTGGTTGTAAATCCTTGACGGTGTCTTTCCACAAAGGATAGGTAGCTCCTGGAGTGGTGGAAAGGCCCCCTGTCTGAAATAAGCCAATCAAATTCCTTGGAGACATGTTGGTCTGTCCCAGCTGGTTCCTGGTGGGAGGGCTGCACTGAGATACGGCCCCATACAAACAGGAAGTAGAGGAGCTCAACAAACCTCCAGTTCATGCTTTTCTGCCGGCCTTTTTCCTCTCATTCTTGCTCCATTCTGTGGAGTCCTATGAAGAAAAGAATAAAAAGGAGAGAGAAAGAAAGAGGAAACAAAAGAGGGAGAGAGGAAAGGGGGGAGGGTGAAGCAAAATAAAAGGAAGAGAGAGAGAGACAAAGGAAAATTTTTTAAAATGCTCTTAACACATCATCATAATCCTTTGTATCAGTAGAGTGTGTCAGGGTTTACAAAAATCAGTGCAGTTTCTGGTTAAGAGCGTGGCATCTATGGACATCTGGGCTTGCATTCCTGCTTTTGTTGTTCACATGTTCTGTAAACATGCATGAACACGTACAAACTGCTGAATCTCTTAGGGATGCAGTTTCCTCATCCGTAAAACAGAGGACGGGCTTAAGCGCCTGTATCTTGGCACCTGGCACATCATAGGTATTCAAGGCATAAGTGCTGAAAGAGTGAAATGAATGAATGCAGAAACAGAGTCTCCTACAGCCAGGAAGGAACTTGGAGATAGAACTACAGTATCCATCACACCCGCTATCGTCACAAAGAAGCTGAATCTCACAGCAGGGACTCGGTGAACGAGAATCCCTTTCTCTCCTCCTCTCCCACAGACATGCACCAACTGAACACAGGCTTTGCTTTTGCATCATCAGGTGAGTACAAAAAGTCTTGGGATGCATCATGATCACAACTATCC
The DNA here is from genome assembly GCF_025265405.1 of Mesoplodon densirostris. NCBI lineage: Eukaryota > Metazoa > Chordata > Mammalia > Artiodactyla > Ziphiidae > Mesoplodon > Mesoplodon densirostris. Next base: position 15,255,975 of record NC_082666.1, on the reverse strand, counting down.
AGGTTGAATACCTTACAGATGGAGAGTTTATGGAGTTCATTTGAATGCACTTCTACAACCCTTAGTGGACTGTCTCCTTCACCCCAAGGAAATGTAACTAGAGGATCCACCCATCAGTCACTCTGAGCCTCGAGGTTCTCTCGTACTCAGAAGGGGAACTAAAAGCCAAGGAACTAGTGGGGTCTTGCCCGCCTCTTTTTTCGGTGGTAGCACAGCACAGGGGTGCCATGTTGGAGAAATGCTTAAGACTAAGGGAGAGCTTAAGTGGGGGCTCCTTGGAAAATTTACAAGTTTTGTTTTTATCATCACAACATCATTCTACTTGCTAGTTTAACACTGTGCTGTCCACCACCCCACTTAGTCTAGAAGAGCTTATCTTACTCTACATTGAAAAGTAGCTGGGAATGCAGGTTCCATCAATTATAAACTGTATTATTTCAGGCAAGTGATTTCACTTCTCTGGGCCTCAGTTTCCTGGTCTGTAAAATGTAGTTAACAATAGCACCTACACGCAGAACTAGCATGAGAATGAAATGACACCATTTATGTCAAGTGTCCCATGAAGCACCTGACATTTTTAGGAAGTGCTCAATAAATGGCATCAATGATGATGAGGATACAGATAATGATAAATCTTGATGCTGATGATGTCCACCCAGTCCCTGCTGGGGGCGTCTTTGCTCCTACAGTCCCCACTGCCCCACCAAATCCTGGTTATCCTTCAGTAGCCGGTTGAGGTCAGGTCCTCAAAGGTCATTTCCTTTTTCTATTCCTCTCAAAAATTGTTAGTTGTTCCTTTCTTTCAGCTCTCACTGCTCCTTTATATAACTGTATGTTAGTACTTACTATCTTTTACTGTACTTATTTGTGTCCATTTTGCTCATGGGGCTGTGAGTCTTTAACTGGCAAGAATCTTTAAAAGACTGTTTCTATATACTGCTGGCTGTGTGACTCTGGACAGTCATGGCCTCTGTCTAGATCTCAGATTTTTACGTCTAACATTTAAAAGCATGGCAAGGACAAAAGCAATTTGTCGAGTGGAAAACCACATAGAAACATGAAGAAATATGATCCCTTACTTGTCTACTCTTCCAGCTGAAAATGGGAAGAAAGTCAAGCTAAGAAAGAGAGAAAATCAAAAAAAGACAGGGCTTTCCTGGTGGCACAGTGGTTGAGAGTCCGCCTGCCGATGCAGGGGACACGGGTTCGTGCCCCGGTCCGGGAAGATCCCACGTGCCGCGGAGCGGCTGAGCCCGTAAGCCATGGCCGCTGAGCCTGCGCATCCAGAGCCTGTGCTCCGCAATGGGAGAGGCCACAACAGTGAGAGGCCTGCGTACCGCCAAAAAAAAAAAAAAAGAGATGTGAATTTCCGACCCAATTGGCGATTTCTCTCCGTGGTCCGACTGCACCATTTTATTATAGTAGCTACAAAAATCTACTTGGCACTGCAGGCCCCAGCTGTCAGGGGCAAAGGAAAAAGGCATGTGAGCAGAGGAGTGGGCTGGCAGAAGCTGTGGCCTCAGGTTTTGTTCAGAGCCTAAAACAAAGACGTACATGTGGAGTGCAGAACTATAACAGCTCCAGCTGCCAAAACTGTCTGCCGGAGCCCACCTGAGCGGCAAGCAGGGGGTGGAGGCAATTGTTCAGAGATCCCGGCGGGGAGCTACAGCACACTGAAATCACAGCGTGTCACCCATCCAGCCCTTCTGCGTGGCTTCTGCTGTAAGTGGGTGCAGGGTGGGAGCCTAGGAGAGAATGCCTGGCTGTTAGACTGTTTGCAAGGAAACAGGATTCGCAACACTGCAGCTTTCAAAAGTGAAACAAGGCTAGACATGGAACAGCAGCGTATGTGTGTGTGTGTCTGTGTGCCCGAGAGTAAGACCTCAGCCCCGAGTCCCAGAATTTGCTGAAATTTGAAAGATGGAATCCAGTGCTTTCATTCTGGCAGCCATTTTGCCACCTAAGGGACATCTTTGCTTGTCACAATGGAGGGGATGCTACTGGCATCTAGTGGGTAGAGGCCAGGGATGCTGCTGCACATCCTACAGTGCACGGGATGGCCCCTTCCCCCACGACAAAGACTATTGGACCCAAAATGTCAGTGGAGCAAAAGTTAAATCCTGCTCTAATCCAACTCCTTCCTATAAGATCAGGACCTGAGTGGCTGACTGGGCTAGACTCCTGTCTTCCAGCTCCTGGTTTTCATGCCGCCACATTGTCTCAGCCGGGCAGTGGGCCAAGACGGGTCAGTAGCTGTGTCTGAACCTCCTTTGTAGTTAAGGTCTACGATACAATCTACATCTCAGCAAGTACACATGAGTACTTCATGGAAGAAGTCTGAATACATCTCTTTTGGCTCAGAAAATCACAATAATCCACAGAACACTAAAAATGAAAATGGAAGTTTCTATGAGGTGCATTTGAATAGAAATGGACATTTTGTCAGGCAAGAGCAAGGATTAGTATGTATGTTACCTAAATATTGTCATATCATGACAGACACAGTGATTCCCATTCTGTAAACAAGCCCAAATTAGCACTAACTGTACTAGAGACTTGGGTTAATATAAGGGTCCCATGACTGATATTTATGGAGCACCTATTGTGTACTTGGATCGAAAAATGTCTGTTCTCTTGGCAGCAGCCAAAGCATCCAATTCAGACTAGATGTAAACAAAGGTTTCTTCCCCGAGGTGGGTACAGCCTTCCCATTTAACGGATGAGCACGGTGGAACTTGAAGACATTAAATAACTTTCCCAAGCTTGCAGGTCCTAAGTATTCAAGAATCTAACCCATGTATATCTCATTACGGGTACGGTTTCCACTACATGCCCACCCTCACCCCACCCAGCTGAAATTAGATCCTGCCCTCTAGAGATTCAAAGTATTGTGGAGGAGTCACACCGAGGCCTGAGGAATTCTAGTATGAAATAGGCTGTCATAAATACTATAAGCAAAGAAAAATGTCCCGTGGAAGAATAGAGGCCAGAGATAATGTTTCCAACCAAGAGACCTGGAAAGGATCCTTACAAGAGGTAGTATTTGAGCGGGGCCTTCATAGCATGTAAGCTTTTGGTGAGTAGAGATGAGCAAGAGGGAATTTCAGCAGAGCAAGTGCCATACAACACGTCTTGGGGGTGGGAGAGGGCAGAGTGATGGAGTGTGTGCCCAGAGTTGCACCCAGATGGCAGAGGCTTTAGTGAGATTTTAGGACCCATGTAGGGCCTTCAAGCACCTGTATCTCCCTCTGAATCCCTCATCAAGCAAGGACTGTATATTTCATTTCCATGCTATCCACCAAGGGCAAAGCACTGTAGATGTTCACTAAATTCATTCATCCATCCATTAACAGGTTTAGCTGGAAATTAAACAGTGAGCAGGGCTTCTTTTCTGTTGGGCTGGGAGAATTAAACAAATGAGCAGTAAATGTACATGTGATGATGAGCAGTGCTCTAAAGAAAACCAAAGCAGATAAGACGGGATTGAGAGTGAGTCTGCTGCTTTACATACAAGGTGTTGAGGAAAAGCTGTTCTGATGAGGTCACCTTTGAGAGGCGACCTGAAGAAAGTGAAGGAGTGAGCAATGCAGAGCTTCGGGGAAAAAGAAATGTCAGTGGAAGGAAAGGAAAGAGAGGGTCAGCAACGGTTTGCATTTTGATATAGTCAGAGGCCAAGTTGTATTTCAGTCTCCTGCAGGGAGCTTACAGTTTAGTTGCGATGCAGGTCAGTTTGAGGAGGGAATCACCAATCAAGTAACTGAGCATTTACTATGTGCTGCTTTATACAAGTGACCTTGTCGCAATACGGAGAGGTTATGGCCCCCATTTACATGTTGGGGGAGGGGACACTAAGGTCCGGAAAGGGTAAGTAACTGGTCCAACATCACAAAGCTGGCAAATGGCAGAGTTAGAATCGGAGGCTGGGGCTTCCCTGGTGGCGCAGTGGTTGGGAGTCTGCCTGCTGATGCAGGAGACACGGGTTCGTGCCCCGGTCCGGTAGGATCCTGCATGCCGCGGAGCACCTGGGCCCGTGGGCTGTGGCCACTGGGCCTGCGCGTCCGGAGCCTGTGCTCCACAGCGGAAGAAGCCGCGACAGTGAGAGGCCCGCGTACCGCAAAAAGAAAAAAAAAAAAAAGAATTGGAGGCTGTGCTGTCCACATTGGGAGCCGCTGACCACGTGTGGCTATTGAGCACTTGAAATATGGCTCGTCCAAATCGAGACGTGCTGTAAGTATGAAATACACACCCACCAGATCTCAAACACTTAGAGGAACAGGATGTAAAATATCTCACTGATATTTTATATTGGTTACATGTTGAAATAGTACTATTTTGGATGTACTGGAGTAAATACAATATATTATTAAAATTCGTTTCACCTGTTTCTTTTTAATTGTTTTAATGTGGCTGCTAAAACTTTAAAATTGCGTATATGGATGGTATTCTATTTTCACTGGGCAAGACAGGGCTCAAATAAACCTTTTCTACTCTGTGACACCACCTGGAAAGGTCACTCATCCATCTCCTTTTGTTTTGTTTGTTTTTTATCTTGTTTTTCAAGTATAGTTGATTTACAATGTTGTGTTAGTTTCAGGTGTACAGCAAAGTGATTCAGTTACACATACATGTATATCTATTTTTTTCAGATTCTTTTCCCTTACAGGTTATTACAAAATATTGGGTGTAGTTCCGTTCCCTGTGCTATACAGGAGGTCCTTGCTGGTTATCTATTTTATATATAGTAGTATTATATGTTAATCAAAAACTCCTAATTTATCCCACCCCCCCTTCCCCTTTGGTAAGTGTAAGTTTGTTTTCTATGTCTGTGGGTCTATTTCTGTTTTGTATATAAGTTCTTTTGTATCATTTTTTTAGATTCCTTCTCCTTGCTTTTATTAACACTTGGAGAACCCAATTCACTCCCCACTATGACTGATTGAGCACTTGCCCCCTGTCTTCAAAATCAACAAACAAACAGACAATAAGTACATTTCAAATAAAAACTCCCATGCTCACGGCCACCTCTCTCCATCCCCATATCCCAGAGACAGCCCTGGATATCCACCACCATGCATTTCAGAACTGTTGTTTTCCCAACATTCATAAAGGGAACATCCTGCCACTGGGTTTTAAAAGCCTGTGAAAGAGAGGCTGGTTCTATTTCCGAGCACCATCCTTGACCTGACTGTGACCTTCCGTGAGTCACTGGCCGGCTGCTGTGAGGGGCTTTGGTTGGCGTGGAGCTGCGGACGTGGGCTGAAGCACGGAGAGCATGTCGGCTGAACCGTGCTATATATACGCCTGCAGTGTCATTAAGGGAATGGGTTCATCCCACACGGAGCACATTCTCTAATTGTTGCCATTGTAAGTTATTTACATCCGCGGAGCACACAGCAGGAGACAGAGAGGAGAGAAGGGCCTTCCAATAGCAGTATCACCAGCTCCTCCTCTGAAGTTTCCTACAGGGATTGCTGGGCCGCAGCCCACATTCAGGCCAGAGAGCGGAAGGGGATGCTTGCTCTGTCCCCATCCCTGGGGCCCTGAGGCTGATGACCGATCTGAGATCACCCACAGGGCCTGCATCCTAAGCCTGGGTCAACCTGAGGAGCTCATCCAGGCTTCCAGATAAGACATCTCCCAGGAGATACAAAGCTACAAAGCTGGGTGACCTTGAGCACATTAATAAACCCCTTTGCCTCAGTTTCCTCATCTGTAAAATTCAGGCAGTAACAGGAGGATGAGTACCTCCTAGGGTTCAGATAAGAATTCAATAGGACTTCAAATACAATTATTTTAGTCTAGGTTTGAGCCAAGACCAAGACAATAGTTATTATATTCTAAAGAGGGGTGCCTGACCACTATACAGGACGCATAAAAAAGGGAGCCAAAAGGCACTTTTTGAGATTCTTAACCTCTCACCCACAGGATAACACAGAGTGAGATGTCGGGATCTCCAGTGGAGTCTGAGGGACAACAGCCTGCCTGTTCTGAATCCCCCTGCCCACTCCCACACAGCTCCAGGGGAGAGTCAGGGGAGTAGCCCTGCACCTCAAGCTTCAACAAGACCCCACAAAGAACATGATAAATGTCCCAGAAGCTTGGAGGAATATGGCAGATTGGTGTCTGACTCACACGGCAGAAATCTAAAAAAAGAATTCTAAAGAGGGAATTCTACAGAGGGCTGAAACCTGGCGGCGGAGAAGAGGCTGCAAATTGGGAAGTAAGTGCTGAGCTCCTGTGTAAAAGGAATGTTTCCCTCATGGATCGGAGGTGGGCCACATGCAAGAGAAAGCTCAAGTGGAGGGAAAGGGGACGCCAGTGTGAATGAAAAATGCTGCCTGCCACGTTAGTAAACAAAGGATGTTGTGGCCATCAAGCCACTATGGCCCCCTCAACTGAAGGTGCACACTGAGGGACTCAGGATGGGAGAGCACAGGATACTGGCCCTAGACAGCTAAGGTGCATATCAAAGGAATGATTCCGATGAGCCCAGGCTCTTGCACCTTGAGACACCTCAAGTCAGATTCATTAACTTGAGGTATCTGGTTTTCTTTGGTCATCAGTAATCTTTCGAAGTTCCAACCACCTGTTCTTTGTTGCAAAAATTCTTATATAACCTGGTTCCTCCCTTACCTCTTTGGAGCAATCTCTCGGAGCTCTCTGAGGGGCTGGGTTCCACGCTCAAGTCCTCAGTTTTGTCCGCCAAATGAAATATGATTCTCAACTTTTAGGTTGTGCTTTTTTTTTTTCAGGTGACACCAGTGAGGGGAAAGTAGGATTGGCCTGACATTGATCAAGGGTCCAAGGAATGAGTGGTCAGCAAGCAGTGGGAAAGACGTGTATTTTCCTTCATCAAAAGAATCACAAGTGGGAGATCTCAGGGAAGAACGAAAGCTCCAAAGATACCCACCAAATGTTGTAAGTTAAAAAGGTTGGAACTAAACGCCTGCTAAGCCCACAGAGAACTGATGCACAGTTGTCAAAAAAGTACTAGTCAAGGAAGATTCTTGCTACCTCCTATCTCTCCATCCTTCACCAAATCCCGCACCCTGAAGAAATCAAGATGAAGGTTAGCAAGAAGGAGGAGATAGGACAAAATCATTGGGAGAAGACAGGAGAGACTAGAGGAAAGATAACTTTCCACTTTAAATGAAATTTGATTTATTTTGTAACACACTGAACTGGAAACTTTAACTACTGAACTGAGACTATATGTGAGAAGTAGAGGTGAATAGAAAATTGTTGAACATAATTTTGAAAAATCATGGACTTGCCTTAAGTTTCATCCAAATGCCAGAGGAAACCCAATAAAAGTAAGTTTAAACAGAGTGAGAGAAGAATTAAGTTTTTTTATTTGTCTTTGTTTTTGTTTATTTCCTGATCTTACTCTATGAATCCTATTTGGTCAAAGAAAAGATTTCACGTATTAAAATGCTTAACTCAGTGTCCAGCTCAATGTAAAAGTTCAATGAACTCCAATTAGTATTTACTAATCAGGGCACAGAAGCAGGAAAAAATATCAGAACTTCTAGTGACGTGTTTATTATCTACTTTCAATGTCAGCCCAAATATCAGACAGTCACAAGTCACCAATGATACTGGAATGAAGAATGCGAGCCCTACAGCATGAAGAAGCTGGGCTCCACCTTTCCTTCACTTTCAGTGTCCTGTGATGCCCTGGCATTTATTTGTGCCTAGTGATATGCAGTTTACAATTATGTTATCTGATTTTAACTAAACCAACTCTCACAAAATAAGTAAGTGGCTTAAAAACTAAACCAACTCTCACAAAATAAGTAAGTGGCTTAAAAAGAATCTGTGGATGACGTTAATGATAATAATTCAACCCAGCGTGAGCAAGAAAACGGTGGAGGACCAGCCACATCACAATGCCAAACCAAAACAATAAGGATCAAATCATATTTTTCAAGAATTGTCCAGAAAACTCTAATTTGAAAAGATACATGCATCCCAATATTCACAGTAGCACTATTTACGATAGCCAAGGCATGGACACAACCCAAATGTCCATTGACAGATGAATGGATAAAGAAGATGTGGTATGTGTGTGTATATATATATACACATACATACACACACTGTATATACACACACATATATGTGTATATATGTATATATTGACACATATATATAATGGAATATTACTCAGCCATAAAAAAGAATGAAATAATGCCATTTGCAGTAACATGGATGGACACAGAGATTATCATATTAAGTAAATCAGAAGGAGAAAGATAAGTATCATATGATATCACTTATATGTGGAATCTAAAAAAAATGACACAAATGAACTTACTTACAAAACAGAAATAACCTCACAGACACAGAAAACAAATTTATGGTTACCAAAGGGGATAGCAGCATGGTAGAGGGATAAATTAGGAGTATGGGATTAACATATATACACTACTATACATAAAATAGGTAAACAACAAGGACCTACTGTATAGCACAGGGAACTATACTCAATATCTTGTAATAACCTATAATGGAAAAAAATCTGAAAAAGAATATATATATGTGAATATATATATGTATAACTGAATCACTTTACTGTACACTTGGAACTAACACAACATTGTAAATTAACTATACTTCAATTTTTAAAAAGTCATTGACAGGGCTTCCCTGGTGGTGCAGTGGTTGAGAGTCTGCCTGTCGATGCAAGGGATACAGGTTTGTGCCCCGGTCCAGGAAGATCCCACAAGCTGCGAAGCAGCTGGGCCTGTGAGCCATGGCCGCTGAGCCTGCACGTCCGGAGCCTGTGCTCCGCAATGGGAGAGGCCACAACAGTGAGAGGCCTGTGTACCGCAAAAAAAAAAAAAAAAAAAAAAAAAAGTCATTGACAAATTAAAATATTCACTGAAAAAACCCCAAAAGAACTGGCCAAAACAATTTGAGATGATCAAGAGGACTAATTAAAATATGGACTTACATATACAATGATTAATGCTGATCCTTGCTCTAAGGGACCACTGAGCACTGAGGAGCTGTGATATTAGCTAGTGATGGTAACATACATAAATAATTCAGGTACATACATTAATAGGGAGGTACGTAGTCAAAAAGTTTTACTGGGTATATGTGTGTGGTTAAAAACAAGCCTAGAAACCACTGGAATGAGTGTTCATTATAACATGCATATTTTATATTATCATTTTCAACCACATAATCAATTTCTCTAGGAAATCACATAGGCTTTTCAAAATCAAAGTATCCCAAATGAAAGCCATCATCACTCTCTCAAATTTCCTCTTCTCATGGTCCACATTCAAGTGAATCACACAGTCTCCCAAATCATGCCTGTGATAAGCCTGAGACTTTTCCCAAATTCCTCCTCTACCCTATTCAACCATCTCCACCACCGAGACCACCATCACCACCATCTGCACAACCTGTCAATTTCCTTTGTTTTCATATTCATCCACTTCTCTTGACAACTTTATCCTTCTCCTGTCTTCCCTGTAAACCTCAGTGTGGTCCTTTACTTCTCCTCCCTCCCCTTATATACTTTGCTTCAGAAATCCATTCTCTCTTGCTATCTGCCATTCAAACATAGCGCTCTGACTTGGACTATCACAATCATCTTCCTGCTGGTCTTCCTGTTTCATGTATCAATATCTCTGCCAACCCCATCCTAAACACCACTCTAGTTGCCAGAGTGATCTTTCTAGATACAGATGTGACCATGACACTCCCCTAGTTAGACAGATTTTAACAATTCCTTACTGATCGCCTTGCCTCTTAGTCTTGCATTCAATGTTCATGAGCTGGATCCTCTGTATACTAAGCTTTTCTACTGAACTTTTCCACCTCCCACCCTCAAGTCACCCTGTTCTCTAGATGCTCTTCCCAAGTGCACTGACTGAATACACTACAAATCATCATACTTTACTACCTCTGCACATTCTGTTCCCGATTCTTACAATGCCCATTCCCAGTGCCCACCTTTACAATGGGTTATTCATAATTTACATTATATTTAAATGCCCGAGTAAGAGTGAGTGAATGACTACCCTGCACCTACTATATGATAATGTGCCAGACTGTTTCATATGCTCCATGGCATTAAATCCACAGAACTATCCTTTGAGACATAACATTATTTCTACTTTGCAGATGATAAAATGGAGACTCTTCTTAAAATATATACTTATTTTTGCAATGTCAAATTATTTAAAATGGCAGAACTGAACTTCAAACTTAGCCAGTGCTAAGTTCTATGACTCAGTGCTTTAATATACTAAGCTAAAGACCCACATCATCCTTAGCTGTAGTTTTCCTGTTTTGACAATCATGAACAACCACAAATTAACTGTAAGTATATTAATAAAGAGAATGGCTGATAAGTCAAACTGAGGCATAAAACTTCTGGAAATGTTGAATCTAAGGAAGAGCATGACAATCTGAAAGACAACAGAAATATGTGGAATACTTAGTTTAGTGATTTTGGGGGATCCTAAATACCATTTTTTTCGTAATTAATAACATAAGTTATGTATAGCATCTTTTTCTTCATAAATATTTCATTTGGAGCCAAATGAAATATTTGGAAATGCGAAGATCTAAATTCAGTGAAGCTGCCTTTTAAGTGTTCCTTCAAAATTGTCAACAGTCTCTGCAGGAGATATTTCAAAAAGGAAAGTGAAATTAACATTTTAGAATGTCTTAGCCAGTTTGGAAAAATCCAAGAAATATTTGTTGAGTCCTTACTATTTTAATTAGCTCTCACAGCCCAGTGTAGGAGGTGGGCACAAAAATGGATAAATTAGACATAATGGGTGGTAGCAGAGAGTTGGCACCACATGAAACACCTTGGGGGGAGACCTTCAAGATGGTGAAGGAGTAAGACATGGAGATCACCTTCCTCCCCACAAATACAACAGAAATACATCTAAATGTGGAACAACTCCTACAGAACACCTACTGAACGCTGGCAGAAGACCTCAGACTTTCCGAAAGACAAGAAACTCCCCACTTACCTGGCCGTGTGGCTGACAGGGTCTTGGTGCTCCAGCCGGGTGTCAGGCCTGTGCCTCTGAGGTGGGAGAGCCAAGTTCAGGACATTAGTCCACCAGAGACCTCCGGCTCCGTGTAATATCAAATGGTGAAAGCTCTCCCAGAGATCTCCATCTCAACACTAAGACCCAGCTCCACTCAACGACCAGCAAGCTACAGTGCTGGACACTCTATGCCAAACAACAAGAAAGACAGGAATGCAACCCCACCCATTAGAGAGAGGCTGCCTAAAATCATAATAAGATTACAAGCACCCCAAAATACACAAGCAGATGTGGTCCTGCCCACCAGAGAGAAAAGATCCAGCCTCATCCACCAGAACACAGGCACCAGTCCCCTACACCAGGAAGCCTACACAACCCACTGAACCAACCTTAGCCACTGGGAGCAGACACCAAAAACAACGGGAACTACGAACCTGCAGCCTGCAAAAAGGAGACCCAAAACACAGTAAGTGAAGAAAAATCATAAGACAGAAAACACACAGCAGATGAAGAGTCAAGTTAAAAACCCATCAGACCAAACAAATGAAGAGGAAATAGGCAATCTACCTGAAAAAGAATTCAGAGGAAAGATAGTAAAGATGATCCAAAATCTTGGAAATAGAATGGAGAAAATACAAGAAACGTTTAACAAGGACCTAGAAGAACTAAAGAGGAAACAAACAATGATGAACAACACAATAAATGAAACTAAAAATCCTCTAGAAGGAACCAATAGCAGAATAACTGAGGCAGAAGAGCGGATGAGTGACCTGGAAGATAAAATAGTGGAAATAACTACTGCAGAGCAGAATAAAGAAAACAGAATGAAAAGAATTGAGGACAGTCTCAGAGACCTCAGGGACAACATTAAACACACCCACATTCGAATTATAGGGGTCCCAGAAGAAGAAGAGAAAAAGAAAGGGACTGAGAAAATATTTGAAGAGGTTATAGTTGAAAACTTCCCTAATATGGGAAAGGAAATAGTCAATCAAGTCGAGGATGGGCAGAGAGTTCCATACAGGATAAATCCAAGGAGAAACACACCAAGACATTATTGATCAAACTATCAAAAATTAAATACAAAGAAATAATATTAAAAGCAGCAAGGGAAAAGCAACAATTAACATACAAGGGAATCCCCATAAGGTTAACAGCTGATCTTTCAGCAGAAACTCTGCAAGCCAGAGGGGAGTGGCAGGACATATTTAAAGTGATGAAAGTGAAAAACTACAACCAAGATGACTCTACCCAGCAAGGATCTCATTCAGATTCAACGGAAAAATTAAAACCTTTACAGACAAGCAATAGCTAAGAGAATTCAGCACCACCAAACCAGCTTTACAACAAATGCTAGAGGAACTTCTCTAGGCAGGAAACACAAGAGAAGGAAAAGACCTATAATAACAAACCCAAAACAATTAAGAAAACAGAAATAGGAATATACATATCAATAACTACCTTAAATGTAAATGGATTAAATGCTCCAACCAAAAGACATAGACTGGCTGAATGGATACAAAAACAAGACCCTTATAGCTGTCTACAAGAGACCCATTTCAGACCTAAGACATATCCAGACCGAAAGTGAGGGGATGGGAAAAAATATTCCATGCAAATGGAAATCAAAAGAAAGCTGGAGTAGCAATTCTCATATCAGACAAAATAGACTTTAAAATAAAGACTATTACAAGAGACACAGAAGGACACTACATAAGGATCAATCCAAGAAGAAGATATAACAATTGTAAATACTTATGCACCCAACACAGGAGCACCTCAGTACATAAGGCAAATGCAAACAGCCATAAAAGGGGAAATCAAGAGTAACACAATCATAGTAGGGGACTTTAACACCCCACTTTCACCAATGGACAGATCATCCAAAATGAAAATAAATAAGGAAACACAAGCTTTAAATGATACATTAAACAAGATGGACTTAACTGATATTTATAGAACATTCCATCCAAAAACAACAGAATACACTTTCTTCTCAAGTGCTCATAGAACATTCTCCAGGACAGAACATATCTTGGGTCAAAAATCAAGCCTTGGTAAATTTAAGAAAAGTGAAATCGTATCAAGTATCTTTTCAGACCACAACGTTATGAGACTAGATATCAATTACAGCAAAATATCTGTAAAATATACAAACACATGGAGGCTAAACAATACACTACTAAATAACCAAGAGATCACTGAAGAAATCAAAGAGGAAATCAAAAAGTACCTAGAAACAAATGACAATGAAAACACGACGACCCAAGATCTACGGGATGCAGCAAAAGCAGTTCTAAGAGGGAAGTTTACAGCAATACAATCCTACCTCATGAAACAAGAAACATCTCAAATAAACAACCTAACCCTACACCTGAAACAATTAGAGAAAGAAGAACAAAGAAACCCCGAAGTCAGCAGAAGAAAAGAAATCATAAAGACCAGATCAGAAATAAATGAAAAAGAAATGAAGGAAATGATAGCAAAGGTTGATAAAACTAAAAGCTGGTTCTTTGAGAAGATAAACAAAATTGCTAAACCATTAGCCAGACTCATCAAGAAAAGAAGGGAGAAGACTCAAATCAATAGACTTAGAAATGAAAAAAGAGAAGTAACAACTGACACTGCAGAAATACAAAGGATCATGAGAGACTACTACAAGCAACTCCATGCTGATAAAATGGACAACCTGGAAGAAATGGACAAATTCTTAGAAAAGCACAAACTTCTGAGACTGAACCAGGAACAAATAGAAAATATAAACAGACCAATCACAAGCACTAAAATTGAGACTATGATTAAAAATCTTCCAACAAACAAAAGCCCAGGACCAGATGGTTTCACAGAAGAATTCTATCATTTAGAGAAGAGCTAACACCTATCCTTCTCAAACTCCTCCGAAATATAGCAGAGGGAGGAACACTCCCAAACTTATTCTACAAGGTCACCAAAACCAGACAAAGACGTCACAAAGAAAGAAAACTACAGGTCAATATCACTGATAAACATAGATGCAAAAATCCTCAACAAAACACTAGCAAACAGACTCTAACAGCATATTAAAAGATCATACACCATGATCAAGTGGGGTTTATCCCAGAAATGCAAGGATTCTTCAATATACGCAAATCAATCAATGTGATAAACTATATTAACAAACTGAAGGAGAAAATCCATATGGTCATCTCAATAGATGCAGAAAAAGCTTTTGACAAAATTCAACACCCATTTATGATAAAAACTCTCCAGACAGTAGGCATAGAGGGAACTTACCTCAATGTAATAAAGGCTATATATGACAAACACACAGCCAACATCATTCGCAATGGTGAAAAACTGAAACCATTTCCTCTAAGATCAGGAACAAGCCAAGGTTGCCCACTCTCACCACTATTATTCAATGCAGTTTTGGAAGTTTTAGCCACAGCAATTAGAGAAAAAAAAGAAATAAAAGGAATCCAAATTGGAAAAGAAGAAGTAAAGCTGTCACTGTTTGCAGATGACATGATACTATACATAGAGAATTCTAAAGATGCTACCAGAAAACTACTAGAGCTAACCAATGAATTTGGTAAAGTAGAAGGATACAAAATTAATGCACAGAAATCTCTGGCATTCCTATATACTAATGATGAAAAATCTGAAAGTGAAATTAAGGAAACACTCCCATTTACCATTGCAATAAAAAGAATAAAATACCTAGGAATAAACCTACCTAAGGAGACAAAAGACCTGCATGCAGAAAACTATAAGACACTGATGAAAGAAATTAAAGATGATACAAACAGATGGAGAGATATATCATGTTCTTGGATTGCAAGAATCAACATTGTGAAAATGACTCTACTACCCAAAGCAATCTACAGATTCAATGCAATCTCTACCAAACTACCACTGGCATTTTTCATAGAACTAGAACCAAAAATTTCACAATTTGTATGGAAACATAAAAGACCCCGAATAGTCAAAGCAATCTTGAGAAAGAAAAACGGAGCTGGAGGAATCAGGCTCCCTGACTTCAGACTATACTACAAAGCTACAGTAATCAAGACAGTATTGTACTGGCACAAAAACAGAAAGATAGATCAATGGAACAGGATAGAAAGCCCAGAGATAAACCCACACACATATGGTCACCTTATTTTTGATAAAGGAGGCAAGAATGTACAATGGAGAAAAGATAGCCTCTTCAATAAGTGGTGCTGGGAAAACTGGACAGCTATGTGTGAAAGAATGAAATTAGAACACTCCGTAACACCATACAAAAAACAAAACTCAAAATGGATTAAAGACCTAAATGTAAGGCCAGATACTATAAAACTCTTTGAGGAAAACATAGGCAGAACACTCACGACATAAATCACAGCAAGGTCCTTTTTGACCTACCTCCTACAGAAATGGAAATAAAAACAAAAATAAACAAATGGGACCTAATGAAACTTAAAAGCTTTTGCACAGCACAGGAAACCATAAACAAGATTAAAAGACAACCCTCTGAATGGGAGAAAATACTTGCAAATGAAGCAATTGACAAAGGATTAATCTCCAAAATTTATAAGCAGCTCATGCAGCTCAATATCAAAAGAATAAACAACCCAATCCAAAAATGGGCAGAAGGCTTAAGTAAACATTTCTCCACAGAAGATATCCAGATTGCCAACAAACACATGAAAGGATGCTCAACATCACTAATCATTAGAGGAATGCAAATCAAAACTACAATGAGGTTTCACCTCACACCAGTCAGCATGGCCATTATCAAAAAATCTACAAACAATAAATGTTGGAGAGGGTGTGGAAAAAAGGGAACCCTCCTGCACTGTTGATGGGAATATAAATTGATACAGCCACTACGGAGAACAGTATGGAGGTTCCTTAAAAAACTAAAAATAGAACTACCATATGACCCAGCAATTACTGCGTATACAAATAAAAAAATTATATGCCCATTACTCGGCATATACCCTGAGAAAACCATAATTTGAAAACAGTCATGTACCACAATGTTCACTGCTCTATTTACAATAGCCAGGACATGGAAGCAACCTAAGTGTCCATCAACAGATGAATGGATAAAGAAGATGTGGCACATATATACAATGGAATATCACTCAGCCATAAAAAGGAACAAAATTGAGTTATTTGTAGTGAGGTGGATGGACCTAGAGTCTGTCATACAGAGTGAGGTAAGTCAGAAAGAGAAAAACAAATACCATATGCTAACATATATACATGGAATCTAAAAAATAAATAAATAAAAGGTTCTGAAGAACCTAGCGGCAGGACAGGAATAAAGACACAGACGTAGAGAATGGACTTGAGGACATGGGGAGGGTGAAGGGTAAGCTGGGACGAAGTGTGAGAGTGGCATGGACATATATACACTACCAAATTTAAAATAGATATCCAGTGGGAAGCGGCCACATAACACAGGGTGAGCTCAGTGCTTTGTGACCATCTAGAGGGGTGGGATGGAGACGCAAGAAGGAGGAGATATGGGGATATATGTATATGTATAGCTGATTCACTTTGTTATACAGCAGAAACTAACACACCATTGTAAAGCAATTATACTCCAATAAAGACGTTAAAAATAAATAAATAAATATAATGTAACAGGGCAAAAATAGGGTATACCCATTGTTCTGTGGAGCATGGAGCCCCAAGCTAGGGTCTCGAAGAATGTTTCCTGGAGATGACACCCAGGAGAGGACTTAGAAGATAGAGGGGCATCTGTGAGGTGGATAAATGCAGGGCCTCCATTTCAGGCCAATAGAGAAGCATATAAAAGGAATGAAAGATTCTGTTGTGAGTATAAAATCTACAAACATTTCAAAGTTACTGCAGTGGCAATTTTGAAGCATAGAATAACAGGAGATGAAGCAGAAGAGCTAAATGATGTTCTTTTTTTATAATCATATCTTTATGCACAACCAGTTTCTTGAAGACATACACTCTTCTCCCCTCCCGCCATGTATGCCCAGGAACTGGAACCAATCATATTGTAGGCACTAAATTCAGTATTTACTGAATGAGTGAACTGAACAAATCAAGAGCTAGGGTTAGCCCTACAGGATCACAGTGAACCAATGAAAGCTTTTAAACAGAGCAGTTCTATGTTAGAGTTTCATTTTCAGTGGGGTAGTAGATAGATTTAAGAAAGGACAAGGATAAAATTGAGGAGGCTATTATAATAGTCTAGGCCAGATGTGGTCTAAAGAAGATATATTTGAGAGACAAAAAGTTAAAAAAAAAATTGAAAGGCAAAGTTAGCAAGATTTGGTGACTATCTGGGAGAGTGGGGTGAAGAAGGAACAATGTCTCTGATGACTTCTACGTCTGGTTTGATGATTAGGCTGATAACAGTGTCATTCACGATAATAAATGATAGTGAAAAATCAACAGATTTAGAGTGAATAATGACAAGTTTCCTGTTGGACCTGTTGAGTTTGAGGTGTCTGTTGAACATTCAAATCAGAATTTTCAGTAGGCTATAGAATCCTTCAGTACAGATCAGAAGAGAGGCCAGGACTAGAGGTAGAGGTTTGTAAATCAACGTGAACTAGTGGTGGTTAGAGCTCTGGAATTGGCTGAGAATACCCAGTGAACACATGAGAGACAACAGTCATGGAGACAAATATGGAGCCGTGCTCACAGTTAGGCGGACTGAAGAGGGAAGGCCCCTATGAAGTACAGTGAGAAGGGATGGTAAGGGGGGAGGGGAAGAATCATGAGAGGGTAATGTCAACAAAGTCAGGGGAGCAGAAATATTTAAGAAGAGTCTCAAGTTTCGAAAAGCTACAGAGTGGTCCAACATAAGGAATGAAAATGCCTCTTGGACTTCAGAATACAGAGGTGGTTGGCAGTTTTCATCGTCCTGATGGGAACGGAAGATTCACTGAAAGAGATGAAGGCATGCAGGGACATGAATAAATGGAGCCATAACGTGTAGGGTACTTGGCAGAGGAGGAAAGATCAAAAAAGCAGTAGTCAATGCTTCTCCTTTCACTCCACCAAGGAGGGAAGCAAACAGTCAACGAAAGGATGAGAATTTTTAAAATTTATTTTGTTGAAGTATAGTTGATTTGCAATGCTGTGTTAATTTCTACTATGCAGCAAAGTGATTCAGTTATACATATAGACATACACACACACACATATACACACACATTCTTTTTTTCATATTCTTTTCCACTATGGTTTATCACAGGATATTGACTATAGTTCCCTGTGCTATACATTAGGACCTTGCTGTTTATCCATTCTATATTTACAAACTCAGAGGACAGATACAGAATTAAAGAAGAAAAGAAAAGTATGGGAGGGAAAGGAAATTAGTACTGATTGAAAGAACAGCATGAGGGCTGGAACTGGGGTGGAATGCCAAACTCTGCACTGGCCATTGGGAGTCAAAAATAAAAATAAAAACGTGTCTATGGCTTTAGGGGGCCATATGCTGGTGAGGGACCCCAAATTGCAAAACAGTGTACCGAGTTTTATCAGACGCCTGAATAAAGGGTTGTTGGAACAAAGGGAGGGGAAAAGTTAACTCAAACACAACTAGTTCAAGAAGACTTCCCAGGGGTGGTGAGATTTTTCTTGGGCTCTGATGGTTCAAGATTTTCCAGCTGAAGGGAGTAAAAAGGACTTAATAGGGCTTCCCTGGTGGCGCAGTGGTTGAAAGTCCGCCTGACGATGCAGGGGACACGGGTTCGTGCCCCGGTCCGGGAAGATCCCGCATGCCACGGAGCGGCTAGGCCCGTGAGCCATGGCCGCTGAGCCTGCGCGTCCGGAGCCTGTGCTCCGCAACGGGAGAGGCCACAACAGTGAGAGGCCCACGTACCGCAAAAAAAAAAAAAAAAAAAAAAAAGGACTTAATAGAAGAAAGTATTTCAGGTAGTGGGCCTAGTATGAGCAAAAGGCATGGAATCATCCAAACCCACCTACTGGGTGCAAATCACTAAACTAGATGCTGCGTGGGATACAGAGATGAGTAAGAAAAGGTTGCTCTCCTACAAAGGAGTACTGAAGATCCTGGAGTCAGACAGGGATGCCAAAGATGGGAACCGGCACTACACAGGTGCTCAAAATATAATTGTTCAATAAATAGTGTTCTGCTGAGTTGATGGCTGAATTCTTCCCTGTGGCTGATCTATTCTGAATACTCAGTGGAGCAAATAAATAAAACACATTTCCATCTGAACCTAAATTTCAGCACTTACTCTTCAAAAGCTCTGACCCTTGGCTTCATGTTTCCAACAGGTCGCTAATAAAAGCAGATGAAAGGCTCCTGTTTGGATCCATTTGGATAGAAGCTCCTGGGGCTCTGCTAGTTCTTGTGCAATGGCTTCATTCCTGTACGTGGTGCTTTTAAAAGAATGAACTAAAAGGACTGTTACAACTCCTGCTTGTCCATGACAATCATGGAACCCAAAGAAGAAGGCAGGGTACACGCATCTGAGGGTTTAAGCAGGTGCTGGGTTGGCAATCACGGATTTTAAAAAGCATGGTCAGTTTGGAGACTGTAAGTACCTTCTCTCTTAAGGTACCCCTCATTCCATCCTTGCATTCCAGCAAGACCTCATGCTGCAAAGGGACAGAGCTTCCCTTTGATCTCAGAGGCACTTTTAACATATGTAGGGCAGAGATTTATACCTCCCATTCCAGAAATGAGAAATTAACATTCAGCAAGGGAACATCAGTAAATCATTTTAATACAACATACATAATTCACTTAGCCCTCAAAACAAACCTCTGAAGAAGGTATGATTATTATTCCCTGATTAATATTCCCATTTAATGGGAGAGGAAACCGAGGCCAGAAAGGTCCAGTAATTTCCCATGGTCTCAAAGCTAGTGTGTTATTTTGTTTTGCTTTTTTTGTTTATCTTGTTAACCTTAATCCAGGGTGAGTTTGGCTCCCTACCGCTAGCAACACACGAAGCCTTACCAGATAACAGCAATTTCTCAACACAAAATGCATTTTTAATAAATGTTCCAGGTGAATATTATGCATACCAAAGACCCACTGTATTGGCAGGGGAGTGGGGTAGGTAGGGTCCTCTGAGGCCATCGCTTAACCCAAGGAAATGCCTTACTATTGCTGGAATGTCAAGTATCACCATGAGCTAGAATCAGGATAATTCCTATTGTCCTTCAAATCCCAAATAAAAAAAACATTGCACTGTCTCACTTTTAAGGGCCCAACTAGTCCCATCTGTGTGATTTCGAGAAAGCTTCATTACCATTCTGAGCATCTGTCTTCCTATCTGTGTTGCTATATTTAGGAAGTCTGGATTTAATCATTTTAGCCACCATTTCTGATTCCTTCCTATACTGGTGATCATGATGAAAATAATTTACAAACATCTAGTATATGACGGGAGCTGTGTCAAGAACTTTACAAACATTATTTCAGTTGACATCCACAATCCCAATGGGATAGATGTGGTAGATTATTTTAATGGTCCCAAATCACCCCTCCCTATAATCAGGTGCTTCCTCATGGAGTTTTCCAGCTATTCTGCTAAAGGGGTGGAGTCTACTCCCCATTCCTTGAATCTGGGCTCATCTTTGGAAGTCCCTTTGGTCATTAGAATGAGGCAGAAGTGATGCTGTGCTAATTCTGAGCCTGTATCAAGAGACCCTGTGGGTTTCTGCTTAACTTCCTGTACTTCTGTTACTGCCACAAAACAGATGTGACAGGTGTTTCAGAAGGAGGATGAAAGACAGTCCAGCTAACATCCCTCAGCCAAGCCAAGCTTAGAGCAGAGCCCCAGCTGAACTGCAAGAGCAAGAAGAGGTCAGCCTAGATCAGTGAGCCTGGGTTAGATGAGTGGGCCCCTAGCTGACCCACAGATACATAAGCTTTTCCATTATGGTTTATTACAAGATACTGAATATAGTTCCCCGTAGATGCATGAGCTTAATAATAAATGCCAGTTATTTAAAGCCACTGAATTGGTGATGAGTAGGGGGAGGGGTGAAGGGGAGGGTAGCTAACAGGCACACAAGGTAATATTACTATTCCTATTTTGTAGATAAGGAAACTGAAGGTCGGTGAAGTTCAGTGACCTGTTCAAGGTCACATCATGGATAGTAGGAGTCAGAGTTGAGATGTGATTCAAGGTGTCTCCAAAGTCTAGGCTCTTAACCCCACACTGCACTGTCAGCTACTGGGCTGAGAAATCTGGTCCCCAAGCCAGTCATCTTTAAGCTAGTGTAGACTGTGAGTCCTGAGCAGTCTTTTTAAAATGCACTTTCCGGGCCTCCCTGGTGGCGCAGTGGTTGAGAGTCCGCCTGCGGATGCAGGGGATACGGGTTCGTGCCCCGGTCTGGGAGGATCCCATATGCCGCGGAGTGGCTGGGCCCGTGAGCCATGGCCGCTGGGCCTGCGCGTCCGGAGCCTGTGCTCCGCAACGGGAGAGGCCACGGCAGTGAGAGGCCCACATACCGGAAAAAAAAAAATAAATAAATAAATAAAATGCACTTTCCCTTCCAGACTTCATCATAAATTCTGAAGGTGAAATCCCAGAAGCCTTAGTCTTAAAAAAAAAAGCCAGATGATTTTAATGTGTTTCTATGGATGATTGGCCCATATAGGGAGTAAGACAGGAGGGCTAGTCCTGAAAGACGGGGGCACTAAATATTCACTGAGATTCCCTCCTTCTCAGAGGCTGTGAATGTGTAGTGTAACTTAATCCATCTATGCATAAGAAAGGAGGCTTGCAGGGCTTAAGCCAGAAAGGAACAAGGTGTTTCATTGGCAGCTTGAGGCAAGAAGAAAAAAAAAAATGCATCTTTTGGATGAAAGGACCCTTAATCTTCAAAACACAAACCAGTTTTCCATACCAAAGCCCCTTCAAGCCTAGGAAGTCTGCTGAGGCCTCAAGTCAGGAAAACAGCTTGTGTCTTGCAGATTAAGGAGCCTTTGACCCAAAGGATCCATTTTTGTGAAACTCTAAAGGAAACTCATGGTTTGTTTCTAGCTGGCACACTCCCTGACAGAGGCGGCTTTAAATGCGGCCCCAGAAGACATCTGGCTGCCGCCCTGCTGGCCCTGGGGCCTAGCACACAGTAGGCAGATAGTCGAATGGGAAAGCTCCTAAAAGAGATCCTTTGCCCCTAAGTACCATACCTGCTTCCTTGCCAGGATGCCCCAAATGTTCACTATAGAATAAACACAACTTTGACATATTGAAAGTCCCCATTCAAGGAAGAAGGCCAATAATAGCAAGCAGCAGGAATGGGCATATATCTAACACTCTCGAACTGAGGGGGCACATTACCTTATCTGAGACTCACCTGCAGGATGTGGAACTGAGTCCTCACTTCATAGACGAGGAAACTGGGTTCCAGGGAGTTGAAGCGGTGAACCTAAGATTACCCAAACATGGTGTCCCGCTCCTTCCTAGATCCAGCCTCAGGCCCGGAACCATCAGCCCAGATCAAGCCTGAAGCAGGCGTATTTATGGAGGCTAAATTAGAGGATGCAATGAGGTTTAACTGACCCTGGCTGAGACTCTAGGCTGTCAGGATGCCTGAATTCTAGCCCCACTCCTAATACCACTGCAGAGGCAACACAGGGTAACTGGTATCCCCATGTCTCTGGAATCTGGTCTCTGCACCTATAGAATCAGGAAGTTTGGCTTGGGTGTTTTCTTAGATGTCTTCCAAATTTAATATTGTCTTGGGCTATGATTCTATGCTAGTGAAATGAAGAAGAAAATTACACAGAGAGAGAGAAAGAAGAAGAAAAAGAAGGAGGAGGAGGAAGGGGAGGAAAGAGAGGGAAGGAGGGAAGAAATGAGGGAGAGATGAAGGAAAAGAGGGAAAGGAGAGAGAGAGAGAGAGAGAGAGCACCATGTTAAACTCTGGCTTGCCTTGGATGAGGAGAAATTATGCCAGACAAGAGGGATAGAGTCTGAGGAAGTGAATGGATTTGATTTGTGTAAGCCTTAGGAAAGCAAATATTACTGAAATGTTGGCTGACCGCCACTGACTTCCAAACAGAAGATGGCTTCCAGATATACTGTGGGTGCTCAGCAGGGTCTGTTAGAGTGAGTGATGGGGTAGTCATGCGTTGCTGGGGAACAGGGAGAAAATTATAATGGTCTCCTGACAGAGACCAACAGGAAGAGCCAGCCCAGGAGGAGGAGAGAAATCTCCATCTGGGCCTCCCTCAGAAGGCTCAGATAATTTACACAAAACCCACAGAGCACTCTGGAAATGGTTAACCTAAGATTGTTTGAGCCAAGTCACCATTCTGGATGCCATGAGAGTTGGTCGGTACAAAAGCACTGGTTTGGGAGTCAGGATGCCCGGCCTCCAATCCCAGCTTGGCTTCTGATTCATCGTGTGATCTGGGTCAAGGCTCATCCTAACCATGGACCTCAGTTTGTCCGTGTAGGAAGCAAGTGGGGCTTTCAAATGATCCCTAAGGGCCTTTCTGACTCAGGCATGCTATGACCTATGATGATCAAATATCAGTGACTTTCCCTCATTCAACAGGTCCTTACTGGACACTTTTCATGTGCCAGGCGTCATGCTTGAGGATGAGGCAACTGACATCCATAAACCTAAAACTGGCTTTCTGTGAGGTCATCAACACTCTGCTAAGGCAGGGAGGGACCCAAATGTGTCATCGGATCTAGCCTTCTGTCTCTGGGGAGTACAGAATCTTAATGCTGCACGGTCTGATGTTCATCTTATTCCTGATGATCTGCAGGGAAGGGAAAGAGCTTTCCTTAAGACCCACTAGGATCTCACATAATCAGGAAGTTCTTCCACTGAGTCTTACCTGAGCCTTGCCTGCCCTCCAGGAAGGTAGTTCTTACTAAGGCTGAAACATATGGGTAAAAATCTCCTGGTTTGCATATCGATATGTCATGTACATGTTGAAAAGAATACCCATCAGAAATGTCCTCCTAATCCTCTGAACTATTTTAGGTTGAATGGTCCTTAAAAAGAATCAAGTCCAGCTGCTTCCTTTTATGAAAAAGGAAACCAAGGCTTGCCCAAGGTCCCATAGCCAGTTAATGGCAGAAACCAAGAATAAAGACCAAGTCTTCTTGCCTCCTCCTGCATATACTTTTTACTACCCCAAGCATCCTCTCCTATGCCTACAGGCACTGATCTTTTTGGTAAGGTTTTGTTTTGCTTTGTTTCAGTGTAAGGACCATTTCCAGTGAAGCCAACTTCCCAAATTCCACTCCTCATTACTCTGAGAGCAATCATCCTGTAATGTGTGTGAGGGATGCAAAGACATTTGAGCCTTTGGGGAACACACTGGGGAAGGGATGGAAAGGGTGGGAGCGAAATGCAAGAGAGAGCATGCATGCTGTACTGGGGAGCAGAGGGAACAAGAATGCCGCAGTCAAGTGCAGAGGTGGGGGCTTCCCTGGTGGCGCAGTGGTTGAGAGTCCACCTGCCGATGCAGGGGACACGGGTTCGTGCCCCGGTCCGGGAAGATCCCACATGCCGCGGAGCGGCTGGGCCCATGAGCCATGGCCACTGAGCCTGCGCATCTGGAGCCTGTGCTCCACAACGGGAGAGGCCACAGCAGTGAGAGGCCCGCGTACCGGAAAAAAAAAAAAAAAATTGCAGAGGTGGAAACAAAGCAGTTGTAATGATTTGAAAAGGCAGCTCACTGAGGTTGATGCTGCCTGCCTGGCTCTTCCTGGTCTGCCCTCTGCCAGGCAGATCTCTGAAGGCTCGTGCCCACCCTCAGAGGATCAGAACTATCTACTCAGTATGCAGGGGGTGAATTGCAGGCAGTCAGGACCAGATGAGATGTGTACATTTGACAAGATGAGAAAGGGAGGGAGACAGAGTATGAGAAGGAAAGAGGATGGATCCCTTTTCTCGGATGAATGTAATATGAAAGAATCCAGGTGAAAAAGTCTAAGAGGACAGGTACCTGACTCTATGGAAATGAGATGGGGCATCTTTCTCTTTAAAAGGAGGACTACGAAGACTGAGGAAGAAGGGTCCAACCTCTTTCCCATCACGATGGATGGCTCTGTTCCTAAGTAGTTTTAATATTCTCTCATCTGAACCACTTGACCAGCCTCCTAATTCATCTCCTGAACTCAATCTTTCCCTTCCAGAGCCTTGCAGGAAATAGATGCTCAATAAATGTTTGATGAGCAAATAAACACCCTCTAACATTGATCTCATCATATCTGTGATGACGAATTTTTAGTGTATTACCACTTCTTCAGGGAATGTAAACTCAACAGCCTACAGAGTCCAGACCGTAAACGTGAGGGAATGAAGTGGTCTGGTACAAAGTTTAAGAAGGAAGCATAGTGACAAATGGTAGGCACATTACCCAGGCTAGGACAGCAGACTGCTTCCATGTAGCAATGGTATTCCTAAGCTGCCATGTCACCTGATTTCTCAGAAGTCAGATGGAAGTCCAGATTTTTATGTGAAATCTCTCCATTTTAAGCACTGACAAATGATCTCTCCCCTACCCTCTACCTGTGAGGGTCAAATACAATGCATCCCTGTGCTAACAGATGCATCTGGGTTTACAGGATCAAGTGCAAATATCTTAATTAATCTCTCTCTTAACTAGATCTAACCTAATTCCCAAATCTTGTTATCCCTTTCTATACAACTGTATAGATCCTGAAACCACAATAAGTCCAATTACTGGACACTTTGGGAAATGTCCTGCTGTCTTTATCAGTGCAGAACATTTTCTCTGCCCATTTTGTTCCACCTAAGCCTTGCTTCCTCCAGAAAGTCTTTCCTGACTGTATCAGCCCCTTTGCAAATCCTAAAACTTGCAGGGGAGATAATTGTTCTTTGTCCTTTAAAACATATGCCACTATTCCATGTTTACTTAACAAAATCCTGCAGTGGAAAGAGAGTTTGGGAACCTAGGATACGTGGGTTCCAATCCTGGCTGTCCCCCAACCTTACTCTGTGGCTTTGAGCAAGTTAACTTCTCTCTGAGTTACCCAACTTCCTCCACTTTTGAAATAAGGACACTGGCTTAAGGTAGCCATTTTTAAAATGGATTCAGAGGTGGCCATGGTGCAGGGAGGGATGATGGGGTTCAGGAAGCTCTCCAGGCCGATCTTGCTGGTGCCTTTAAAAACACCAGTTTCTAAGGCTCTGACCAGTTGCTGGCATTTGGATTGTGAGCATATGATTTTTGCCTCTGCAATTAGACCGGGCTTTTCTTGAAATCAGCTAAGCCTCACTGATCATTTATTATGTGCCAGGCACTGTGCTAAATGCTTCTTCTATATTTTTATATCTCTTGTCTCCTCTTAGCTCCTAACCATGTTCTGTATACACAGTGAAGGACGCTGGGAAAAAAACACCAGCTGAGAAGTGGTTGTCCCTTCACGGCCACTCTCGGGCCACCTTATCTGGGCAGTCACTTCCAGTCTCTAGAGTTCAGTGTCCTCTTCATTAACAGAGAGGAATGGACTAGAAGGAATCTTTTGGCTCAAAATAGGAGGAGAGGAAGGAAAGAAGGTAGGCAGGCAGTCAGGAAGGAAGGGAGGGAGGGAAGGAGGGAGGGAGAGAAAGGAACGGTAAGGAAGAAGAAATTAAGGAGGAAAGGAAAAATGAGGCACTAAATGAAGGGGGGAGATAAAGAAAACTTTAGCTTCTTTTTTTATACCTGGACAGTGGCTTCTACTAATCTTGTTTTCCTCTAGATAGGGAATACAAAACTTTCTCTTTAAAGGGTCAGGTAGTAAATATTTCAGTTTTAGGGGCCATATTGTCTATGCTTCAGTTACTCAACTCTACCATTATAGTATGAAAGCTGTCATAGACAGTAAATTTAAAAAATGGGCACACCTGTGTGCGAATAAAACTTTATTGGCAAAACAAGTAGTGGGCCAGATTTGGCCCCTTCCCTAGTGCCTTTGTGCTCCAGAAAATGTTCACCTCTCCAAGTCACATTCTCAGAGACAACCTCAGCTTCTCCATCCAGAAGAGGACCCAAGAGCCATTCTCCCTCTACAGAGATGACACTAAAGCGATTTTACTGATTTATCTAGAATTCATACCCCACCTACCTCCAGACACAGCTAAAGTAACATTACAAAGTTAAATAAGATATAAATCAGGATAATTAAAAATAAAAGTGGAACAAAGAACAGTTAAAATGAGTGAAGGAAGAGATGCTACCAGGCACCTGGGAAGAGTTAATTGATCTGGATTTAGTTCTGAGGTTCCTGGCAGCTGAAGTAAAGTGAAGTTAATTGGCCCCCAAGGGACTCACATCCATGAGTAGGGTCTCATTAGCATCATCAGTCTATCAGTGAATAAAGAAAGGCTGAGCGGAGAGGTGTGACAGGGTGCCCTACCCCCAGGGTGCAGGGACAGTCCAGAAACGGCCCCCAATCCAAGTACCCCCTCTTCCCCAACCCAGGAAAACCTTCAGCACCTCACCACCACAGAAAGAAAGCACAGGATGTGAGACAGTCGGACTCTACAGGCCTCAGAAGCTGAGGGACTTAACTGAGTTACCAGTATTCTCCGTATCTCATCTTCTGATGTGCCAGATGAGACACTAACTCTCGCTGCTTTCACTGAGCTGTTGAGGGAAGTGAAGGCACATTTGCCAAATGCTCAACCACTGATGAGGGCAGAGCAAATTCAGGGTTCTTGTTAATTGCCCCTACAGAACTGTTAAGAGGCAAGGGAGTTATAAATTAGGAGTTTGGGATTCACATATACACACTACTATATATAAAATAGATAACCAACAAGGGTCTACTGTGTAGCACAGGGAACTCTACTCAATATTTTGTAATAACCTATAAGGGAAAAGAATCTGAAAAGATATATATAACTGAATCACTTTGCTATATACCTGAAACTAACACAACATTATAAATCAACTATACTTCAATTAAAAAAAGGAGATTTTATTTTAAAAAAGCAAATCCTCATTAGACATAGCTCTTTACATTGAAACCAGTCCTTTCCATTCTCGGGCAAACAAGGGAGAGGCAAGGAAGTGTGACTCATGGGAAGGGCCATAGAGTAGGGAGCTAATGGGCATCAAGATGAAACAATAAATGAGTGAAAAGGTTAGAATGTGGCTCTGGAAACAAGTTTCCAGCACTGAGCTTTTTATGTACTCTAATCCCTGCCTCCCTTCAAGATGTTTCAGGATAACTATAGTATAACAACAGCTCTCTTTTTACTTCCTTCTTCCGCAACTCAGTCTAGATTCATACCTCCCACTTAACCATCCAATCAAGTCTCTCAAGCTGGGTCTCAAACTATTGGAGGAGCCTTTGAACATTCTTAGAATTAAAGAATGCAAGAGCTGGAAAGATGCTACAGATTCCCAGGTAAAGCATTTCATGCTGGCCAGAAGAGACACGGCTTTAAGTAGAGACCCAATTTTTCATAAAGTAACTTTAACTCATACAGTGAAACAAATTTCCATTTTTAACTCTCTCTCAATCTTGGTTAAGTTGTGGAGAAAGACTCATTTTGGTGCTACTATGTCTTTAGCTTCTCTCTAACATTTTTTTTAAAACATCTTTTTGCAGTATTATTGCTTTACAAATGTGTGTTAGTTTCTGCTTTATAACAAGTGAAAAAAGAGTATTATTGCTTTACAAATGTGTTAGTTTCTGCTTTATAACAAAGTGAATCAGTTATACATATACATATGTTCCCGTATCTCTTCCCTCTTGCATCTCCCTCCCTCCCACCCTCCCTATCCCACCCCTCTAGGTGGTCACAAACTACCGAGCTTATCTCCCTGTGCTATGCGGCTGCTTCCCACTAGCTATCTATTTTACATTTGGTAGTGTATATATGGCCATGCCACTCTCTCACTTTGTCACAGCTTACCCTTCCCCCTCCCCATATCCTCAAGTCCATTCTCTAGTAGGTCTGTATCTTTATATCCGTCTGACCCTTAGGTTCTTCATGACCTTTTTTTTTTTTTTTTTTTTTTAGATTCCATATATATGTGTTAGCATACGGTATTTGTTTTTCTCTTTCTGACTTACTTCACTCTGTATGGACAGACTCTAGGTCCATCCACCTCACTACAAATATCTCAATTTCGTTTCTTTTTATGGCTTAGTAATAGTCCATTGTATATATGTGCCACATCTTCTTTATCCATTCATCTATCCATGGACACTTAGGTTGCTTCCATGTCCTGGCTATAGTAAATAGAGCTGCAATGAACATTTTGGTACATGACTCTTTTTGAATTATGGTTTTCTCAGGGTATATGCCCAGTAGTGGAATTGCTGGGTCGTATGGTAGTTCTATTTTTAGTTTTTTAAGGAACCTCCATACTGTTCTCCATAGTGGCTGTACCAATTTACATTCCCACTAACAGTGCAAGAGGGTTCCCTTTTCTCCACACCCTCTCCAGCTAAAGACCTAAATGTAAGGCCAGACACTATCAAACTCTTAGAGGAAAACATAGGCAGGACACTCTATGACATAAATCACAGCAAGATCCTTTTTGACCCACCTCCTAGAGAAATGGAAATAAAAACAAAAGTAAACAAATGGGACCTAATGAAACTTAAAAGCTTTTGCACAGCAAAGGAAACCATAAACAAGACCAAAAGACAACCCTCAGAATGGGAGAAAATATTTGCAAATGAAGCAACTGACAAAGGATTAATCTCCAAGATTTACATGCAGTTCAATAACAAAAAAAACAAACAACCCAATCCAAAAATGGGCAGAAGGCCTAAATAGACATTTCTCCAAAGAAGATATACAGATTGCCAACAAACACATGAAAGAATGCTCAACATCACTAATCATTAGAGAAATGCAAATCAAAACTACATTGAGGTATCACCTCACACCGGTCAGAATAGCCATCATCAGAAAATCTCTAACATTTTAAAATATTCCTTTTTCACACAAAGAAAGCAGGCCTACCTAAAGATTAGAGATTTGGGCTGGCAAGAACACAGCTGAATGTAATATAAACTAGAATATAAACTAGAATATCTTTACACCGTTTTTGTTTTCATTGTATTATTTGTACAGTTACCATCTATTTAGTGGACGTAATGCTTTTTACAAAAGAAATTCGTGAGAGTGATAGGGCATTTCCTCTGGGAATGTATGCATTTATATAAGAAGTGGATTAATTTAAGGAAAGATACTAAGTAGCATAAATGGAACAAAAATAGAGCAGAAATTGTTAAGGTGGTACTGACATTTCAGAAACATTGATCTAATTCAATTCCTTTGTTTTAGGACAAAGAAACAGAAACAAAGAGAAGGGAAATGGCCCACACAAAATCTCCTGTAAGAACAAGGACTTTGGTGCCAGATCAGCCTCAATTTGAGCCCCAAATCTGCCAACTACTACAAATCCCTTGGGAATATTACATCACTGTCTGAGCCTCCATTCATGTATCCACCAAATGGGAACCTTACTTGCGTTTGCATCATGGCCTGAACTAGACCCAGAGTTCATATGTTCAGCACCTGGGAGAGCTCCAGACATGAGACCAATAAGAATCCCCCACGGGGGCTTCCCTGGTGGCGCTAGTGGTTGGGAGTCCGCCTGCCGATGCAGAGGGCACGGGTTCGTGCCCCGTCCGGGAGGATCCCGCATGCTGCGGAGCGGCTGGGCCCGTGAGCCGTGGCCGCTGGGCCTGCGCGTCCGGAGCCTGTGCGCCGCAGCGGGAGAGGCCACAACAGTGAGAGGCCTGCGTACCGCAAAAAAAAAAAAAAAAAAGAATCCCCCACGGGTGTCTGGTGATTTGTGAGCAAAATTAGCCCAATGGTATTAGTGATGGCCTGATATTACTTTCCTTCCTATTCCTAAGACGTAACTATTATTATAGCACTGCCCCCTAACGCCCCCATGCTTGTGCTGGAAAATCTATGCACAGCAGCCAGCATACAATATAGTAGAGAGATTAAGCACAAGGCTCTGGAACTGAGACATCGACAGTTCAAATCTTAGGTTTTCCATTAATTACCTGCATAACTCTGGCAACTTGCTTGATTTCCTTTTGCCTCAATTTACAAATCTATAAGACAGATTAACATCATATATTGGGCTGTTGCCTGGATCAAACCAATGAATGCACGTAAAGAAGTTAGCAGCCAGCGTGTCTGGAACATAGGAAGTGTGCACTAAATGCTTCCGACAGTTATTAGAGCATGGTGTCAAGCTGAGCTTCCTCCAGGTCATTCAGCGAAATGCTACTTTGGCTGTTGCACTGTGTCCAAGGTGTGACCCACCAGGTGTGACGAGAGAAGGACCCACAGCTGTACAAAGTACAGTGAAGGGTGAATTTTGGAAGAACATCCGATTAAAAAGACATCAGTAAGAGAAAGCTGGCTATATGGGTCACGTTCTTTAAGTCATAAACCCTGAGCTTAACAACCGCTCCACTCCCTGCCTGGCAACAGGCAGGCTTTCTCCCTACTTATCTACTCGCATTTACACATTCACTGCATTTACATTGAACTCGATGGATCTGGCTTTTCTGCAATGTTTACTCTGCCTACACAGCAACCGGTCTGAAGGCTGCCCATGCCCCTCAGAGGAGTTCTTAAACCCGGAAGCCCATCTTTCTACACTTAATACGTGCTTCCTCCTTCTTTATCTCTGTAGGGTGGGTCCTAATCAGGTCAGTGAATTAATTCTTCCTCTCTCACTCAGTCCCTGAGAAGTAAGTGATCTTTGGCAGATACAGTCGTTGTCCCTTGGTATCTGTGGGGGATGGGTTCTAGGACCCCCCCAGGGATACCAAAATCTGCGGATGCTCAACTCCCTTATGTGAAATGGCACAGTATAGTCGACCCTCTGGACCCATGGGCTCCAAATCCTTGGATACAGAGGGCCAACTGTACCAAAATCCAAGACATGTTCCCTGCCCAAGGCTGTGCCGTGTGAAAGGATGGGACTGTCCTTCTGCTTTTACTCTTGGCTGTCCCCAACCCATCTACTCAGAGCTAATTATTCTTCCTCAACAGTCCACGATGGTTCAGACCACTTTGTTCTCACACCCTGAGATGCTCTTCCTGAATGTGTCCTCCTAATGGATTCTCACTAGACCCACAGCTTAAGCATTTTTCCTGCCCCCACCCCATCTCTCCAACCCAACTGTGTTAGTTACTTTTTCCTCCAGAGCCCCTGTCATGTGTCAGGGAAGATGGGACAGATGGAAAGAAGCTAAGAGGAAGGGCACTGAGGTCAAAAGACATCAGTTTGTTTCCCATTCTGTTGCTATTCTTTTGTTTCCTTGGGCAACTTATCTAACATCCCTGAATCCATTTTCCTTTTGGTAAAATTTGGATAGTAGCTGTACTCTACCTATTTCAGAGGTTATCAGGGAAAATCATTTGAGAAGTACATATAATAAAATGTTTCAGTACTGTGCCTTGCACAGAGTAAATGCTCAATAAATATACATTGTTATTATTTGGAACACACACACACATGCGTGAGTGTTCCAGCACACTCATATCATACTCTATTTGCTTAATAGTAATCTTTCTCCTAAATGATAATCCCTTTAAAAGTAAAGTCCATACTGTCTAGTTCATTTTTGTATCATATTTAGCACAGAGTAGGTGTTTATCAGTTGATTAAACTCCTCCAGAGCAGAGGCATATCTATTTTATCATTTTAACCCGCAGCCTTTAGTACAAAGAGGAGCCCTTTCACACATGCTCACTGCGTGAATAGATGAATGGGTAAGTGGATAGCCAAGACGCTCTAGTTAAAATGCTTACCCAGTGCTGAGGTTATGCCTTTACCTCCAACCTCCCAGTTTTTGGCCATGCAGTCAACCTCAAATGCCACAGCTCCCATCCAGTTGTGCAAACACCTTTGTTTTACTAAGAGGGACACTCAAACAGATTATCCACTCAGCATCCTCTGCTCATGCCTGATTTTTTTTTTTTAAACTCAGCCCCTGCTGTGGCTTACCAAGATCCCCTAAGCACTGAAAAAATTGAGCTTCAGACTTCCTGTCCTCACCCCACATGACCAGTCTCTTCTCCTAACCTTAATGTTCTAACGTGTTTTTTTGGTCTGCACGAAAATAAACAAAAGGCATTGTTGACAAACTTCTGAAAATCAGCAAGAATCCATGCAACATCTTGGATGCAGGTATTATCCAGATGGCAGCCTAATCTCTGGCAACAAGCAAAACCCAGAGAGCCGGAAGCACCAACAACCTCTGCCTCATCGAATATTCACAAACACACATCTGATTCCACTCACGTCACACAGAAAACCTTTCCAGATTGATCCCATCTTAAGTATACTTGATAACAATTCCAGTCCCTGAACACCAGTCTAACAACTTGAGTGCCCTTAATTCCATTTTCAACTTTATTTTCATCATTTCATTAACTCCCTTGTAATAAGCAGGGTCTTCATCAAGGTAGTGAATTTGCAGAGAATGGAAATTCTACCTCAAGGTGGCTCCAAGAAAAACAATGTCCCGTCAGCTGCAATAGTTTCAATATCCCCCACCCTAAGGAAAAACAATAATCTTACAAATGCTTCAAAGAACTTTCCAGAAAGAGGAAAGTAGTTGGCTCCAAATCTTTTCCATAGGCTACTTCACCTTTTCAGCCACCCATCTCACTACCTTCTTCATAGCAATATCCTGCTCATCCTTTAAGGTCCCTCTTCATGGAGGCTTTTGCAACTTCTCCATCCTACACTCATTAGCTAACTAAAGTCTTACTGACTATTCTGAATTTGGATTTATACAAAGAGGTTAAGCGACTCTTCCAAGTTTACTCAACTAATAAGCTATGGAGCAGGACCATGTATCCCGGTCTGCTGAATCAAGGTCAACCTGGGCTCCCTACTCCATCATTTCTGACAATGTAAGCCTCAGTGATGAGAGTTAACATCTACTGAGCAATTCTTATGTATCAGGCACTGCTCTAAAATCTTTACCTGGATAAACTCATGCAATCTTCACAACAACTCTATGAGGCTTTTATTATACCCACTTTACAGATAGGGTAAGTAAGGCAGTACACTGTCAAGTACACTGCCTAAGGTTATACAGCTAGTGAGTGGGCTCACACCCAGGCAGAACCTGAGTCCTTAACCACTAAGCTTACCCAACTCCTGTAAGCTTTGTATCAGACTGAAATTTATTTATACTATTGTGTATGCTTCTACTTTAAGCAGCCCTGAACATAGAAAAGATACTCAATATATATATATATTTTTTTTCTTTTTTGCGGTATGCGGGCCTCTCACTGTTGTGGCCTCTCCCGTTGCGGAGCACAGGCTCCGGACGCGCAGGCCCAGCGGCCATGGCTCACGGGCCCAGCCGCTCCGCGGCATATGGGATCCTCCCAGACCGGGGCACGAACCCATATCCCCTGCATCGGCAGGCGGACTCTTAACCACTGCGCCACCAGGGAGGCCTCAATATATTTTTGATTACCTGAAGATTCACGTACTTATCCCACATTTAATGATGACCCACTAGGCGCAAGACATTATCAAGGTATTACAGGAGATGATGAAATGTACAAAGATATGATAACAGTATTCTGTAGTCAAATGTGGAATGAGAAACAGACTTATTCTGTGTGACCTACAGCATCAACATCAATCTTTCAGATTCCATGGCCGAGTCAAATTTGTAAAACCAATTTTGGGGACCAACATGAAATTATCAACATGTTCTTGTTCAAGGAAAGAACATTTAGCTAAACAGATATCACAAGTACTACTAACAGCATTTTATAAGAGAGAGTACATTTTAACAGAAAATAGGGAGGGCATAATCTCAAAATAAAAGATGGCCCTTCATATTTAGACACCAAATTTTAGATCAGCATTTGAAAGACATCAACCTATAAGTTTTGACCAAAGTAAAATGGCACAGAAAGTCATATACATGAAAGAAAAGCCCGACAGGCAGAGATTTCAGCAATAGAAAGAGGTCGAATTCAGGGGAGTGGGCGCTGGCATTCACAGATGGAGAAAGAGGCTAAAAATCTCAGAGACATTTCAGACCACAGTTTGTGATTCTATGGCTCTTTCTTCAAGGAATTTTAAAATGCTATAAAAATGTAATTATAGAAGGAGAAAAAAATAAAGTTTATGGGTTGTTTTATGGTCTTTTCACTTTGGGGCTCTGTCTCTGGTAGATTGCCAAGGAAGGCAGCTTCCATGACATTATCCAGAATGTTAGGTGTTTCCTAAGAACCCACTAGAGTTGATGTGAAGGATGTTAATTAACAGAAGCCAGAGGGCCCGACTTCCTCTCCTGTTCCCATCTCCACCCCTCGGTGCCCCACGAAGTTGCCCACATAGACTTTCCTCCTTGCTTCAGAGTTCCTCCCTGAAAAAGCTGGGAATTATGTCTGGAATTCCACCACCAGGGTGACTTCTTTTTAGAGTTCTAGGGATTTTTTTACCCGCAGGAGTAACCACAATTTGTTACTTGTTCAGCCTCTTCCTCTTTACCAGCTCCTTCCCAGAGCTAACCAGGTATTTCTAAAATGCCAATGTGGATAGTGAGGCGATCAAGAGTAGAGACTACAGGCAGACAAATCTGGCTTTGACTCAAGCTGTGGGGCCCTCTCTATGTGGGCAAGTCATGTCCACTCTCTTAACCTGTTTCTATATCAGTTGAGTTGTACCTCGTCCTTAGCATCTTAGTTTTCTGAGCATTCAATGAAATGAAGTGTTCAGTAAAAAGCCATCTTTCATTATTATTGGGTCTTTTGGTGTTCTGAGAACAAAAGATGAATGGGTAAGTGGATAGGAGGATTGCCAAGACGCTCTAGTTAAAATACTTACCCAGTGCTGAGGTTATGCCTTTACCTCCAACCTCCCAGTTTCTGGCCATGCAGTCAACCTCAAATGCCATAGTTCCCATCCAGTTGTGCAAACACCTTTGTTTTACTAAGAGGGACAATCAAACAGATTATCCATTCAGCATCCTCTGCTCATGCCTGATTTTTTTTTTTTTTTTAAACTCAGCCCCTGCTGTGGCTTACCAAGATCCCCCAAGCACTGAAAAAATTGAGCCTCAGACTTCCTGCCCTCACCCCACATGACCGGGCTTGGGGACAGGGAGTGTTTCCCACAACAAGAAGCAATGTTCAGACACCAGCTGGGTGTCCCACAGTTTAACTCAGTTCTGACACTATCTACCCAGACACTGTGCCCCCCGTCACACACACACACTTCAGATGCCAATCACAAGCCCAGGTCATCACTTGTGTTTCTGACCCATTGGCGATAGACTGGAGGTTCCAATGACCTTGGACTTCAGATGCCTAGCTAAAGCCCAGGTTGTTACCTGTGCTTCTGAGCAACTGGCTACAGACTGAAGGTTCCAATGAACCCCTCTAACTCAGAGTGTCAATAGCAAGCCTAGGTTATTACCTATACGTCTGATCCACTGGCTGTAGATCAGAGGTCCCAACGACCCCCTCTTGGGGTTTAATTTGTTAGGGCATCTCAAAGAACTCAGGAAAACCGTTTACCCACTAGATCATCAGTTTATTATAAGAAAATATAACTACAGGAACAGCCAGATGGCAGAGATGCAAAGGGCAAGGAAGGGGAAAGGGCACAGCGCTTCCATGTCCTCTTGGAGTGCCACTCTCTCCAAAACTCCACGTGTTCACCAATCCCAAAGCTCACCAAACCCTCCTTTTGGGGGTTTTTATAGAGGTTTCATTACATAAGCATGCTTGATGAAATCATTGGCCATTGGTGATTGATGCAGCTTCTACCCTCTCTCTCCCTTCCCCAGAGGTTGGGGGATGGGACCGAAAGTTCCAACCCTCTAATCACTTGGTTGACTCCACTGGCATCCAGCCCCCGCCCTTAGGCGCTTTTCAAAAGGTACCTCATTAACATAACAAAAGACACCTACGTAGCTCTCATCACTTAGGAAATTCCAAGGGTTTTCAGAGCTCTGTACCAGATGGGGGATGAAGACCAAATTTATACTCCTTATTATAAATCACAATGTCACACTGGGCTACTTCCTTGATTACATCTATCAATGGCTTCCTCCCACCTCTAGATGTCAACTATCAGCTATTGTCACTTTACCTCATTATTCGCCATATCTTACTCTCCGTGTCTCTTCCCAGAATCTCTGCCTTTACTTTCTAGATTCCCTGCAGATATTTTCAGCACGTCCCAATCTGTTTTACCCCTCTGTTACTTTTTCCAAAGCCAATTCCTCTGCCAAGAATGCTCTCTTTACCCTATTCCCATCCCAAACCTAACGCACCCCTTATTCGTTAATATTCAGTTCAAGGTCATCCCCTCTTTGAAGAATCCCGACTCCCCAGGAAGAGGAAACCACAGCCTATTCATAACCATGCGCCGACACTTATGCTGCCATACATGTGGGCTTCGGAGGGTGTGGCTTTTGCCTTATTCATGTCAGTATCACCCACACCAAAGCAAGACCTGGTGTACAGCATTCATTCAGCAAATGTCCCATAAATAAGTAAGTAAATGAAAGAATGAACAAGCAAAATAAGCTGACAAATTACTGGCATGACTGGGTATGTATAGCATGAGTGCAGCATTTCACAATCTGCAGAGCATTTGGGCATTAATTAAACCGTTTGATACTTACAACGTACCAGGGCTTTCCCAGGAAATCCAGGCTCAAAGTTTGAGTGATTTTCTGGGTTAAAACATGGAAAAGTAGGGACTTGAACTCAATCTACCGATGTGAGTCCAAAACCCCTTCTACACCAAGCATAGTTCTTATTATTAAGAACTAAGGATAGTTTATTAGAAAAACCCCAATGTTGGATCTAGCTTGGAATAAGGAACAAAGATGAGAACAGAACTGATGGTTCCATTGTAAATGTGAGTGGAAAAACCTAACTGTGGGGTGCCCAGCCACCCCCAGATGCATACAGGGGAACATGATGGCACTGGCTGGGCTCATGGGAGAACCTTTAGTTTGGGGAAATGATCATCCAGAAGATACTGGAAATAGATGCTGCCAATTTCCTGATTTCGCCGATGGCCGACTCCCATTTCCTGCACTGCACTCCTTGCTACAACTGAAGTTTCAGCCCTTGGAGAGAAGCCGAGAAATTTCTGCAAATGTTTTCTCTTCAACAGATAGAGCAGAAACTGAGAAGCATTACAAGGAAGATGGATGAGTACATTACAAGGAAGATGGATCAGTGCATCACATTTGCAACAATAAAAATACAGCAACAGTTAAAAGCAGTCGCAGTTAAATAGAACTGGGAACCCAGGGTTGGCCTAAATCTTTTTTAAATTAAAAGTGAAGGAGAGGGCCTCCCTGGTGGCGCAGTGGTTAAGAGTCCGCCTGCCGATGCAGGGGATACGGGTTCGTGCCCCGGTCTGGGAGGATCCCATATGCCGCGGAGCGGCTGGGCCCGTGAGCCATGGCCGCTGGGCCTGCGCGTCCGGAGCCTGTGCTCCGCAACGGGAGAGGCCACAACAGTGAGAGGCCCGCATACCGCAAAAAGAAAAAAAAAAAAAGTGAAGGAGAATTTCAAAATTTTATTTCAGCCCCTTGGAGCATCAGTGCAGTGAATTTGGAATGTTTATGTGGCTTGACTGGGTGTCAGACAGCTTGAGATTTATGTGGGTTGAGGTCGGGGTCTGAGAAAAACCCCAACAGAGGAAACAGTGACGGGAAGTGCGGGGGTGGGGGGAGGCTGCACGTGGCAGGAAAACCTGGGTTCCAATCCCAGCTCTGTTCCTGTGTGACTTCAAAACAATCACTTAAGGGCTTCCCTGGTGGCGCAGTGGTTGAGAGTCCACCTGCCGATGCAGGGGACACGGGTTCGTGCCCCGGTCCGGGAAGATCCCACATGCCACGGAGCGGCTGGGCCCATGAGCCATGGCCGCTGAGCCTGCGTGTCCGGAGCCTGTGCTCCGCAACAGGAGAGGCCACAACAGTGAGAGGCCCGCGTACCACAAAAACAGCAACAACAACAAAAAACCAATCACTTAAGCCCGAACCTCAGTCCCATCATCTGTAAAACAGAGAAACACGGCTTGCCTCAGAGTTCCTGCAGGCTCTTGCTGAAATAACATTAGTGGAACGTGGGGCTTTTACCTTTCCTGCCCCTTCCAAAGTGACCACACAAGAGCATCCTGATACCTTTCCCAAGTTCTGCATTCCTTTCCTCCCAATTCTTTCTGTCTTTCTCCTCCTTCAGTTTCTGTATCATGAATACCCGCTGATATCTGCTTCCTTTGGCTCCCTCTTCTTCTATCTTTAAAGCCTACCTTAATATTTCACTAACTGTGATCACGGGATCACCTGAAATGGACACACCTGATGCTTTTCAAAAGCATCTTGGGTCCAGACCATGAACTTCTGAGTCAGGCTCCAGGACTGTGGAGGCTGGGATCCTGCCTGTCAATCAACCTCCCCAAAGATGGTGACACACACCAGCCTTTGGGTACAGC
The DNA here is from genome assembly GCF_025265405.1 of Mesoplodon densirostris. Lineage (NCBI taxonomy): Eukaryota > Metazoa > Chordata > Mammalia > Artiodactyla > Ziphiidae > Mesoplodon > Mesoplodon densirostris. The sequence goes on along the minus strand of NC_082666.1, from coordinate 15,216,534 downwards.
TGTTGGATGAAGGCTGCCAGAGAGCAGAGGTTGTCAGTCAAGGATGCTCTTCAGAACTGCTGCGGGAACTTGTTAAATACATTCAAATGAGAGCACTACCAAAGAAAATCTGATTCAGTGGGTCTGGGTTGGGCCTGGGTATACTTATTTTGAAAAAAAGATCTCAGGGGTTAATAACTTGTAGTGAAAAATCCCTGCAAAGCACATAGTCATGTCAGCACTGTGGATGAATTTATACTAAGCTGTCTATCCTCTGCCTCTTGGATGTGCTTCCCCAAACTCCTTCGACCCCCAAAACCAAAGATACAGATTTGCTCTGTTGGATGATTATGGTTTCAGCCGGTGCATACATATTTACTACATACATATTCATGTATATATATATATATATATATATATATATATATATATATGAATATATATGAACATTTTTTTATATATATATGAACTTTTTTTAACATGTATTTCTTAATACCTGTGGATGCCTATGTATATATATAGGCATCCACAGGTGTTAAGAAATGCATGCAAAAAATGTAAATTACCTACATGCCCGTGAACAAATGTGCGTGCGTGCGCACACACACACACACACACACACACACTCTTGTACTCACATACCAAGCACTCAAACACAAAAACATATAAACAAAAGTCTTTCATATAGAGACTCCATTTCAAATACCAGCCCTGATCACTTCAATTCTTCTTTTTTTAAAATTAATTAATTAACTAATTAATTAATTAACTTTTGGCTGCTTTGGGTCTTCGTTGCTGCACGCGGGCTTTCTCTAGTTGCGGTGAGCGGGGGCTACTCTTCCTTGCAGCGTGTGGGCTTCTCACTGCGGTGGCTGCTCTTGTTGCGGAGCACGGGCTCTAGGCACGCGGGCTTCAGTAGTTGTGGCACGCAGGCTCAGGAGTTGTGGCTTGTGGGCTCTAGAGCGCAGGCTCAGTAGCTGTGGCACACGAGCTTAGTTGCTCCACAGCATGTGGGATCTTCCCAGACCAGGGCTCAAACCCGTGTCCCTTGCATTGGCAGGTGGACTCTTAACCACTGCTCCATGAGGGAAGTCCCTCACTTCAATTCTAAAAACCTTAGTTGACAGATCTTCGAAACAGAAACTGTAATGCCTATTTCATAGTTGTAAATGCAATAGATTTGCATTTATGAAAGGACTTACTTCATTATCAGATATGCAGTAGATGCTCACCAAATAGACGTCAAGAACCACATAATCATTTACACATCTCACTTATTCAGAAGCACATTCATTTCACACAAGTTTAACCACATAGGAATGCATGCAGGAATCCATGAGCACATTCAAATACAATTGCACACTCATGTGAAAAGCAACCAAACTCACATTTTATGTGGGCGGCACATACGCACACATGTGTGCGTGCATGTGCACACACACACACACACAGTTTCCGTGGTATAAAGCAAAGAGCCCTACATAGTCTCTACACTTCCTTAAGCCAGGTTCTTTCTGTACCTGTGAGAGATGTGGAGGAAACAACTACCCCACACGAAATGGACGCCAGGTGGTTTTTTTTCTAAAAGAAAAAAGTCTTGGGCATATAAGCCAGCACTTCAGAGGAAACATAAGCAAGGACACAGATCAACAATAGTTGACCTTGTGTGAACAAGAGGAAGTTAAGGAGGGAACAAAAAAACAATAAGACTGGAGGCCTGAAGGGTCCAGCAATGCGAACCACTTTTCTAGAAACCTTGTGTAAGTCATAGAGATGCATTTGTGACTCCCAGAACTTATAGTCCTAAGAAAGAAGACCAATATTTAGGGACTATTTTCTAAAATGACAACATGAATGGTCAGTGAGCAAAGTCACGGATTCCTATTTTGCTCCAAGATTTCTATTACTTGAGTGTCTCGGGTATCAGTAAAGTCAACGATTGCCCTTCCTGGCCCCCACCAAGAATTTTTATGATGTTTGGAAACTCCACCTGTCTCCACCATCAGTGTCCCTTGACCAAAATATTACCATTAGTGTTATTAAGCATTGGATTTCCTTCAAGGCCACCTTTTTCCTGTATAAAGGTTCTCAAGAATGTTTGTAGTTTTAATGTTATATTAGTATTTTCCATGAACTAGGAAGGAGGGTGGACCAGATAACCATAAAATGCCATTCTCTTCCAAGAAACTCTAATTCCATGAATCTATGATTTTTAAGATTTGGTGGTACTCAGAGTTGATTTTTATATTCCATAAATATTACATTCTATGAGTCCATGTGATTCTGACTCTCAGTTTTTATTATCCTAAGATTCTACAACTATCATTCTAAGATGCCAATATCATAAGAATCAAGACACTTAAAGCTTAACAGGGACTTCCCTGGTGGCTCAGTGGTTTAGAATCTGCCTGCCAATGCAGGGGACACAAGTTCAAGCCCTGGTCTGGGAAGATCCCATATGCTGCGGAGCAACAAAGCCCATGTACCACAACTACTGAGCCTGCACTCTAGAGCCCACAAGCCACAACTACTGAAGCCTGCATGCCTAGGGTCCATGCTCCGCAACAAGAGAAGCCACTGCAATGAGAAGCCCGCGCACAGCAGAAACAAAGACTCAACGCAGCCAAAAAAAATAAAGAGAGAAAAAGCTTAACAATTCCAAGCCACCATCACCTTGATGTGAAAGTGGTGGTTAGACTGTGTTCCCCATGAGACAAGTGGAACCTACGTCAGGGTCACAGCATCTGTACTTGATCAGGGAAGGCAGACTGGTTGTGAAAAGAGAGAAGAATGTCCAGTTGAGATAAGGGCTCCTAAAACACATCTTGAGGCTTTCCAACCACCTCCCTTCACCCAATCTTCCTCCTTGACTCCATGCTATGGCCTAGAGATTGAGAATACTGATTGCTAGAATAGAGGTGCCACAGAGGCAAGGCTCAGCTGTTTCCTGCCATGGTAGCCCCCAGCGTCAGCACGTAGAAGGCTCTCAAATCCATCCTGCATGACTGAATGAGTCCACTGGACTCACTGCAATATTCTTCCTCCTCTTTCTTTCCCGTTGCCTCCTTCTAACCTTCCTCCACCTTTTCCTTCTTCTCCTCTTTCACCTTCCCCCTCTTTCTCCATCATCTCTTAACAGTATGTTAGAAATTCCATGTGTATTAATTATACAATCCTCATAGGAACACAATAATGTAGGAATTAGTATTCCCATTTTACAGATGAGGAGCCTGAGGCTAAGAAATGGAATAACTCACTAAAGGGCACATAACAACAGAGAAAGGATCAAACCCTAATTGTCTGACTCTATGTTCAGCACTCCTTCCTTTATTCCACAGCTGCTTTATAATGTTTTTTTTTAATTGAAGTACAGCTGATTTACAATATTGTGTTTGTTTCAGGTGTATGGCACAGTGATTCAGTATTTTTGCAGATTCTATTCCATTCTAATGTTCTTAATAATAATAAAAATAATAACTTCATGAGAGATTAAGAAAACCAATGCCTAGAGCAAAGGCTTACACTTCCCATTCCTGAATTTAACCCCAAATTAATGTCCTCAACCAACACCAATTCTCATTTCAGAATTTCTAATAATTGAGGGCCTACCACACCCAACTGTTCACTTCATTTTCTAGCTTTTCCTCCTCCTCCGGAGACTGCTGTACATGGCATGTGTTTATTTTTCAATTAAAGCAAATTAAACAATTGTGTTTTGAGAACTTTTTTTTTTTTTAGAATTTCACAGCCCATGGTGAGATAATTGAGACCCTGCTGTTTCTGGACGCACTATTTAGAGAGCACAGGCCTAGATCTGGCACAGCCTCGGAGGAAGTTATCCTTAACCCCTCCCTCTCCTGTGTCCCACCATCACTGTTTCTCCAATCCACTCCCTTGTCATTGCCCTAGACTAGAAGGACATCTTCTATCAGTCATCTGAACAATTACGATAACCTGCTACAGGGCCACCAGACTCCTCCCTCCCCCTCCCCGTATCCCCGTCTTTGTCTTTCTCAATCCCAGATCTGATCAAGTCCATCCACTTCTTAAGAGTTACCAACAATGTTCTAAACACAGATTACTTAATAGGAGTTCTAAGGTTTTATATGTTTCATCCTTAGATTGTCTCTAGCTCTGCCCCTGAGCACACTCTCCAGTCAGACTGAACTATTTCATCTCCCTCTCTCTACTTGGAATGCCGTTCCTCCATCTATCTGTCCTTCATGGCTCACACAGACAGACCTCCTCTCTTCTCCCTAACCTGCTGTGATGCTCCAATTGCAGCACCAGGTACTCTGTATGACCTCATGATGCACACCTGTCTCCTTATCAGACCAGCAGAGCTTCAGATCAAAAAAATGTCCTATTCATTGAATATCAGAGAGAAAAAGGGCAGGAAAGTAGGATGGTAAAGGCAGAAGGAAGGAAGGGAGGGAGGAAGGTGAAACTTACATTGAATCTGGGAAACTTCCCTTCTTACTCTTCTTTGATAATGATTTTCTTAATATGACCATCATCTCTGAAATAATATGGACCATCAGAATTGCTCATATAAAATTTTTCCATAGGGGCTTCCCTGGTGGCGCAGTGGTTGAGAGTCCGCCTGCCGATGCAGGGGACGCGGGTTCGTGCCCCGGTCCGGGAGGATCCCGCATGCCGTGGAGCAGCTGGGCCCGTGAGCCATGGCCGCTGAGCCTGTGCGTCCGGAGCCTGTGCTCCGCGGCGGGGGAGGCCACAACGGTGGGAGGCCTGCGTACCGCAAAGAAAATTAAAAAAAAAAAAAAATTTCCACACTCATAATATTCTTATTTTTCTATGGAAGACAGATTTGTCTAGTGCAGAGTTTCCTCAAGTAAGCTATACAGAACATTATTATGAATTAAATGAAAAATATAGAAAGTTGAAACTATGTAGTCAAATTCTGAGAAAGATTGAATTAGATTTTAAAATCTCTATGACAGGACTTTGTCAGGAAATATGCTTATACATAATCTGATTTCCAAGAGAGGGTAAATCATTGAAGCAGCTCCCAAATTTATTTGACCACACAACACCTTTTTCTCAGAGTTTTAGAGGAACTCGTGCACCGTGGGAAATGACATGAAAATGTTCAGTCAGAAGAATAACTGTTGCCTGGGAATCAGGAGTCGGGGTAGGTTTAACAACCTCACTAATAAAGATCGTGGCCTTTGCCATAACATTCCCCCATCAGAGCCTTAATTTCCTTACCTGAAAAAAAGAGGGAGGGTCAGATATGATGCATCCTAAGGTCCCTTCTAGCTCAGTTCTAACATTCTATGGTTCTGTGATGAAAAACGGACACAAACTTGGGGTCATGTCTTTGTGCCCACCATTTCCTCTTCGTGGAATGCCCCCTTTCCACTTGCATGAGGACAGATCCTTCCCTCCAATGCCATTGCCTGTCCTAAGCCTTTCCTGGGCAACTTGGATTAGCATGCTTTCACTCCTGAGGTTTCCTGTGGAAATATTTCATTTTCATATTCTGCGTTGAATATAGCTCATACCTTCCTGAATTCATTTAATCTTTGAGGGCGATTATATGACGTGCATTGTGATTACAAAGGTGGCAAAGACACAGTCTTACATATGCCTTCTCTTCCCACTCAGCCCTTGGGGATATGTCAGAGTCATACAAAGCCTCCCAAAGAGCTCAAGACAATGACTTAATCGAGGACAAAATCTATCATTTCTAAATCCCCTTTAAAGACCATTTAATGTTTAAACCAATGATTTCAAGTCATTTTTTAAAAGACTTGGAACCCTTTACTCAAAGAGTAATAAAGCCAAGATAAAGTAGATCTGCTCTAGGTAGATGGCAAGGTGAGGATGGACTCTGAGGCAATCTCACCTGCTCAACCCTCCTACTCCCCCGGTGCACCTCCAAAGGGTTTCTTAGGACCCCTACTGAATCTCAAGCCCTTAGTTTACAAGCGAGGAAACTGAGGTCCAGAGAAGGAATGTGATTTACCCAAAATTAAAAGTGACTCTCAGAGTCAAAGCTGATTCCCAGGTGGCAGCCACTAAATCTGTGTTTTCCAAATCGTGGCACACAAAATACTACCAGTATGTGAAATGATTCCAGATGATTCAGAGGTGGTACAGCTTGTCTTTTAAGGGCATGATAGCTATTTTAGTGTATATTGCAAAGTATAAATTACTTATCAAATATTTGGTTTTTATGAGTATTATTGCTCAGGCCAAGGTCAAGGAAATAAAAGGAAAAAAAAACTGAGTCCATTTAAATTTGATTTAGGACAAATTACTTAGAAATTTAGCAAACTCTGCATTAAAGCACGTGTCTCTGCTTCTTCAGGTCTTTTTTCTACCAAGAACTGTTCACTGGTTCACCACATCTTACTACTTAAAATGCTCATTACCCAAGTAATGCACATTCATTAAAGAAATATTAGGCAATACAGGTAAGTATAAAGGAGAGACTGAAATTTACTCATAGCCTATAGCCCAGAGATAACCACTCAAATATTAGGGTGCACCTTTCAAAATAGCATGCTATACACAATATTCTGTACCTTATGGGGGTTTTTTTTGGGGGGGTTAACTTAGTAGGTTACCAAAAAATATATCCATACTGATAAATGTTATCATCAGTGCCATTGATTCAGCACTTAACTGTATACGAGGCATGTTGCTAGGCACTTTATACACGTGATATTCATTCTCACAGCTAAACTATCAGGGAGGTACTGTTGCTAGCCCCGTTTTACAGGTTCCCTATTTTCATCCCACCTTCTAACATATAAGTGTGCTTCTCTATTAACATTCCGAATGACTCTAGATATTCCATGATATGCTTTGTTTTGGTGTTTCTTTTTTCTCCCAAACACTCTGAATTCCTTCTTCTCATACAAATAATTAATTTACTTCTTGGAATGGGGAATTTCTTAAAATGGAAGGATTTTCATCTTCTTTTAAAAATAGGGACAGAGACAATGAGAGCGGTAGAGATGGAAAGAGATCTGATCCTGCTCTAAAGCATCTCCTCTTCTCCCCGCCTTCCTCTTGATCACCTCACTGCAGCCACACTGGTCTCACTGTTCCTCCAACCCACCAAGCACAGTCTGACCTCAGAGACTTTATTCTTGCTGGAATGCTCGTCCCCGGATGTCCTCATGGCTCTCCCGCAACTTCAGACAGACCTCTGCCCAACGTCAACATCTCACTGAGGATGTCCATTGTCCATCTATACAAAACAACCCGCCCTCTCCCACCAGGCTACCCTCCACCTCTATGACACTCCTCTCCACCTCCTCTCCACATATAGTAATATGTTTGCTTGTTTATGTATTTCTCTTCTCCCTCATGAGAAGGTCAGCTCCAAGCAGGCAGGGGCTTAGTCAGTTTTGCTCACTGCTGCATTTACAGCTCCTAGAACAATGCCTTACACAGAACAAGTGTTCAATAAACAATGTCTGTTTCTTAAATGAAAGAATGAAAGTCACATTTCATAAAAGGTTGCATTCAATAAAGATTTCTGCCAATGCCCCAGGAGAGTGTCTTTTTCCCTTCATTCTTACCAATACTGGATGCTGGCATTAAAAAAAACACACACACATCTTGATGATGTTGTGTGGCATCACATTCCTATGTTCATTTGTTTGATTACTAGGGAACCTGAATATTTTGTTTTTTTGTATAGGTTTATGAACCAAGTGTGTTGCCCATCCCATTTTTAGCTGGAAGTCCCACCCGCAGATCATATTCTGGCAAAAGATGATCTTATGACCATATCTGGGCTCAGGTTCCATTAATAGAGAGAACTCTGCCTTGGACATTTCCCCCTGTATCTACTGCTCTTCTCCTTCCTACCTGTTCTCAACTACATTCAATATTCCTTTATACACTCACATGTGTGTCTGTGTGTGTGTGTGTGTGTGTGTGTGTGTGTGTAGAGAGGGAGAGTATATACAGATATCTATATACGTAGAGAGAATATATATACGAATGTATTCTATATATACTTTACATAATATATATTCTATCTGTCTCTATATATCTTTTCTCTTGCAACATTAGGCTGTCACAATTCATGCCACCTCCACCCTGCTATTTCCTGAGCCTCTTTTAAAAGTGCTACTGTTACCAGAGGTGGCTTTGGTGATTCTATTCCCAAGAAAAGTAAGATCTTGGCTCTTGGCTGCAGCCCAGAGTCAGAAAGTAGCTTATTCTATGACCACTGGTCCTGGTCTCAGCAGCATTGGAGCTTCCACAACTGAAGGGTGCAAATAAACATGCTAAGCTAAGGTTTCCTGCTGAGGCACTGTGAACTTAAATTACTATTTTAAGAGGCTATGAAGTTGGCAGCCAGAAAGCACTGGAAGAGTGGAAGATATTCATGACGCTGACAAAGAAGGAGAGAAAGCAAAATGCAGGTTATTAAGGAGATTTAAGAAGTTCCCCTCCAGTGACACCATTTATGACATCTCCTGGAGCACGTAAGATAGACGCTTTCCTCATTTAGGCATATACAAGACGGGGATTGAGGGCAGGGACAGAATGACAGAAGGTTTGAACATCTGCAACAACGTACCTGGCCTAAGACAACAGAGACCAAACCGCAAGAATCCACCTTGATTTGGGGAAGCCACCAAGCTTCTAGGGGCTGGACCATGCCTTAGGGGTGTGTGTGGATGGAGGGCAGTTCAGTAGAAAGACGTTATGTTTAGTGTCTGATGATATGGGTTTGAGACCTGATGCTATCACTCATTTTTTATCTTGGGGCAAATCCTTTCACCTCTGAGGCATGAGGTCCTCATCTGGAAAATGGGGAGAAGAATTCCGGCTTCAGAATGTGATTGTGAAGGCTGAATAAGATACACATGTTAAGATATACAAGCAGTTGGTAAGATACATGATGAAGACGAGGAAGAGGGGAGTCGTGAGGAGGAGGATGATAAACATGGTTCACACGAGGGCGTGCAGCCTGCTGTCAATCAGCTGCTCTCCCATAGGTACCTGCTGAACACCCAGGTCTTACAGATTAGGACACCAAATCAAGAGGTACAATGACATGGGCTGCAGGGGACTAGGGTACCATGACCAACTCAGATACAGATGGATCCTAAAGAGGAAAAAGTGTGTATGTAAAAAAATGAGAAAGTTGACCCGGACCACATTGAAGATGACTTTTCAGCCCTGATTGGTCAATGATTGTATGGTTATATCTGGTTTCTGACACATGGTAATAGAAAGAATTAAAAAATCTGCCTCAATCATTTTGAATCTTTCAAGGCCTTTTCCCACCCTCTTAATCTCTCGCCTAACTGCTGGTATCACATTGTCATATGAGGGGACAGGATTGGTAAAAACAATGGAGAGGGGCTTCCCTGGTGGTCCAGTGGTTGGGATTCTGTGCTTCCACTGCAGGGGGCACGGGTTCAATCCCTGGTCAGGGAAGCTCTGCATACCACGAGGTGCCTCCAAAGAAAAAGAAAAGATTGAGAAAGCTCATTTGCAAGGTAGTGCCTCGAACCTGATAATAATCTCTTTCCTACAGGACATTTCCAGTTGGGGAACATACCTGGGGCCTGGGCGACATTTCATCTAATGCAATAGGGTGTAGTAGTAATAAAAAAAAAATTATAATAGTTAACGTTTATATAATGGTGATGATCTGCCAGGCATGATTCAAAGCCCCTATCGTATAAACTCATTAAAACCCCACAATATCTCTTTGAGGAGTGACTATTGTTATCCTCATTTTACAGATGAAGAAACTGGCAGAGAAACATTAGGTGATCTGGCCAAGGTCACAGAGCTAGCCAGTGGCACAGCTGGCATGCAAACTCTGGAGTCCACGCTTTCAACCACTACGCTTTCAAGTGAGACAGAAATGGTACAAATCCTCAACACATGATGGACTCAGTGTGTGGCCTTGACCGAGGGGCATCACTGCACTGAGCCCTAGTTTCCTCATCTCTAGCATGGGGGATGATACTGCTTATGCATGTGTTTGTTGAGAACATTCAACAAGATATCTATGCCAAGTACCCATTACAGCTCAAAGAATTGGTGACATTCTTGGCATACCCACTGCTCCACTTCAAGAATGGTTCTCTAATTGTGATAGTTCAGCCATCTCTAAATATTGTGGGCGAAGACCCTTCCAGAACTCCTCAAGTTCTATCCTATGCTCTGCCTAAATGTATAATTCCCACTGTCAGGAATGAGAGGAGAGGGCAGGTAAAACTGCGGCTGATCTAGTAATATTTTCAGGAATCACTTGTGAGGTTTCACTGGACTTTGAATGACACTGTCCTGCTGATACGCATTCAGAATAAATTTCTTTATGACCCCTCTCGGCCCTCCTGCGCCTCGGCCAACTCTGGTAATGGCACTTGACGAGGACCACATCACCTCAGAGAGTCATGACTCCAAAATTGGTCCCAGTACGAAAACCATATTACCACCCCCTGCTGCTGGGTAATCTACTTTTCAATCTTTCCCTCCATTCCCAAACATCAAAGTGCTGATTTTCTTTTTTTAATGGCTCCTGTGCTTTGTGTAGTTTTTTTTTTTTTTTTTTCTGTACGTGGGCCTCTCACTGTTGTGGCCTCTCCCATTGCGGAGCACAGGCTCCGGACGCACAGGCTCAGCGGCCATGGCTCACGGGCCCAGCCGCTCCGCGGCATGTGGGATCTTCCCGGACCAGGGCACGAACCCGTGTCCCCTGCATTGGCAGGCGGACTCTCAACCACTGCGCCACGAGGGAAGCCCCTGTGTAGATGTTTTTATAGTGCCAGGTAAGGCTTCTTGTGGGTCCTTCCCCTATGATGTGCCTGTAAACCCAGAGCCCATCAAATTCCATGAGAAATTTAGCTTATCCACTACCATGTAAACCAAAACATACTTACTTAAGGTAGATATCACAGTTCATGGAATGTCTTCCAGATCGATCTTGGGGTGGGTGGGTGGGGAGGTGGTCTCTGGAGTCTCTAGGGATTCCACAGCCCACCAGAAATTCACCTACATAAGGACTGACCACTTGGAAGTGTGGGTCCTCTAAAAAGCAATCGTATCCTAGATGTCTGCCCTTCCTCCTCTGAATCAGCTTGTAATCAATCTGTAACTCAACTGCTCCAGGATCCATTATTTCTCAGAGAGGTTCCTACTGGTTCATTTGCAGGAGCACAGGCTCCGGACGCGCAGGCTCAGCAGCCATGGCTCATGGGCCCAGCCGCTCCGCAGCATGTGGGATCTAAAAGGCTAGATAAATTATGCCCCAGAAACCCCTCCGGGCCAGTATTGGGTTAACCCTCACAAAGGGTTCTAGCTGTTCAGATGGGCTATTTACTTGGAACCCTGCTGCTCTGACCTTTGCAATTTACACAAAAACCACAGCATCTTGCTTTTGTTAATTGCCTTATGCATCTACCTCCTCACACTTGGGGGGAATACAGTCTCTTAGCTGCTCCCAAGATGGCCCTGACATTGTTGTATGCAGCTCTGCACCCTGTGAGATAATCACAAACTGAGAACAAGATTGTTCAGAATGATGTATTTTGTGTCCACCCCAGGCTTTCTTTCCTATGTGTGTCCGCCAACAGATAGTGGACAGGCCTGGTAATTTACCACTCTTAACTTTCCCACACCCTGTCTCTTTTAGTCTATTTGCCTTAAAGCCACCTGCAATCTCCAAAAGACAGTTCCTTTGAGAGATAAAGATGCCCCTCACCCTCATGTGCAAAAAAGAAATTAATTTCACATTTCCTCAGCCTCCTTATCTTCTTAATTGTCTTCTCCACCCCCTCAGTAGCAAGGACTGTCTATGGATTTCTAGGCAGTCTTTCTAGGCTGCCATGTTCCAGGAGGACAGTGGGTTTCCTGCTAACACGTAATCCCTTTGATATTAAGAGTTACAAGAAAGCCACCTCTATCCCACTCAGCAACACTGTGTTGAGTAACAATCTGTGCCCTGAGGTATGACTTATTTTTGATTTGCTTTTTTGAGAAGACATCTAAACCTTATGATGAAGTGTGGCTATCGCGTGTGAGTCTCTCTCTGCTTTTACAACAATTTCGTCATGCACCATTTCCGCAGAGCTGGGCAAATCCCTTCAGTAAGGCAGGCCACCGTGTGGTCCTTCTTAATTGGGAGAAGGCAAGCCCAGAGAAGGGCAGATATGTTCTCAAGGTGGTCCACATATACGGTGGTAGGAGGCAGGACTAAAATCAGGTGCCCTGAGTCTCTGTGCTCTTCGTACACTTGGAATTAATGAAGATACAACATGAACAGATGTCATCTCTGATCTCCAACACTTTATAATCATAGCCATCCACCTCCTTCCTCTACCATCACCATCTCTGTGTCTTCTTTTAATCTTACCCTTCCCCAAACTCTCACAGAACTTCTGAAATGGCAACGATCAGTCTCCATGAATGCTAATTATTTATGGATTTGCAGACCTCCTCTAGTCCTTGGCACAATTCATCGCCATACCCCCAAGCCATTTTGTTTAAGGCCTTTCCCAGACAAGAGACGCAATAAATATTTGCTGATCCAAACTGATTCCAGCTTTCCTCCTTTTTCATCAGACTTCATTTCAATTACTTCTCCCCAGATATTCATTCCTCTCCTCCTTTTCTAGCCATTCCCCCCTCTCCAGGTCCTCCCCCTCCCTTTAGATTTGAGTATTTCCAGAGTGTGTAGCACTCAGAGCAGGACTAGAAATTAAGAGTAGAGGAATTCATTGAAATGACTGATTAAAAATGGACACGAAGAAAACCCACAGAGATCGTGTAAGGATGAGCTTCTGTCAATCTCTAAACTCTCCTCAGCTCAGTCCTCAGACTACCTACTTCCTAGACAGGGAGATTGCAAAGGGGAGATGTCCAGACTTCTCTTCCTTCACCTTGTACAAGACCTTTGCGATCTGGCCTCTCCCTACCTTATTTTCATCTTATGACATTCCCTTTCTCATGCAAAAGCTTCAGTCACACTATCCCTTAGATTTCCTAAGCTTGACCCTGCCTAGTGACGTCATCACTGTTCTTCTCTCTGCCTCTGATATGATATTCTTTCCCCACATAATCACAAGGTTGGTTCCTTTTCATTTAAATCTCAGTTCTAATATCACTCCCTCCGAGAATTCTTTTCCTGACGACCCTATCTAAAGTTCTGTGAGCGACATTTCTTTCTAGCCTATTACCCCCAATTTTTATTTGCATGACATTTACTATTACATGCAATTGTTTTGCTTGTCTATGTCTTTACTCATTTATCAGCAATTTCTCCCCACTAGATTATGAGCTCCATGAGAACAGGACCATGTTCATGCTACAATTCTGATGTCTAGATCTGTGCTGTTCAGTTAAGTAGCCACTATCCACATACAGCTACTTAAATTAAAATAAAATGAATAAAAATTAAATAAGATAAAAAACCCAAAGTAACACTAGCCATGTTTCAGGTGCCCAGCAGTCACATGTGCTTTGTGGCTACCATACTGGACAGCACGGGGAGCATATCCAGCATCACAGAAAGTTCTATTTGACAGAACTGGTCTATAGCAATGCTTGAAAAATAGTAGGCAGCCAATAAATATTTGCTGAATCAATAAATGAATGAACGTCCCTTTTAATCCTCACTCAACTTCACCTCTCCCTTTTGTGGCTCACCCCATAAGTAAGATAAACTAGACGATGCCCATGGGACAACATACAGTTTGGTGAGGGGCCTGAATGGATGTTACAGGAGAAAGGGCTGTGAAAATAAGCCCATCTAGTCTGAAAGAGAATATCTGTGGTTATAAGATTGGTAGAGAATTATACTTGTGTTATATGATTTTAGAGACTTATGGATAGAAGTCAGATTTAGTGTCAAGGTGAGAAAACATTCCAGCAAAGCTCTCCCTAGACAACACAGGCTGCTTTGTGTGGCAAAGAGTTCACTGTTGCTAAAAGTACTAAAAATGAGACTGAGTGGCCATGTGTTATGGATATTACAAAAAGGATTCTTGGTTCTTAAACAAGGAGAAAGGTTTGGTTATAGTGAAACCTTAAAACACTGAGATTCTTTGATGAATGTCATGAAACATCAATTTCAAAGAGTTAATAATATGCCCCCAACTGTTCCTAGCAACTACTGAACAACCCAATCCTCTTGGCCATCCACAACAGTTACCATTAACTCAGAGGTACACTGGAAAAGGCAGAGATGCTGAAGCAAGGAGGACTTAGGTTCAAATTCTGGCTCTGTTGGTTATGTGAAGGGACCTAGCCACACTGAGTTTCACTCTCCTCTTGGGCAAGGGACCTATACATCCTGCATTTCACTTTCCTCCTCACTAAAAGGGGCTGTGTCTGCCTCACTGGGTGAGAAGGAAGATTAAATGAGAACAAAACTAAAGACCCAGGAACACAGCAGAGAAACTTTCACTTCCAAGTAGGAGAGAAGTTTACTTGTCTGTATCATCATTGGTATCCCTACATTATTGGTATAGGTGGTATAATTTTGAAGCCATGATTGCATTGCTTTGAGTGAATATGAAACAATTATCAGAAAGAGAAAGAGGAAAAGAGAGAGAGAAATTACAGCTGTTGATCAAACTGGGCTTCAAATGTAACAGCAAACATTTCTAGAGCAACTACCCTGTGTCAGTCCCTGGGGATAAAAAGATGCTCCTAAGATCTTAGACCATATTGAAGAGGGCAAGTGAGATACAGGCCCACAGAGGTATGAAACAGGGCGAAGAGAGACACAAGCTAAAATAGAGTTTCAGACAAAATTATATGAAAGAACAGGGTAGAAAGAGATTAATTACAAAATAAGATTTGGGGAAGACTTCTTGGAAGGGTCATTTGAGCTGGATGCTGAAATACAGGTAGGATATTAGAAATGTGAGGCTGACATTGTGAGACGGAGGAGAGAAAGATAGAGGTACTCCTTGCAAAAGGGGTTAGAATGGAAAACAATGAGGGGAATTATTTGGAGAATGACATTTGAAGATTCATCCTCTTCACATGACCCCCATCTTGTCTTTAATACGATTACTGGGAGTTCAGTGGCCAGTCTGTTAATCTTTCGATTTTAGCAAGGTGGACGCAGGTAGAGAAGATGAGTAGGATATGGCTAACCCTAGTGGCCTGGTTAGGTGATAGGTACTGGTGATTTCATCTAAGGAATCAGGAGGGGATAAGCTAGGGGATGCAAATCAGAAATTTTCTCTTCCCACAACTGAAGGTCCCTTGGGCAAAGACCTTTCCAGAGAAACAGAGGACTTTTTGGTCAAAAGCATAAACTCTTGTAAGCACTAAGAAGGAGATGTCTTATTTGGACTGACCAGGGGAGAGTGTTTTTAAGGTCCCCACCTGTACAATTTCAAATATATTCATTGCAGTCTGAGCTGGGCTGTCTAAACTCAACAGGGGCTCAACAGCTGATTTGCAATCTCTGATCTGTTTCTTCTTGATTGAAATGGAGTCACAGCTCCCCCTTCTGGGAGCTAAAGTGCCATCCAGCCCCGGAAAAGGCTGTGTGGAAAGGCTCTATTGCAGATGGGCCTGAAATACCCATGGTTTTTTTCTCCATGCTCACCTGCACCCCAAAAAGAGCAGCTAGGAGTCCGGGAGCACACTTTTGCTTGGACATGATTCTAAACTTCTTAAGAGCCCATCTTTCACAGGGCTTTATACTTCCCGTTCCATGGGACTATGAGTCCCAGTCTTCGTGTGGGTGATGCTTTTATATAGGGGAAAGCAATTTGGTGCAGAGGTTGCAATTCGCTTCTGGGAAATATACCAAGTAGAAAAGATTTCTAAATCTGCATGTGTCCATGTGAGTGCATGTATGTAGGTGTGCTTGTGCATGCTCCCGTGACGGCAATGTGTATGATTCTATAGGGGTAAGAGACTCATTGATGTAAAGAAATGAATTTGCCTGAAGTATTTGCATTGCTAGATGGGTGGACACTTGGCTCTGGGGAAAGCAAAGCATTTCTTAATAAAGAGCTCAGGTACAGTCCAGATGCTCTGCTGGCTTCTGTCTACTAGGCATGGGCAGCATTAGGTCCCTAGCTATGTGTAATTCTCTGAAGGCATTAGAGAAGGAATGTATGTTCTGTGCATGTGTGTGTCTGTCTATCTGTTTCTGTCTGTCTAACCGGGAGTGTGATTAAAGCGTTGGACCCTTTCTCTCCAGGTCATGTTTCCAGATGGAACAGCTTTGAAATGCATCTCTGAAATGAGAAGTTTGATGAGGGAAGATAATCGATTATCTTGGATGGGAACATGGTGGCAGGGTAGGGGTGGAGAGCAATATATAGTCCCTGGGCAGTGTGGCCAAGAGGAAAAGACATTGATCTGGCTGTCAGGCATCAAAGGTACTAGCCCTGGGCATCCCACCAACTCGCTAGAGAATGTTGGGGACTTCTCCTGGCCTCTCTGGCTACAGACTCCTGCCTTTCTGCTCTTCAATATTTCGTCCAGCTTCTATTGTCTATTAAAAAAGAGAAAAAATGAGAGCAGTTCCTAACATGGGGTCTCCTCCTTTGCCTTCACACACCCCACCTAAAGGGAACTGGGGACCTCTGCTCTGACATGAGTTTCCCGAAGCAGATTCCTTGTGGCCGTGTGAAGCTTCAGCCTGAGGTGTCAGCCTCTGGCCAGAGAATGGTGTGTCTGCAAGTGCCTGCAGGTAGCACCATCACCCACGCGCCAGGGCAGGTTCCCGCGAACACGTTTGCTTTTATCTCTCCCCAGAAGATAAATATATACATGTAGGTTTTTAAGACAAGTATATTTCTACTTTTCTCCCCTAGAAGACCTTTCCACTGGCCCCTTCCTGCCTAGGTAGACAAGAGGCTGTGGTCCCAGCATCTCAGCCCTTGTCCTCCGGAGCCTCACTGCCTAACAGCAGAACGGCTGCCTCTTACCTCGGGAAAGTAACAGCTGCCGAGTCTGGAAGCCATGCTAACAGCAGTAAAACTCAGCATTTTTGCTGAGTAGGGCAAGCCTTTAAGACACATCCGGGAATCAAGTCAATGGCTGGCCCCAGAGTCCAAGCCTAGCAGGACCTAGCCCGGGAGGCCAAAGGACTTACCTAGACAGCCTCCTAGAAGGTGGAAGAAAGAGGAAAGGGGGGCTTGACCCGAACTGTCTTCCTTACTGAGATTCTTCCCACCAGCCCTGTGTGCCCTTGGCAGTATGTTGGAGCCAAGCAAGAGATGTGAGGTGCAGATCAACAGCAGTTTAAGTCAATTACCGCCACACTCCGCCATGAGTTCTCCACCCACAATCAGTTCCCAAATTGTAGGTCTCCTTCAGTATTGAAGTGCACACACACACACACACACACACACACACACACACACACACTGCCTCTCTACCATCTCCCAGGATCCTCCTAAGCCCAGTGGAGCCACGAGGAGGCATAGTATAGGAAAAGATTCCCTTGGGTCTCCCCACTGGGGAAGGGAAAGAGGGATCTGTCTCAGGGAAGTGCCCCATCCATCTCCTACCATATTTCTCAGAGCTGCCCCCAGATGAAATTTCCTCTGCGATTCTATGTAGCTATGATGGATGAGCAAGTCCCTGAGGACCCTTTCTCCTTTCCCTGGAGGGGAATCCATACAGACTTGCCCAGATCCTCCCCCAGAGCACAGAAGCAGGAGGTGCTGTAATGCTGTTGTGATTACAAACAGAGAGGCAGGGTAGACTCTATCCCAGACTTGCCCCAGCTGAGTCCACCTGCGACTTCTCCCAGTGACTCCAAATTCCCACCAGAATCCTGGAATCTGCCCAGTGTGGAATTTAAAGTGACAGCCTCTCATTGCCTCAGGGTTTGGCCATTTCTCTTCCACATTAAACGGTGAGTCCAAGTGTGGCAGATCTCCATCCTTTGGAGAAACCTTCCTTCAAAGGTACCAATATTGGGCTAAATAAGGTACCATCCCGATCCCCGGAATCCTCCCCAAATCCCAAGCCCAGAGCCCCAAGGGGAATCCACAGCGGGTTTCCCGATGGCTACGTGATCCTATAGTAAGGATCCCATTCCCTGTACGCTGGAGAGACCTAATTAAAAAGACACGAGCGCACACAAACATACACGTACAAGCATGCACACACACACATCGTGCCTTAAGTAGGTTAGAGGACCTCTCTTCACCCCCTCCCCTATACACACACACACACACACACACACATCACAAACACACGCATCGAACGCAAACGACGCCGCACACGCAAACACACACTAGCACCATATCAAGTTCTCACCATGGTACACACGACGGGAGCGCGCGGGGAGCACACACGCCACTTCCTAAGACCCGCATTTAACCCTCTGCGCCCCAGAATACAGAGCCCCCCGCCTGCAGGGAAGCTGAGAGGACTTGCAGGCTTCGGGGTGGCCGGGGGAAGCGCGGAAGGGGGCCGGGCGGGGGAGGGGCCGGGCGGGCGGGAGCGCACCGAATGCGGTCCCAGGCGGTCTCCAAGGGCAGCGGGGCCGCCTGCCCGGCGCCCGGCGCCGCCTTACCTGGAGTCAACGTCCGTCTTTGGCGGAGAGCTGTGCGCGGACGCTTTTTATTCGGCTCGGAGGGAACTTGGGAGAGCCCTGCGTCCAGCTCGCATACCGGGAACGGCGCGGGGACTGCAGGCGTAGGGGTACCTGGCTCCTAGCAGCCTGGCTCATACTCAGCCGTAAAGTCCCCTTCGCTGGTCCCGAGGACAGGCATGAATCCCCGCTCCGGAAGGCGGCCCCTGCTGCCTCTGCCTCCCGGCTCTCCGGCTCTGGCTCCCTCGCTCTCGCCCTCTCTCGCCTGCGCTTTCTTCCTCCCCCCCCACCCCGCGCCAGCTCAGTTCGCAGCCCTGGGGCCCGGGAGCGAGGCGACTAGCGAATGGAGAGGGAAGTCCAAGTGCGCCGCGGTCTCCGGGCGGGGAGCAGCAGAGGCCGGGCTACGCGGGGGGAGGGACTTACCCGGCGACCGGCGAAGATGAATGGGGGAGCCGCTGCCTAGGGGCGGGCAGGGAGGAGCCAGGAGCCGGGGTTTATTCTGAGGAGTGTTTTGTACATCTTTAGGCGGAGGAGGAGGAGAAGAGAGAGGACGAAAGAAGGGAGGCCTCCTCGGAGGGAGGGGCGGCCTGGGTGGTCTGAGGCTGAGCCACTGGGGAGTCTCGTGGGTCTGGGGATAGGGTGGCGTCTCTCCGAGTCTGAGCACCCAAAGGGACTGTGTGTGGTGGGTATGCGCAGACCCCCGCATCGTGATGCTCTTAAGCGTGTCTGTAGCTGTGTGCGTCGCGGGTATCTGTTTCTAGGTATGCGGGTGCTTGTGGGTCTGTGCGTATCTATTCGAGTGCGGTTTTGTCTGGGGAGGTGCCCGTGTGGGTCCGTTTGTATCTGCGTGGCTCTCTATGAGTACTTCAGACTGTTTGTTTCTCTGTATGTGTAGGCATGAGCCCACGTAACCTCCCAGAATTAAGCAAGTGCTTCTCTCTACGTGGGCAGGATGTAGGAGTGAGACGCTGAGGGGACACAAAGTTCTCTCGATACCACCAGAGGCAGGAAAGGGGCGAGGGTACGGGGGCTAAGGCATTAATACAGAGAACCAAAGACTCCCAATTTAGCCTGAAACGCAGGCTGGGGTTGCTGGCATGGGGCCTCTGCCTAAAGCAGAAAAGAAGGCCAGAACACATTCTGAATTCTCACACAGCGCATATTCTGTATTTTTGCTTACTTTGCTTCCTTTTTTAATTTAAACCAAATCAGCAATGAGGGTTCCTAGTCCCTGGAAGCTTAGGCAGGTGTAGGCATTGGCGAAGGTACCAGATGAAGGGACAGGGAGCAATAAGGAAAAAGTGATGAGAAATTTAAAGGAACCCAGATTCAGTAAAAGTGCAGGCCCTAGATGAGTAAGACTCCTGTAGGTATGTGATCTTGGTCAATTCACTTACCTCTTAAGCTCTAATTCCTCATCTGTATAACAGGATAATATAACTACCTATCTAACATGGTTGGTGTAATATTTAAATGAGTTAATGTATGTAAGATCATTTGGAATAGTCCCCGGCACCTACTGAGTGCTCAAAGCATGTTATCTTTAATTACAGTTGCTATTGTTACTAATGTTATTATTACCCAAAGGGAGATAGAAGAGAGATGTGATACTTAGACCTAAAAGTATCTAGGGGCTAGTGAATTAATTAGAGGAAGAGGAGCCTTGAAACGGACCCACATGGGCACCTCCCCAGACAAAACCGCACTCGAACGGAAAAGAAATTCTTGAGTGAGGAATTGAGAACTTGAGAAAAAAATATTTAATTGGCAAGGAGGAAAGGGAAAAGAGATGAAAAGAGAACGAGCCTGGGTCTGAGAAGTGCAAGACTGAGGAGAGGAGGCGGGGAAGAGAGACGCAGTAGCCAGTTCAAAGTTCCTCTCTCCTCCTCCTGTCTGCTCCAAATGACGGGCAGTCAGCACCACGGACAGCTCTCCAGCCACTGACCAAGAAGGGTTTTTCTCTCTCTGCCTGCTAGAAACACCTCCCTTTTTGCTTGGACAATTTTCTCCTTCCCTCGCCTTCCGGCTCAGGTTCAGATCCTGGCCCATGATTCCTGAGACAGTTCTGCCTTTGATTCCAACCACAAAAAAATACACTCACCACACACACTGCTTCTCCCGTCCATCTCAGTATGCAGCCCTAGGTCGCTATATCCTCTTGCTTCTTCCTTCCTTTCTTTCTTTCTTTTTTTTTTTTTTTTTTTTGCGGTACTCGGGCCTCTCACTGTTGCGGCCTCTCCCGTTGCGGAGCACAGGATCCGGACGCAGGCTCAGCGGCCATGGCTCACGGGCCCAGCCGCTCCGCGGCATGTGGGATCTTCCCGGACCGGGGCACGAACCCGTGTCCCTTGCATCAGCAGGCGGACTCTCAACCACTGCGCCACCAGGGAAGCCTCCTTCCTTTCTTCTTTCCTCTCTTCTGCCTTTTTTTTTCTTCTCTGTCTCTTTCTACTCCATCTCTTCCTTTATTTTTTCCCTCTCTCTCTGCTTCTCCATCATCTCCCAGCTCAAATATCCCTCCTTGAGTGATTTTAGGCTACAGCAGGCCTTCTGGGAATGAAGTTCTGAAATCAGTCTGAAACATCTAGTTAGGCAGCTTCAGAGGAGGACCAAGGTACAGACTGATTCCTCTTAGCTTTTCTCTCTTAATCAGTCTCCCAAGATGGCTGTGGCCCAGATGACTTAGAAAGAGGGGACTTAACACTATGGAACATTTTCCTATCTTCCTCTCCTACACCTCACACAGTCGGTATTTCCCCCAGGAAACACGAAACCCTTCCAAGTTCCAATTACTTATTAAACAGAGAGAAAGAGAAAAAGGAGAGAGAGAATTTTTGAACTTTTACTATGCATCAGGCATTTCATTTGGGGCTTCCCTATATTATCTTTTTTAATTTTAAAAATGCTATGAGGTATGAGATAGGTAATAGCATGCCAAGGTACAGCTAGTAGGTGATGAAGTCAAGAATTCCACACCCAAATCTAACTCTAAAATCTTTACTGTGTCCCCTGGGAATAATGGGAAAGCTTCAGGGTGATTGAAAGAGCTTAGGATTTAATGGGGTCACTGCATCCAACCCTAAATATCAACTTAAATGGCTGAGACCATGGCATCCTCTGTGCCAATGGAGTATTTATCAGCTCTTGTCCCTGGAGGAGGAGGTGTAGGCTTTGCATGGATATATTTAAGTCTCTGAATTTTGACTAAAACTTCAACCTTTCCAGGTCTTAGTTCATTTGCATTTGACTCTGTTTAGCTTCCTTGTTTCTATGAAGAAAGGCTAAAAGGGCCATTTTTAAAGTCTCCAAAGACTCTTTGGTCATCAGAAAAGTTCTCAGTGCAAAGCATTCCTAATGACTTATGGAGGAAGCAATCGGAACCATATGGATAACATTTCTGCAGAAATGCACACGGGTGGGAAAAGGTTTAGAGGCCAAAAATATATTTCTTTTTTTTTCTTCTTTGCCAAAGAAAGAACATTTAAGGCAGCTTGAGATATGTGAGAAATGTCTTGTTCTTTCTTTGGGGTGGGTGTTGGTGAGCAGCTGTTTGCTATTTCCACTGAATTTACCAAGGGCTTGCATGGGGAGGGAGGTGCCAAAGGATTAGGATAGACTTAGGAAAGAACTTCCTGTCTGTAGATCTTGGGCGATATTAGAATGGGACCTTTTTCCAAGGACATTTAGTGAGACAACGGGATGGTTCCTTTTTGGTCTTCAAAACATGATGGTTTGATAAGCACTGGATTATATTTTGAGTCATGGACTCCTTTGAGAACCTCACAATTTCTATGGACCCTCTCTCTTGTGAAAAATATGTTTTTAAAATGGCCACAAGGGCTTCCCTGGTGGCGCAGTGGTTGAGAGTCCGCCTGCCGATGCAGGGGACACGGGTTCGTGCCCCGGTCCGGGAGGATCCCACATGCCGCGGAGCGGCTGGGCCCGTGAGCCATGGCCGCTGAGCCTGCGCGTCCGGAGCCCGTGCTCCGCAACGGGAGAGGCCACGCCAGTGAGAGGCCAGCGAACCGCCAAAAAAAAAAAAAAAAAAAGGCCACAAATTTTTTTTTTTTTTGCGGTACGCGGGCCTCTCACTGCTGTGGCCTCTCCCGTTGCGGAGCACGGGCTCCGGACACGCAGGCTCAGCGGCCATGGCTCACGGGCCCAGCCGCTCCGCGGCATGTGGGATCCTCCCGGACCGGGGCACGAACCCGTGTCCCCTGCGTCGGCAGGCGGACTCTCAACCACTGCGCCACCAGGGAAGCCCAGCCACAAAATTTTGCATGGAATTTCACTGAATCCCTCTTTGCCAGTCTCATTCATGGAGGTCTACACCTGGACCCCAGATTCAGGACATACAGAGTAGATGACTTTTACGGTCTTCAGCCTGACCTTAGATTTTATAGATTGCTTCATTTAGATTTGAGGTTAAAAATTGGAAAAGGAAAGCCAACAGAGAAAACAAAAGGTAAACAGCCTTTTTTTTTTCTAGAAATAAACAAGAAATATAGATAAATGTTCAGAGTTGAACTGGAAGTTTTACTTTCCTCTTCTTAAATAAAGATAAGTTTTGGTCCTATTTGTGCAGGACTCTGAGCCACCTGCTACTGCATCAAAAGCTTAAGTTTACTACTCTGTCAAATCTCAAAGGAGTTAAAATCCCTTAATCTGGGGTGCTTTGGGTTCAGAATAGACTGAACAAAGGCAGGAAAAGTCCACCTTTGTTAAGTGCCTACTGAATGTGAGGTGATGTGAAGGATACAGAAATAAATATCTTCCCTTGGGGCCTCCCTGGTGGCGCAAGTGGTTGGGAGTCCGCCTGCCGATGCAGGGGATACGGGTTCGTGCCCCGGTCTGGGAGGATCCCATATGCCGCGGAGCGGCTGGGCCCGTGAGCCATGGCCGCTGAGCCTGCGCGTCCGGAGCCTGCGCGTCCGGAGCCTGTGCTCCGCAACGGGGCAGGCCACAACAGTGAGAGGCCCGCATACCGCAAAAAAAAAAAAAAAAAAAATCTTCCCTGGTCTCTGTCTTCTAGGAGTCTGAAGTCCATTGCCAAGTCAAACTTAGCCCTAAACAATCACAATGCACCATAGAAATTAGTGGCATGTGCAAAATCTATAGGAGATGCTACAAGAGCTAAGAGGAGGAAAAATTTGCCTCTATATGAGGTATAACATTTGGCACCTATTGAGTTATTTTTATTTTGTTTTAAAAGCAGTTGAATTAATAAGAACTAATATTTACTGAGTGATTACTTTGTATGAGCAACATTCAAGCCTTCCATGTCTTTCATCTAGGTTTTTATAAGCATCTCCTAATTTAATAAAATTAAAATTCATTCTCATTCTCCCTCTCCCTCTCCCTCTCTCTTGCTCTCTCTCTCTCCCCTCCCGCCTTCCCTTTCCACCCTTACTTTTTCCCAAACCTCCTGGGACAATATGGTCAAAACACAACTCTTATCCACCATTCTACTTATCCAGAACCTGGAGGATGTTTACTTATATACCAAAATATCAAAATCAGAACCTTTCTGCCCAGAATTCAGTGCCCTCCATCATCTGGCCTCTGTGTTCTTTACTATCTTATTTATATCTAATTATCACCTCTGTACCTTCTCTGTTAGCAAAACTTAATGCTCACTGGCTCCTGGTTCCCAGTGTCCTGCTCTCTGTGCCCTTAATTAGACTGACCCCTCCACTGCCATGTCTTTTTCTCCCAGCAACCCTTCACTTCTGCATAACCACATCTGACCTCTCCTTAAATATTTAGTTCACATGTCATATCCTGCATGACTTCAATCTGGATAAAATACTTTAACATGAAGCGTGCAAGGATGCACATGATCCTTCTCCCTAATGTCATGTCTCCTCCTCCACTCCAACCACACTGACCCCCTTCCAATTACTACAGTTCACAAAGTTCCTTTATGCCCCTAGGTCTTTGTGCTAGCTGTTCCCTCTGTCAGAAGCCACCTTCCATTACTAGCAAAGTCCTGCTCACCCTGTAGGTATCAGGATAAGTGTCACTTCTCTGACCTCCAGACCAAGATAGGTCTCCTGATATCAATTCCCTCACGACCCTTAATGTCTCCTTCATAACATGTATCATCATTGTAATTAAACAATTATTGGAGATATTATTGTTTAATGTATATTTCTTGAGCTAGAACTAAAACTCAAAGGCACAAAAGATATCTTTGTGATGAGATCTTGGTACATACAAGTATGGTGGATATGTATTAACCATGCCCTATGTCCTAGGAACTACTCTCTGTGCTTCACAAATAATATTTCATTTAATCCTTCATACAGTCCTGTGACATCAGTACTGTTATTATGACCATAACTCCCATTTTATGATGAGGAAAATGGAGGAGGTTAAACAAATTGCCCAGTGTCACCTACCAGAACCAGGATTCAAAGCCAGTCACCTTGCTACAGAAGCCAAGCCCATAGCCACCATGCTACCTAGCCCTTTGCATGGGAGGAGTCGTATATATTTATTGAATAAACAGGAGTTCTTCCTAAGCCCTTCAATCTTTAAGTCTATTGATACTCTTCACTATCTGCCTTTTATGAAGCTTATTTACGTATATGAATCATACTCTTGGTATCTTCAGCTATGGCTGCGTTCTTTCAGCAAACACACTGAAATTCTGGAGCCATGTCATCACCTACGAACACCTTGACCAGGATATGCACCCTTCCTGGTCTACCAACTGGCTCCCCCAGCCACAAGAGTGGATGTCCTTGGACATGAGCACATGCAGATTGGTTTTGCTAAACATGCTCAGCTTTCACTCTCTCTCCTCCCTGTTTCTTTCGTGTTGCCAAAGTTTCAGCTGCCTTAGATCTGAGCTTGACCAGGCCATTACCCTGGTGGAACATGACCTCTAAAAAGGGTTTTAGAAAGGTATTCAGGAACATACTATCCTGTTGGCTCAGGCTCAAGGGATAACATTATTGCAAATTTCAATATTCTACTTGAATTAATAATTCAGCATACATAAGCCTTTTTGAAATCTCAGATAGTCTCTCCCTTGTTTTGCTTTGTTTTTTTGAAACCTATTTTTTGCAGTGACTGAAAGATGAGGTAGGCACAGCAGGTAGCCCCACTTTACAGAAAAGAGAATAGGCTCAAGGATTTAGTATGACTTGCATAAAGATAATACTTTATAATAATGGACCCACAACTTGAACCCAGGTATTCAAACTCATCAAGACGGTTCTTTATTTTTCTGTTAAACATGGTTTTGGTGGCTTAATGATAGAACAATCTATTCCTTCTCTCCTCTGTTCTCACATCCCTCTAATAGGCCTACCCTACCCCAACTCTCACTCTCTGCCACATTCCACTAGGGGGAGCCCTACAGAGGCTACTGGTAGCATTTGACTGCCTGACATCCATTTTCCTCTTCAGCTAAAGGATCTTTCTTTTCCTTTGGGAAACCAACCTTCTAAATTTCTCAGTTCTTTTGGTCCTACAGGTGCTGATTCTACCCCACAGCTCTAGGGCATATAACCAAGGCTGGCCAATCAGGGTGTTCTATCCCAGTGGTCACTGTGATTGGATGAGAGATGAGTATTGACACAGATTGGTACAGAGTCAGCCCCAGAACATTTACTGCAACCATTATTAAAAAGTACTCCTAAAACCAAAATAATAATAGTGGACCTACTTAGCTGGCAGAATCGAAGCCTGGAGTTCTGGCGATTACCTTTGCCACCGCAATGAGGAGGCCTGACTGAGACTGAGGGCAACATGGAGGAACGCTTACCCACAAAATAGATCCAGAGGTGCCTTAAGTCACAGACAGATACTTCATCCTATGAACCAATAACTTTCCTTTCTATTTAAGCCAGTTTCATTTGGGTTTTGTCACTTGCTACTAAATGTATCCTGAATAATATTGCATTATAAATCAGGATGATTGACTTTTAGATACACAACTTTGAAGCATTTGATTTACAGAGAGCAGAAGTAGAGAGATGAACTTGGAGCCAGGTGAATGGCTATTAATCCAGTTCTGTCACTAGTTAAGCTCTGTTCCTCCAGACAAATCAAGTCTATTTGTACTCTGGGCCATGTGTTCTCAACTTATTTGGTAGGCAGAATTCTATTGTTGACCCACAGTGACCCTTGCCCTTGTATAATCCCCTCTCTTTTAAGAGGGAATATAACCTGTGAATATGATGCACTAGCACTCTTGTGATTACGTTATATTATATAGCAAAGAACACGGGTGGTCTCTAGGAGCTGAAAGTAGTCCCTGACTGACAGCTAGCAGGAAAACAGGAACCTTAGTACCACAGGAAAATGGGTTCTGCCTATAACTCTGAGCTCAGAAGAGGACACCAAGTTCCACATGACAATCACAGCCTCAGCTAATCCCTTGGTTTTAATCTGCTGAGACCCTGAGTGAAGAATCAAGTCACTCCATGCCTGGAATTCTGACCTACAGAAACTGTAAGGCAATAAATATGTGTTTCTTAAGACACTAAATTTGTGGGAATTTGATGCACAGCAATGGAAAATTAATATAGTCTATTAATTAGGTGGTTGGATCAAACCATCTCTCCAGTCTTCTGTTCAGCTTTGACCTTGCATGATCAGATGGCAATACCTGTTTGTGCTAAATGTCTGCGGATTCCTATAGTACATCTCATTCCCTGATAGCCTACCTCATGTCCATTCATAAATACCTCCAAGGCTAAAGAATAAGAAATCCCTCTCACTCAGCTTGCAAATCTATTCTATCCAGTGATTTATTTTCTGTACAAAGCCTTGCCCTGTTGATGTATAGTTTTGAAGTTAATACCATCTAGATAAGCATGACTATTGGGGGTGGGGGATGGGAAAGATGAGTTTACATTTGTCCCACAGCTTGCTCCCAGTAAGACGGTCTTCAATTTGGGTGACATCATTTTTTTCCTGAGGTGTGAATAAACACTAATTATTTTCAAGTCAGTGAGCACAGCGGATATGAGAAACAGACTTTGGAGTCAAACAGATTTGGGGCTAAACCTGGCATCACCACATCCCAGGAAGACACACAGTAAGCCTTATCAGGAACATTATACACTTAACATTAACCCCTCCAAGTCTCAGTGTCCTCATTTGGCAAATGGGGATCCAATAATTTATCCAGAACTTATTTATTGAGCACCTTTTCTGAGTCAGACACTGAGTCTATAGCAGTGAATACACCATTGCCCTTGGGAACATAAAGTCTCCATAGGAAGTAACATTTATCCCAATAGGGTCGCTGTAATGATTAAATGAGATAAGCATTTAGCATGAAGCCTGACATGCAGTAAGCCTCAGTCAATTGCAGGCATGCTTACAGGTGTTATACCTCTGAATAGGAATTATATAATTATTGATTACAGCATTTATTGAACACGTACTTTGGGTCAGACATGTCTCCAACTACTTTCCACGTACTAACTTATGTAATCTTTAATCTTTTCAAAAATCTCAATAGGTAGATGCTATGATTGTCATCCCCAATGAGAAAAGAATTAGTATCAAACTGAAGTTAAAATCATACAGTTGAGCTCACAGTTCAATGCACTTAACCATGATTTCCTACCACCTCTAATTAGATGTCATTAAAACAAAGTGGATGACACAAGGCAGAGAGCTTCTGTTTGTATGTTTATTTTTTGAATGGTGAAACCTTCCCTATACCCCAATTATATATGCTACTTCTACACCATGAGTATCCCATGCTGACAAATTCTAACCATGTCACCATCACTGATGGGGTTAGACAAAAAATGATATCACTAGCACTGCTGTTATTTTTTGCCACTTGTTTCATGCTTATAATGTGCCAGAAAGTTTACTAAGAGCTTCACAAATACTATTTAATTTTAACAATTAATTTTAAAAACTTCCCAAAAAAGCCATGAGTCACATGTTGTCTCCACTATCATGAATGAAGAAACTGAGGATCAGAGAGGTAGAATGATTTGCTTAAGAACACACAGCTAGGAAGGGCTGAAGTTTGTCTTGAAACCCAGCCCTGTTAAGTCAGTTCTTAGCTGATGTTCTCTTTTATGCTTGGCCAGGTTGGGTTGCACTTTTCAAACTGTGACACAAGACTGCAAGCCTCATCTACTTGAGTCCATAGTGATATTAAACTGGCATATAAACACATTTTCTCTCTAGGTTCAGGGTTACTGCTTTTGAGAAGGTATAGTTAACTTGTTATTTTATGACAAAAATATCCTTTTGTCACTGTTTATAATTGAATTCTATTGCAGTCAGCTTGAGCTTAGCTGGCTAATCTGTATTTTGTTTCAAAACACCAGATATTCTAGATTTTCCATATGTCTCAGTGTCTCCTTGGTGTTACCTCTTGTCTACCTCTTGCCTGGGGCAACCATTGCTGATTATGGAACCCTCTCCCACAATACCCCAGAACTCTTCTTAGCACAGCCCTCTAGGCAGAAACTACCAATCAATTAGATTTGTCACTGGAGATGAAACCTAAGTGTCAGCCCTGCATGTTCTCTCCCTGAGATGGATGAAGTTCCTCTGTAGAGATCTGAGATAAAAGCATGCCTGTCTGATGGCAAGATCAAATAAAAAGAATTATCTAATTGTGAATTAAGGATATCTTTAACATTCTACTCTGAAGGTCAAACACTGCATAACTTTTCTCATCCTCTGTGTTTTATTACAAATATCCACACAGAAAATTGCTTATGGAGCCTAGATCCCTGCTGATCCTGGTGTGAAATACAGTATTTATTAATTCCAGACATATTTGTAGATATCAAATTCTCTGTCATTGATAGGTGCACACTGCAGGCTTTTCTAGGGACAGGTATCCCAAGAAACAAATTAGTGTCTGTTTGATTAAACAATGAGAGGGTAAACAAAGCCATGGTTAATGAATTTAGTCATTGTTCTCTGCTAGGACTCCTGCCTGTATTAGATCTTGCTGATAATAACACTGTTAAATAATCAGACCATGATACAACCAAGCCATATACTTTTCCATGTTAATCATCTTGCAGGGTCACTACACACTCCAGGGGGTTACAACAACTTCAGACAGGCTTTGAACGGGAGTAGTTAATCAAAGTTGCTGTATCAATTAGCACTCTCTTGCTTATAAATGACGAGAGACTCATATGAAACCAGCTGAAGCAAAAAAAAAAAAAAAAGAAGAAGAAGAAAAGAAAGAAAGAAATTTGTTGGATCATGTAACTGAAAAAACCAGATGTAGAACTAGCTTTGGGTTTGGCTCCATGTCATCAGGATTCATCCTGCCTCTCTCAGTTCTTCCTCTGGGTTGGCCAAGTGCTCAGACAGACTTTCTCCACACATAGCTGGCAGACAAATGTTAACTGCTCCCCCAAATCCCAATCAAAGTCCTAAGATTATGTCCAATTGGCTGTGATAGGGTTGTATTCCCATTGCTGACTCTCCCTCATGGTCCTCCTGTGCTCCAAATTCAGGGAATCACCTCAACCAGATGGATTAAGGGAAAAAGGTGGCTCCTCTGAAGAAAACTGGGGTGAAATATGGAGAAGAGATAAATGCTCCAACAAATGTCCACATCACCAACCTATTTCACCCTAATCACATTTGGCCATTAGTCTCTCCTAGGAAAACACACACATAAGTCATTTTAAATTTTAAATAATTTTTAAAACTTTCACCCAAAAAGCACTGGGTAACACTCAGGATATTCACTTTCACCACTGTGTCACTCTTAGCAACCTCTTAGAAGCTGTATCTTCATCTTCAATGTGGAGATAATATTTTTCGTACATCTTTCTCAGGTTTGCTTCAGAATCCCTGAATACTTTATCAGAGAGATTCTTAAATACTGCTGAACCTTACACATTTTACACATGTAAAATTGGCCCAATAATATTTAGCTTTGAAAATTTAGTAATAAAAATATTATGTAATTCTCAATCCAGTGTATGATGAAATCAGATTGTGTATTACCTCATTGTCAAGGGAATGAATGAAGGTTCAAAAAGTGGCCTAAGCCTCATGACAGTTTCAAAATTAAAACCCAGAACTTAGGATATCATCTGACACAGAACATGCCCTCAGCAAATGGCTGTTGAGTGAATGAATGAATAACCAATACATCTAGGTTTACCAACAACTAATCCAATCCAATCTTCTTTTTCTCTCTTTTTATTTTTTTCTGCCTACAACAATGAAAAGTTCTAACATATGACAAGCAACCAGAATGTTTTCTGCTTGGTGCATTAACCTGGATTATGAAACAGCCAAACAATGGAAAATATTCCCCTGGTATGTACGTTACCATGTTTTACCATGTAGAGTGGGGAAGGTAAAGCCTATGAGTAAGAGGAGCCCCCTCCCCTACCTTGTTTTTTACATTCACTCTGTTAAAAAAAAAAAAAATTACCTGTAAGTAGAAATGAACCTGGGATCTGGAAAAGGGCCCAGCAAAAGGGCTCCAGCTCTGGCTGGTTCCCCAAATCCCTGACAGGCCACCAGGGTGGGCCAAGATATGTCCTGCACTCTCTGTAGTTCTCCTTTGAAGGCAGCCAAGGGGTTCCCTGAGCAAGGAAGGGACCCTTCATTTCCCATTGATATTTCACAGACAAGACTAGCTGCAAAGTCCCTTGATCAATGAGTTAGAATCAGACCAAGTTCCTTGTTCCTCTTCCTGTTTTCACACAATGCTGCTTGTGAGCTGGGAAGAAGCACGGAGGTGTTTTTCCAAGCCATTTTCAAGCACTTGCAGCATGCATTATTTTCAGGTCAGAATAGTTACACCTGTTCATCACAAGCTCAAACAAGGTGGCATGTGCTCCCAGAGAGCTGCGTTGATATTCTGCTGCTCTCCAGGGCTCTAGTAGAATGAGAACTGCATTTCTCCTCTGCAAACAAATGCCCCTCTAAGTGCTGATCCTATTTGGCTGTGCCTGGAATTCATTGCTCAAACATCTGTCTCCCAGGAAGTTGCCATCCACCTTAGACAGGATCAGTGTGTGCCCACTGCCTACTAAAGTATCACACTGGCTTCTGCAGAAACATAGGGGAATCTAGACCCCTCTTAGGGTTTCTGTGCTTTTAGAGACTCATGGACACCTTTCCCACATGTTAATAGCTATGAAATTTCAGGACTAACAGATTCAGCTGAGATTGTCTGGCTCTAAGAGATCTTTGGACTAGTCTAGAGACTTGAGATAAGATATTATTACATTGGTGGATGGAGGAATGTCTGTTTGATGTTTGTTTTTGATTTTTGTTGTTGTTGATATTTTTTAACAGCCATCACCATTCTCATCCAATTTAAGCTGCATAATCCTCCATGCCTTAGTGAGCCTGCCAAATTTAGGCTATGGTAGACTGAGCAAGGGTCTGATACACTTGGGCTTTTCTGCAATCATGCAGCACAAAGAGGACCCTTGGAATCCAATAACATTGCAGCTCTTGAACAGTGTTGCATAGTTAAAGGAGAGCACTAGGCTTCTAATCTCTCTTCCCAGCTTTGTTTATCTGAACAACTGAGGTTGCCTTTAAAAGTATCCGTGGGGCACTGAATCAGGGCTAACATGACCTTTAAAGGTCAAGTCCTATTTTCAATCCGATGTTTGAATCTCAGCTATTAGGAAAGTTAGTTAAGATGATTAAAACTCGAAAACTAAGTTGGTATTGTAGAGTCTTCCCCAGATCACTGTATAGTCGTTGCCACTCAAGAATGCCCTTAGAAAAGCATACAGTCCACAGAAAGGAGGAAAGTTGTTTTCTCTTGGACTAGTTCTTGGGAGTGGCAGTGGCTAGCCACATGTGGTTGCTGAGAAACTGAAATACGGCTAGTCTGAACTGATATGTGCTGTAAGTATAAAGTACCCACCATATATTGATAAGTATCGAAAAAGGAATATAAAATATCTGTAATATTGTTTATATTAGCTGCATGCTGAAATGCTGGTATTTTTGATATGTGGAATTTAATGAAATGTCATAATAAATTTCATCCATTTCATTTTACTCTTTGCAATGTGGCTACTAATGGTTCTAAAGGATTTAGGAAGAAGAAATGGGTACTTTAGATGAAGGACTTCATCATGACCCTGGAGAATGAGCAGAAGGTAAATATTAAATGCTACCTAAGCAATCTCATATTTATTCTAACATTAATATCCAGAACAACTTTACGGTGACATCAACAACTGCATTCTCCTTTGAAATGTCAAGTAACTGGGGCCAAAAAAGGTGAGGTGGTATGCTAAAAATCTAGCCATGGGAAATGGTAGAACTGGGAGCATAAACACAGGTCTCTCTGCTGTCAAGCCCATGCTCTTTCTCCTATACCAAACTGCACCTCTCTAAAATGTATTTACTTTACTATAGCCAGTGGGCTGAAGATTTGCAGCTCTGATTCTTCATCTTCTCTTCTTATCTCCTTTTACCCATCACTCAGAGAACTGTGAACAGGATTTAATATTGTTATTTTATTTACTACAACCATTTCTGGTCCCCGTACTCTGCTTGATGCTGTACAAAAATAGTTTGCCTTTTGGGAAAGAGAGTCCTGGGGCTGTGCACCTCCATGCCTGTATCTGTGTTTATGAACCAGGCAGGGTAGAAGGAGATAGCAAGTTGGCTAAGTATGGCTCCAGGGGGAGTGGATTTCTGGCTGAGTTGATAATGGAAAATGGAGAATTTCATCTCCAGGTCAGTGACTGAATCTGGTCCAGACTTTCACTGTCTGCTCTATGTGATTACTTGGTGGATAGAAGTTGGGATTTGGGACCTCCCCCAAAGATGCCTCTAGTCTCCAAATACTCTCCCTCCCTCCTTCTAGCCCAATTCCATGCCACTCTTTTAGGCCAACTTTTCTCCACAAACCACCCCTTATTAATTGGAAATGAAAAGTTAATTCCCACTGACCTTACTTTCTCTCATACCTGAAATGAAAGAATTAAAGGCAAGTGATAAAGAAACACAGGATTAAATGTCATCTATATATTCTAACATGGTTACAATTTCATTACTAAATAGTATTAATTTAATAAAATATCCTATGTGATTTGTTTTGGAATCTATGGTTTTAATCATATTATGAAAGAGTTTTGAGTTAATGACAGTTATTAGGCTGCTTGATGATGTTGTCCATATATATCAGGCATAAAGTATCATTTTTCAAAGGGTGGGACACAGTGGTACCAAGGAAAGTTAATTAGATTCAAAATGAGGAAACCTGCATATAAATTGTACTCCTCTCTATCTAATATGGGATCTTAGGTGGGTGTCTTAAATATATAAGCCTCAGTTTCCTTATATATAACATGTGAGTGATAACTTTGCTCCTTTCTGAGTTGCCATAGATGTCAATAAGTCCATTACCTTGCCTGCCCATGCCATATTTTATACCGTCTTATATTTGAGAATAGCAGTCTCTGACTTGGGTAATATACATCTTAGAAATGCAAAGATAATCCATTATGAGTTTTGAGGAGAAGATAATAGAATTCTATTTCTATCTATTTTTCATTCTTTGGAGTTTATTTTTCTTATGTATGTACACGATGATGAATGAATTCTATAAGTATAGACATGTATAATATTTATGAATAAATATATTACATATAGATATATATATATTTATGATATTTTTACTGCTAGTGATGCACTATCAAAAGTACTGTCAAGACCCCTGTTTTAAAAGGGCCCTTTAACATTTTTCTAAGTCACGGAAGTTGAAGATGAGGAAGGTGAAGGTAACTGAACTAAATTATAATGCAAGGCCATGCCTTAGGAAATAAATTTTAAAATTAATAATTCACATACATTTCGTGTATGTCCCTTTTTTACATAATTTTAAATATTGTTAAAGGATAATTTTCTGTTTAAAAGAAAACATGTTAGCAGTGTTTTGTGGAGTCTGTAACATATGCAGAAGTAAAAATTTATGAAAACAACAGCACAAAGGCCAGAATAAGGGAAATGGAGGTATGCTATTGCAAAGCTTTTATATAATATGTAACTTGATACAGTATTACTTGAAGATAAACTGTAATAAGTTCAAGATGTATACCATAAACGCTTAGAGCAACTAATCACTAAAGAATGAAAAAGAAGATTAACTGGTAAAGAAATAGTAGAGGTTAGATAAAATCATAGAAAATGCTTGATTAAAAAAAGAAAACAAGAAAAAGTGAACAAAGAACAGATGGTACAAATAGAGAGCAAATAGCATAACATTAGCTATAAAGCTATCCATATCCATAATTAAGTATAAACAATCAAACTCCAAAAAAAAAAAGACATAATAGACTGTATAGCAAATAGCAAGACTGAACTGTATGATGCCTACAAACAATTAACTATAAAGCCAAGATAAGGTTAAAGTAAGAGAATGGGAAAAAAGTATACCATGGTAACATTAAACAGAAGTTTAATGTATCTATATTAAAAATCCAATAAAGTAGACATCAAAGGAATATTAGCACAGGACAGCAACAGAATCCATATTCTTTCAAGTAAAAATGTAGTGCTAGGTAACATTCTAGGTATCCCAAAAATCTAAATAAACTTGAAGTGATCAAAAATTTACAGAGTACATTCTCTGACCAAAATGAAATTAAACTAGAAACTAGAAAACAGAAATGTTTTCCAAAAAATCCTCAAATATTTGAAATTAAACAACACACAACTGTATAATCCGTGAGTCCAAGAAGAAGTCACAGAGGAGGTTAAAAAACCTTCTGAATTGAGTGAAGATAAAAAAAAAAAGACAAAACTGTAGGATACAGGTAAACCAGTGCTTAGACTGAAATTTATGGCATTATACACTTATTTTAGAAAAGAAGAAAGGTCTCAAGTCAATGCATAATACATAAAAGCTAAAAAATACATAAAAAAATACATGAAAACTAGAAAAAGAAGATGAAAGAAAGTCTAATGTAAGTAGAAAAAAGAAGGAAACACTCAGGTTAAGAATGAAGATCAAAGAAATAGAAAGCAAGCAAATAATTGAGAAAATTAATAATACAAAAATCTGATTTTTTGAAAAGAGCAAAATTTGACAGAACCCTAGCCAGATTTAACAGGAATGTAGAAGGACAGAAATTATCAATATCAGGAATGAAAAAGGGGACATCATTATAGATCTTATAGTCATTAAATGAGTAATAAGAGAATATCACATCACAAATAACTTTGTGACAAAAATTTTGACAACTAAGATTAAATGTATTAAGTACTAGAATGACACTAACTACAGGCTCACTGAGGAAGAAATAGATAACTAGAACACTATATCTATTTAAAGTTCTTGAATCCATACTTAGAAACTTTCCCACAAATCAAAGTCCAGGCCCATGTAACTTTAATGATGAATTCAACCAAATATTTAAGGAAGAAATAGTACCAATCCTACACAAACACTTCAGGTAAATATAGAAAGAGATAACACTTACCAATATGTTTTATGAATATAGCCTTACCCTGACATCAAAACCACTAAAACACATTAAAGGAAAAGAAAGATATAGAACAATATCTCTCACGAGTGTAGATGAAAAGTTCCTTAATAAAATATTAACAGAATGAATTCAGTGATATTTTAAAAGGATAAATCTTTATGAGTAGGTAGAATTCTTTTTTCAGGAATAAAAAATTAGTTCAACATTTTCAATATCACAATGTAATTCTGACACTTACTACACTGAGTTAGCACAGACTTCACAGGTTAAGAGCACAGTCCCTAACAAGATTGCCATGACTTCAGACACATGCCATAAATTGCAGGCTCCCCAGGCTACCTGTACTTTTGACCAACTGGCTGCAAATTCAAGGGTTTTCACTACCTCTTGGGTTCAATAGTTCAGTAGAATGACTCACAGAATTCAGGAAAGTGCTTTTCTAATCACTTCACTTTTATTATAAAGGATACAAATCAGGACCAGCCAAAAGAAGTGACTTATAGAATGAAGTGTGGAGGAATGCTGAACATGAAGACTTCATGTTCTCTCTCCATTGAGTCAGGGCGTGTCACCCTCCTGGCATACTGATCTGTTAATTAACCAGGAAGCTCAACGAAACTTTGGTGTCCAGAATTTTTATTGGGATTTCATTAAATAGGCATGATGGATAGAATCACTGGGCATGTGATTGAACTCAATCTCCAGCTCCTGTTCTCTCCCCAGAAGTCAGGCTGATATCAGCTGGCTTAAAACCCCAAGCCTCTTATTACAATAGTTGGTCTTTCCATCAAGGCCAGCTTCCACTCTGAAACTATATATCTAGGAACTCCTCATGAATCACCTCATTAGCAAAAATTCAGGTATATTCCCAGGGACCCACCATGAATAACAGGACACTTCTATCAATCAGGAAATTACAAAGGTTAGAAGTTCCATTCCAGGAACGAGGGAAAAAGATCAGACAAAGTCCTTATTGTGTAACATCATTCCAAAATCTATCAATGTTATCTATCATCTTAATATACTAACATTCTTGTTAATATACTAACAAGAAAATCCACGCTATCTTGACCAATGTAGAATAAGCATTTGAAAAATTCCAATATTTATTGGTGATTCAAAAAAAAAACTTTCAGCAAACTAGGAAAGAAATATAAATTTCTTAATCTGAATAATACCAGATAAAGGTCCAAAATAGTTTTTATTGTTTCTCGATACACCAGCAATGAACAATTAGAAAGTGAAATTTATAAAATATATGTGTGTGTATATATATATATATATATATATATATATACACACACACACACACCCATGTATAATTTATAATGGCATCAAAAAGCATGAGTGCTTAGAGGTAAATTTAACAAAACATGGAAATGTCTGTACACTGAATATTAGAAAACATTGCTGAATACATAAGGCAAATACTAACAGACATAAAAGGGGAAATTGACAGTAACACACTCATAGTAGGTGACTTCAACACCCCACTTTCACCAATGGACAGATCATCCAAAATGAAAATGAATAGGGAAACACAAGCTTTAAATGATACATTAAACAAGATGGAGTTAATTGATATTTATAGGACATTCCATCCAAAAACAACAGAATACACATTTTTCTCAAGTGCTCATGGAACAGTCTCCAGGACAGATCACATCTTGGGTCACAAATCAAGCCTTGGTAAATTTAAGAAAATTGAAATTGTATCAAGTATCTTTTCCGACCACAATGCTATGAGACTAGATATCAATTACAGGAAAGGATCTGTAAAAAATACAAACACATGGAGGCTAAACAATACACTACTTAATAACGAAGTGATCACTGAAGAAATCAAAGAGGAAATAAAAAAATACCTAGAAACAAATGACAGTGGAGACACGACAACCCAAAACCTATGGGATGCAGCAAAAGCAGTTCTAAGAGGGAAGTTTATAGCAATACAGTCCCACTTAAGAAACAGGAAACACCTCGAGTAAACAACCGAACCCTGCACCTAAAGCAATTAGAGAAAGAAGAACAAAAAACCCCCAAAGTTAGCAGAAGGAAAGAAATCATAAAGAACAGATCAGAAATAAATGAAAAAGAAATGAAGGAAACAATAGCAAAGATCAATAAAACTAAAAGCTGGTTCTTTGAGAAGATAAACAAAATTGATAAACCATTAGCCAGACTCATCAAGAAAAAAAGGGAGAAGACTCAAATCAATAGAATTAGAAATAAAAAAGGAGAAGTAACAACTGACACTGCAGAAATACAAAAGATCATGAGAGATTACTACAAGCAACTCTATACCAATAAAATGGACAACCTGGAAGAAATGGACAAATTCTTAGAAATGCACAACCTGCCAAGACTGAATCAGGAAGAAATAGAAAATATGAGCAGACCAATCACAAGCACTGAAATTGAAACTGTGATAAAAAATCTTCCAACAAACAAAAGCCCAGGACCAGATGGCTTCACAGGCGAATTCTATCACACATTTAGAGAAGAGCTAACACCTATCCTTCTCAAGCTCTTCCAAAATATAGCAGAGGGAGGAACACTCCCAAAATCATTCTACGAGGCCACCATCACCTTGATACCAAAACCAGACCAAGATGTCACGAAGAAAGAAAACTACAGGCCAATATCACTGATGAACATAGATGCAAAAATCCTCAACAAAATACTAGCAAACAGAATCCAACAGCACATTAAAAGGATCATACACCAGGATCAAGTGGGGTTTATTCCAGGAATGCAAGGATTCTTCAATATACACAAATCAATCAACGTGATACACCATATTAACAAATTGAAGGAGAAAAACCATATGATCATCTCAATAGATGCAGAGAAAGCTTTCAACAAAATTCAACACCCATTTATGATAAAAACCCTGCAGAAAGTAGGCATAGAGGGAACTTTCCTCAACATAATAAAGGCCATATATGACAAACCCACAGCCAACATCGTCCTCAATGGTGAAAAACTGAAACCATTTCCACTAAGATCAGGAACAAGACAAGGCTGCCCACTCTCACCACTCTTATTCAACATAGTTTTGGAAGTTTTAGCCACAGCAATCAGAGAAGAAAAGGAAATAAAAGCAATCCAAATTGGAAAAGAAGAAGTAAAGGTGTCACTGTTTGCAGATGACATGATACTATACATAGAGAATCCTAAAGATGCTACCAGAAAACTACTAGAGCTAATCAATGAATTTGGTAAAGTAGCAGGATACAAAATTAATGCACAGAAATCTCTGGCATTCCTATATACTAATGATGAAAAATCTGAAAGTGAAATTAAGAAAACACTCCCATTTACCACTGCAACAAAAAGAATAAAATATCTAGGAATAAACCTACCTAAGGAGACAAAAGACCTGTATGCAGAAAATTATAAGACACTGATGAAAGAAATTAAAGATGATACAAATAGATGGAGAGATATACCATGTTCCTCAATTGGAAGAATCAATATTGTGAAAATGACTCTACTACCCAAAGCAATCTACAGATTCAATGCGATCCTTATCAAACTACCAATGGCATTTTTCACAGAACTAGAACAAAAAATTTCAAAATTTGTTTGGAAAAACAAAAGACCCCGAATAGCCAAAGCAATCTTGAGAACGAAAAACAGAGCTGGAGGAATCGGGCTCCCTGACTTCAGACTATACTACAAAGCTACAGTAATCAAGACAGTGTGGTACTGGCACAAAAACAGAAAGATAGATCAATGGAACAGGATAGAAAGCCCAGAGATAAACCCACGGACATATGGTCACCTTATCTTTGATAAAGGAGGCAGGAATGTACAGTGGAGAAAGGACAGCCTCTTCAATAAGCAGTGCTGGGAAAACTGGACAGGGACATGTAAAAGTATGAGATTAGATCATTCCCTAACACCATACACAAAAATAAGCTCAAAATGGATTAAAGCCCTAAATGTAAGGCCAGAAACTATCAAACTCTTAGAGGAAAACATAGGCAGAACACTCTATGACATAAATCACAGCAAGATCCTTTTGGACGCATCTCCTAGAGAAATGGAAGTAAAGACAAAAATAAACAAATGGGACCTAATGAAACTCAAAAGCTTTTGCACAGCAAAGGAAACCATAAACAAGACCAAGAGACAACCCTCAGAATGGGAGAAAATATTTGCAAATGAAGCAACTGACAAAGGATTAAGCTCCAAAATTTATAAGCAGCTCATGCAGCTCAACAGCAAAAATACAAACAACCCAATCCAAAAATGGGCAGAAGACCTAAACACACATTTCTCCAAAGAAGATATACAGACTGCCAACAAACACATGAAAGAATGCTCAACATCACTAATCATTATTGAAATGCAAATCAAAACTACAATGAGATATCATCTCACACCAGTCAGAATGGCCATCA
Organism: Mesoplodon densirostris; assembly: GCF_025265405.1. Taxonomy (NCBI): domain Eukaryota; kingdom Metazoa; phylum Chordata; class Mammalia; order Artiodactyla; family Ziphiidae; genus Mesoplodon; species Mesoplodon densirostris. Next base: position 15,176,179 of record NC_082666.1, on the reverse strand, counting down.
TCAAAAAATCTACAAACAAAATAAATGCTGGAGAGGGTGTGGAGAAAAGGGAACCCTCTTGCACTGCTGGTGGGAATGTGAATTGGTACAGCCACTATGGAGAACAGTATGGGCGTTCCTTAAAAAACTACAAATAGAACTACCATATGACCCAGCAATCCCACTACTGGGCATATACACTGAGAAAACCATAATTCAAAAAGAGACATGTACCAAAATGTTCATTGCAGCTCTATTCACAATAGCCCGGAGATGGAAACAACCTAAGTGTCCATCATCAGATGAATGGATAAAGAAGATGTGGCACATATATACAATGGAATATTACTCAGTCATAAAAAGAAACGAAATTGAGCTATTTGTAATGAGGTGGATAGACCTAGAGTCTGTCACACAGAGTGAAGTAAGTCAGAAAGAGAAAGACAAATACCATATGCTAACACATATATATGGAATTTAAGAAAAGAAAATGTCATGAAGAACCTAGGGGTAAAACGGGAATAAAGACACAGACCTAGTTGAGAATGGACTTGAGGATATGGGGAGGGGGAAGGTTAAACTGTGACAAAGCGAGAGAGAGGCATGGACATATATACACTACCAAACATAAGGTAGATAGATAGTGGGAAGCAGCCGCATAGCACAGGGAGATCAGCTCGGTGCTTTGTGACCGCCTGGAGGGGTGGGATAGGGAGGGAGATGCAAGAGGGAAGGGATATGGGAACAGATGTATACGTATAACTGATTCACTTGTTATAAAGCAGAAACTAATAAAAAAATATACTGATGCCAATAAAAAATATTGCTGAAAATTTTTTTAAAGATGTGAATAAAGGGAGATATGTTATCATGTTCATGAACCAGAAGACAATATTTTTAAGCTGTCAATTCTCCCCACACTAATAAATAGGTTCATATAAATCCCAATAATCATCTTTTGTGGAAATTGCAAATAACACAAACAACCTAGAATAAGCAAAACAATTTTGAAAAAAGGTTGAAAGACTTAAACTACTTGTTTGGACACCTTATAATGCTGCAGTCTTTTTTTTTTTTTTAACATCTTTATTGGAGTATAATTGCTTTACAATGGTGTGTTAGTTTCTGCTTTACAACAAAGTGAATCAGTTATACATATACATATGTTCCCATATCTCTTCCCTCTTGCATCTCCCTCCCTCCCACCCTCCCTATCCCACCCCTCTAGGTGGTCACAAACCACCACCAAGCTGATCTCCCTGTGCTATGCGGCTGCTTCCCACTAGCTATCTATTTTACGTTTGGTAGTGTATATATGTCCATGCCACTCTCTCACTTTGTCACAGCTTACCCTTCCCCCTCCCCATATCCTCATGTCCATTCTCTAGTATGTCTGTGTCTTTATTCCCATCTTACCCCTAGGTTCTTCATGACCTTTTTTTTTTTTTTCCCCTAGATTCCATATATATGTGTTAGCATACGGTAGTTTTCTCTTTCTGACTTACTTCACTCTGTATGACAGACTCTAGGGACATGGAAGCAACTTAAGTGTCCATCAACAGATGAATGGATAAAGAAGATGTGGCACATATATACAATGGAATATTACTCAGCCATAAAAAGAAATGAAATTGAGTTATTTGTAAAGCTGCAGTCTTAAGACAGGACTGTTTTGGCATACGGACAACATTTAAATCAATGGAACAGAACAGAACATCAGAAATGGATTCAGACATAATTGGTTAATTGATTTTTGACAAAGGAACCAAGGTAATTCAATGGGGAAAGGTATTATTCTTTTGAACAAATGTTACTGGCACAATTGGGTATGTCCATATTAAAAAATGAACCTCAACTCTTATTTCATACCAGTCACAAAAATTAACTCAAAATGGATCATAAAATTAAATGTAAGAGCTAATAAGTAATTCTAGAAGATAATATAGAAGGAAATCCATGTAACCTTGGGTTAGGGAAAAATTTCATCCATAGGCTATCAAAAAGAGAAACCATAAAGAATTTTCAAATGGTGCTTCATCAACATTAAAATTCTTTGCTCCTAAAAAGACACTGTAATGAAAACGAAAAGGCAAATTCCACACTGGGCAAAATATGTGATAAGTATATATCTGATAAAGGACTTGTAACCAGAATATATAAATAACCCATTCAACTCCGTTACAGAAAGATAAACAACTAGATTTAAAAAAAGAAAAAAATAATCTGAACAGACCTTTCACTAAGAAATAATATACAGATGGCAAAATAAACACAGGAAAGGATAGTCAACATCATTAGTCATAAGGTAAATACAAATTAAAACCACAATGAGATACTTCTACATGCCCATTTAGAATGACTAAAATTAAGAAAGACAACAGCTAGTTTTGCTCTCACACATTGCTGGTGGGAATGCAAAATAATACAACCACTTTGGAAGACAGTCAACAATTTCGTATAAAGTTAAAATTTAACTCTGCATTTCCATTCCTAGATATTTACCCAACAGAAAGGAAAACATATGTCCATATAAAGACTTAAGCAGGAATGCTAAGTGCTTCATAACAATAGTCAAAACTGGAAAGTTCAACATCCATCAGCTGGTGAATGGATGAACAAATTGTTACATAACCAACAAAGGGATCAGGAACAAACTAATGACACACAACAATATGGACGGATCTCAAAGGCTTTATGCCACATGAAAGAAGCCAGATATAAAAGACTACATACTGTGTGATTCCAGATTAGTTTGAAATCAGATCAGTGGTTGCGAGGGGTGAGAAGAAGGGAGAAAAGATTGACTACGACGTGTCACGAGACTTACTGGGGATGAAGAAAATAATCTTGACTGTAGCTGTGGTTGCATGATTGTATACATTTGTCAAAACTCATTGAATTGTACCCTAAACTTGATGCCTATTATTGTACATAAATTATACTCAATAAAGCTGATTTTTTAAAATGAATATGTATATGTTTGTCAGTGAAAAGTCTAGGTGGAGGTACACTTCCTGTTAACAGTGGCTATCTCTGTGGTTCAGGATTAGGTGTGTTTAATTTTTTTCTTCTAGCCAGCATTCATTTACTTACTCATAAATTCAAAATCTATCTATTAATTAGTCCCAGATGTTCTACAAATCACTGGAGATACAATGGTTGGTAAGATAGACATAGTTTCTACTATCAGGGACTACACATGAAAGCTGAGTGTTTCTTCTTTCTTCTCTGTCTTAATCTTTCTATGATGAAAAGGTTTTATTTTTGTCATACAAGAGAGAAAAATTCCTGGTAACTTCAAGAATTGTAGTGTCTTTTGATTCTCTTTTCATATAGTTTGCTTCTATGATCCTTTACTGTGCTACTTGGATGATCACCAGCATATGTTCAGTGTACAGAAAGCATTGTGTAGGTCAACTGCTATCACCATGAAAAATAAGAAGAAATGAGAATTGGACTGCTTCCGATACCTGTTAGAGAAAACGCATCTTCAAATTTTACACAAAGTGAGTCAATATTGGCATTTTAAATAGTTATGTTGTTTATACAAGTAAATATCCTATTTAAGTAACCTATCTGAGTGAAAAAGAGGAGAAAAATGTACTGGTCTATCAGAATGGAATATGCCATTATATAAGAGTGTGCATGTTCTAAGGATTTAGTCATTATAAACTTCCTATAAAATCAAAGACTATTTCAGCTGGATAAAACCTTATCAATTATCTACTACAATACTCAAATTTTACAGACTCATAATGACCTTTAAGAAGGAAATGACCTTTTGAAGACCATGCTGTTAATTATTGGAGAAGTCAGAAATAGGATCCCGGTGTCTCAATGACTCAAAATCCAGATGACACAGATGTCTAGTACTTTGGAACTTGGAATTTCCCAAGTTTTTAAATGATACGGCATGTGTTCTGCCTTTTTACCACCACCATGGCTAGTTCCCTGACAGACACTATTGATCCATCAGCATTCTGGCTAAACTCTGACACAGCCTCAGAATCCTTCCTAACAGTTCAGTTCTGTCCACAGTTATGACCAATAGATCAGGTAAACACCTGAGTTGAAACCCATGTGAAACACACACACACAAACACACACACACACACACGCACACACACACATATCCCTTATGGTACATATAGCAACCCAAGAGTCTTCCCAAATAGGTCTTTACTTTCCTGTTTGTGTCCTACACTCTTCATCTAGAAAATGCAGATGATAACCTTTGTTCCAGCTTGATGTGAAGATTAGATGAGACAATATACATAAATGGACTTTGGAAGTTCTGACATAAGACAATGGTAAATTTTCTATTTCCTGACCTCCATCTCCCTCTCTCCCACAAAGTTTACATGGCTGTACTGTAATACAAGTTCATTTCTTCTCCTGGAAATCAGCTTGCATCTTTTGTGTGTGTGTGTGTGCTATGCGGGCCTCTCACTGTTGTGGCCTCTCCCGTTGTGGAGCACAGGCTCCGGACACGCAGGCTCAGTGGCCATGGCTCAGGAGCCTAGCCGTTCCGTGGCATGTGGGATCTTCCCGGACCGGGGCACGAACCTGTGTCCCCTGCATCAGCAGGCGGACTCTCAACCACTGCGCCACCAGGGAAGCCCTAGCGTTCCCTTTCCATTATATACAGTTTAAAGAAATTAACTACAGGGACTTCCCTGATTGTCCAGTGGTTAAGACTCCACACTCCCAATGCAGGGGGCCCAGGTTCGATCCCTCGTCAAGGAACTAGATCCCTTGTGCCGCAGCTAAGAGCCCACATGCCACAACTAAAGATCCCACAGGCCACAACGAAGATCCCGTGTGCTGCAATTAAGACCCAGCACAACCAAATAAATAAATATTTTTTTAAAAAAGAAATTAACTACAAATAGAAGAGCTGAGTAAGACGCTCCCAGAGAGGATACCAATGGCAAAAATAATGTCAAGTAGTTGGATGGAGAAGTTAGTGATTCAAAATCCTCCTGCCATATTCCCTGATCAATCTGACCAACTGAGCAATGATCTTCTCCAGACATGAGACAGGGAAACAGTTGCTGCTCTTTAAATTACATGCCAGCATGGATGACAGATTTAGAAATTACTCTTGAACCCTAAACACTGACATTTGTAGTAAAACCACTGTGAGTAACCCCAAATTCTCTCTTTTGAAAGGGTGATGATGCATCTGAAGAGAATAGTCTCCTGGGGGTTCCATTACACATTCAATGTTATGGCTAACATTGCACTCCAATGGAGAGGACTAGACACTAAACCCTTACACAAATGAACAACAGCAGAAAGCACATAGTAGGGAATTGCAAGAGAAACAATAATATAGGAAAACATGATAAAAAGTGGCAGGTTAGCAGAACAGGTCCAGCTGAGAAGATGCTGTTTGAGCCAAGACCTGAGAAATTAGAAGACAGCAGCAGAAGAACTGATAGAACAGTGTAAGAAGAATGCTCCTGGAGATGGGAAGGAACTTGGTCCAAGTAAAAATCCCAGTGTGGCTGAGGGCAGAGAGCCCAGGTGGCCGAGGGAGTAGGCTGGGCAGTGTGGGTGAGAGATGTCCAGGGTTTGAGATGAGACAGGCTATTGCTGAAGTAGGACTTCACACAAGATGGTAGGGGTTTGCGCTGTATTCTTCTACATTATTATGGGCAGCCTTTGTACAGTTTATAAAAGAAACATGGACCCCTTAGCCCTGGAGAGAAGGAACAGGAGAAGTGAGCTGTAAAAAAAAGATGCAAACGCTTGGTTCGTCGTCAAAACTGTAGCGAGAATACAAGCTCCTCGTCCAACATCGCTGGTATGGACCCAACAGATCTGCGTGGGCTCCCAATAATCACATGGAAATGTAGACACATAAATAAACATCATTCCCTTTCTCTTACCGAGGTCTGTGCTACCTTGAGCAAAAGACTTGGCATAGCTCAGAGACGATTAATTGTAGCTGCTCAGAGGACGGGGCATGTTGTGAATGAATTAATGTGCTTCAAGAGCCCTGCATGTCTGACTTTTCATGTTGTCTAAATTTGTAACCTGTAAGACTGCATTTCCATAAGGTTTGAAATGCAGTGTGTTCTGTGGTGCTCAGAACTCGATCAGGATGAAAAGAGCTTTAGAAAGTAAGATGTTATTATTGTATTTGCCTTCACAAGAGAAAATAGTCAAAGGAAGACAAACAGAGGAGAAAGAAAAAGATTCTATATAGATTAGCACTCCCACACACCCTGCAACCTGGGGGCGAGAAAAAGAAAAGGGAAAGAAAACCAGAAAAACTGGTATAAGAATAAACCTTATCAAAGACTGAACATTACAATCAGGTCTCTGTGTGGGGAAAGTTTTACCTCTTTGAACCCCAAAGAAGAAAATTATACTCACTAGAGGAAGAAAAAGAGTTATTAACAAATCAGTTATCTGATGCTTAAATAATACACCTGCTAAAATGAACCTTCTAAGTAAACCTACAGAGGAGCTAATTAGTTCAGCATTTGGCAATAACCTCATCTCCCTTCCCTTTAGCTTAAAAAGAAAAAAAAAATAACAGAGATGGGCTCAAACTATTAACATGTAGCACAACTGTTTGATAAAACAGGTATTTTAAAGGAATAAGCTTGGTAGGTGGGTCTTCAAATCAGACTGCTTTTCAAAAACGTAGTAGGTGAGCTCGGAATTTTCATTAAGGACTCTGAGCAAAGCCCTGTTTGAGAAATTGCCAAGCCTGAATTCCAGACTTGGCTCTGCCATTTGCTACTTGTGTGGCACTAAACTAGTCATTTAACCTTCCTGAGCATTAGTTCTGCCATCTCTACGATGGGGATGTCAATACCTATCCAGCCTGTCTCATTAGTGGCTGTAATGTGTCAGCAAATAAACCATCGCAGGTACAAGTATTTTGAAGATGTTCAAGTTCAGCATACATATAATGGCTATTTTATAAGGAAATAAATATAAAAGCAACATAAAATGCTAGACCTGTTTTCCAGTATGGCAGCCACGTGTGGTTATTGAGAGCTTGAAATACAGCCAGTGTGATGAGGAATGGAAATTTTTTATTTTATATAATTTAAATTTACATTTGAAAGGTGATTCAGTTTAGTTCATGGAACAATCTTAAGGATGTTTGAGAAAGTCAGCTATATTAATTTACTTTTTTAATTGTATAAGTTTTATGAAATCTAAATTTCGATCACGTTT